>NC_038049.1:20193017-20500818 GCF_002211085.1 Panicum hallii
CCCTGTGGTGTTCCAAGCGTGTGTGTTAGGTTTACCTTGCAAGGTTGAATCTCGATTCAGAATCGTCCGCCTCTCACGATGAATGAGACTGCTTACCCCCTTTATCACATAGAGTAACAAGAGCAACTTTATGATTATCAAAGATGATATTTGATTAAAGATTCTACCATGTTTGAGTAGTTATAGGTGCTTACCTAGAATGGTTAATCCACTAGAATCTGAAAGCTAAAAGTTGAAAGTAAGGATCTACTCTTTGTTGCTTTTCAGCTGAAAACTCTACCCAAAGCCAAAAACCTTCATAAAGTCTAGCTACATGGCTAAGTATACCATGAGACGGGTAAGCCTTGCTGAGTATTAGTATACTCAGCCTTGCTAGTTGAATGTTTTTCAGGTGATATCTGTGAAGACCCTACTCTTTCCTTGCCTTGGCCCTGTGCTCTTCCAGATGATTGGTCCGTGGAATGGGATCCGTCCCCGGCCAGCACTGGTGATATCGAGTGATGTCGTGCCCGGGCTTAGCATGACATCCGTCTTGTCAACGTGCTGTAGATCATCGCGTATGTTTTTCCGCTGCTAAAAATCATAGCTCAAAGAGTTGTATTGTTTTCTCTAAATTTGAAACTTTGTACTACTTGTATAAACTCTTGTAATGTAATTCCCTGTTATGTAAAATGTGATGGTGATTGTATCTCTGGACTCACCTTCGTGTGAGGTAACCTTATTTGATCCTGTGTATCGGTGGTTTATCGGGACGTTACCCGACAGGCCAAGGGATTATACCGTTTGAAGCACGTTGGAGCCCTCGGAAGTGGACTCGCGTACTTGAGCCGGTATAGTTCAGGTTGGTTCTGCCACAACTGGTATCAGAGCTATAAGGTTACCCTGGAGATACATTTTACCTTAAAAATGCTTTCAGTATAAAAGATTGACCAACAAAGTATTTGATAAAACTACGTTGAATCCGTTAAGGATTATGCTTAGTACGTAAAGCCCTAGGGTAATGCTTATAAGGGAAATAGAGGTGGCTATAGTATATGTATATATAACCCTAACTACCAGCATTACTTTTCTGTCAAAACTTAAATTCATGCACAACCCAACCTTACTTTCTGTAACGACATCTTCGATCGTGAGGTAAGGAGGTAAGGATCCTCAGCCAACTGAGGGAGCTTGGCCTTCCCGTCGGTGATGCGAACCGAACACTGTTTCTCAAGCAGTGGCCTACTTGAGATGCTGCCAATGTGCCAACTTCGGTTGACTACATTGGGAGTATATGGTTCGGCGCAGGGTATGGCGATCGCAGTGCATACCCCCGTATTTTGCGGTACCCCCGTGAATACGTTATCTCGGTAACGTATGCTAACGTTGTCTGTACGGCGATAATTGTACAGATGCTGTTTCTATAGTGAACAGTAATGTTTGGGGACGCTTTCATGACATGCTGGCATGAAAGGTTCAGTATATACATGCTGTGTTTTCTGCAGGTACGCTAACCTCGTTACGTAAGTTTGAACGTAAGAACGACTAGTATATATATAGGGAGAGACGTATTTATATGATGCCACCGTAACTAACCCCGTAAGACCAAGATTACTTGGCAGTTATTTTTATTTGTGAGGACGTGTAGAACGTGCATACATCATGACATCTTGGATTGACCTGATTGCCTTGGTTGTTACGTTGATGTACTGAAATATGTGCTTGTACTGAATGTCTGTTTTGACTCTGTGTGGTAGAAGCCAACGTAATCTGATAGGCTAACTTAGAGTTGAAAACGCCTTTTGTGAATCAAGTGATCTGGGTTATGTTTGAACCCTATCATTGATCTTGGCTTGATAGCCAAATCAAATCCTTGATTTTGCTTTAAATCTATTTCGGCAGAACCATTGAACTTCTTCTTTGATGGTTAAACCTTGATAACTATCAAGTCCTTCAATCCATCATTAGTGATCCATCTATCCTCTCTTGGTGTTGTACCTTATATCGTTGGCTATTCTGGTTACAACATCTGAAAGTTATACCTTCAAATTTTTGCTCAGATAATTTTGGATAAATTAAAAAGATATATGACCATAATTACTTTTTGAATACAATCCTCCCGGCAAAAGTTATGCATCATAACACATACCATCTTGGTTAATGCATGGTGTTGCATCATTATCGGAAATCCGTAAACTGACTAACGGGTGTGCTTTTAGTACAAATTTAGGTTGTCTTCGGTTTTCTAAGTCTATCTTGTTGTTGTTGGCACTACAAGATTGCTATTCTCCTTTTGTGGTGGTGTTTAATCACATGACCATGATGCCGTGTCGGAACCTAAGGCCTCATGTGTGCTGCAGCCACATGATTGAGTCATTAGGAGCGCACTGGTGACTAGGTCTATGTGACGTAACCCCACTGCAATCTCTTCTTGTGCAACCTTACTAGTGTCCTAACTTTTGATCCTCGCTCAAGGATATAGAACTACCCAGGTGTTAGTTACGAAAGAACGGTTGTAGGATGCGAGTCATATGCATCATCAACTCATGAGGGTATGCATCATACTTCATGCATTTCATATGTGCATACATTGCAAGTATCATCATCCTTGCATCATAAGGTATGCATCAATTGGTCAGCATCATGAAAATTGCATTGTGTCTTATACATCATCTTGATCGTGCATTGAATCCTCCATTCTCGTATTGCATCATCATTGCAATCATGCATCTCAACAGTGCATCATGTTCGTGGTTAAATATACCAAGCATTGTACTTTGAGCTAGAGCATTTTGTCATTATCCCTTGATTGCATCAGTATAAGTAGGCATATCTTGCAATCAACATTATCTAAATCATTCAGGAAATAAACTTTGAGCAGAAGTGTTTCAACCATCATCTATCCATCTCTTGTATTATCCTCAATTGCTATCCATTTGTTTTGTGAAGAATGTCACCGACATTTCTCATCTTCATGATTGTGATCTCAAATCTATGAGAACTTGATCACCTTTCTCTCTCTTCTCTTGTTAAACTCATCCGTATACGATCTATCCATGCTCTCGTTACACCTATCTCATCATACTCCAACGACTTTTACTTCTCTGGTGTGTTTGTTTCCTGCCGTATTTGATGGGTGATTTGCTTCTCTTCCTTTAAGAGTCTTTCGTCCGAATCTCGGGACGAGATTCTTTTTAGGGGGGGAGGCTGTGACAGTTCATGTGTTTGTAATGCTAGATTTATATTTTGATAGTGTGAAGTGTATGCTTGTTAGTGTAAAACTTTTGTGTGTTTGTGTGAAGTTCTTGAAAATCTTAAGTAAAAAGGGTATTTTTATAATTACAGAAAAATCTAGGGTTGTTTTTGTAAAATGTAATTGGACAGAAGGTAACTTCAAAATAAGAGAAGGGTGGTTTTGCAAATATATTTTTCTTAATCTACTCCCTGTAAAAATTATATATTTATCCAATAGTTGTATTTAAAATGTATGTGTTGAAGTGTATAAAAAAAAAATTTTGGGTAAAGTTGTAAAAATAAGGGTATTTATGTAATTTTATAAAAGAACAAGTCCTTTTATGCAAAATAGGTGATTTACAAAAGCAACTTTCCAAAATTACTAGAAGTAAAAAGTTAATAATGTAAGTAATCATGACTTACATAGCATCTTGCAAAAAGGCCCAATGTTATATGTAATTTACACTAACAATGACAAAGATTTTATAAAATTCAAATTTAGTCCAAGTCTTAAAATAAAACTTTATATTTTGAGTTTTGAAGTTCAAACCCTAAAACAAAGTTGTAGAGCTCAAAAAGTTGTACAACTTTCATTTTGGTCACATTTATGTTTGAGCCCTAGAACAGTAGTTAAATTTGTTTTTACCAAGAGGTCCCTGAAGATTTCTAAATTTACAAACCAGTCCTTGGGAAATCCTTTTTTCTTCCTCCTTTGGCGCTGCTCTGTTCCTGCTCTGCAACCCACCGCTGTGCCGACCCCGTCGCCACCTCCTGCTGCAAACAAGTACACGCGTCTAACTGTGCTGCTCCTCTATCTTCTCCCCGCGCTGTGTACTTCTTCTGCCTCCCTTCCTCTTTTCCCACCGGCAGCAGCATCCAAATAGCTCTTTTCCTCCCTCTGTTCTTCTTTCCGTTGAATCCCTTCTCCTCACAGGCGCTCGGGATCCAGCAGTCCAGGGACCGAGCAGCGGGACGAGAGCGCGCGGCCGCGTTAGCGCGCAGGCGTAGCGCGCGGCTGGAGGCGGGCCCAGGCGGCGAGCGGCCCAGGCGCGGTTCTGGTGGGGCGCGCGGCAGCAGGAGCCGGCGGCTGGCGTCATGCGGAGGAGCGAGCGCGCGGGCTCAGGCAGCCGGCCGCGGGAGGAGCGGCGGCCCGGTGTGGGCGCAGACGCGCGGCCCAAGCGCGCGCGGGGGCGGCCCAGGAGGAGGGAGCGCGTGGAGCGCCAGGCGGCGCAGCTCCCGGCGGGGGACGCGCAGCTGGCGGGCCTAGGTGCGGGCGAGCGCAGGCGGAAGCGCAGAGCGGGAGCAGGCGGCAGGCGTCGCTGGCGCGGGGCACGCGGGGCGCAGGCGCTCAGGCGAGCAGGCGCCGGCGTGGCAGCTAGGCGTGCGCACGGCCGGAGCTGCTTGCTCCTCTGAGTTTTTCCCCCACCGACAAGAACCTCCTGTTGGCCTTCCTCCTCACCTTCTGACCCTTCAAACGGACTCCTGGTGTGCCGCTCGAGCTCCCCGGCTGCCGGCATGGCTTGCTTCCACCAGGACCGACCTCCCCAAGCGCCTCCTCTGCTCTGGTTGCAGGTGAGGGACCTTGTGCAGCAATTAAAACAAGTTCAGGGTGTTTTCTGCGAAGTCTAGACTCATGAGAACAGTACAGTTCGAGGACCTGTGTGTAAAGGTGCTTATTGTTTCATGTGAAGTGATGTGCTGAACTTTGAAAATCCCTAGAAAATCGTACAAAATTCAAAAAAATATGAAACCAGTTGTACTTGAATCTTCATTTCAAATTCTATCACTTTTGTTTTATGACCATGCTGTGAAAATAGATAGTTTGTACTGTATTTAGAATAGAAATGGATGGGTGTTCATTATTTCATGTGAGTGATATTTTTAACTTGTAAATTCAATAGAGAAGTATAGGAAATTCTAAAAATTACAAAACTAGTTTTGTTTGAAACTAAGTTTTGAACTCTATAATTTCTATTAAGTGAGTTTGATATGAAACCAAATAGTTTAGAATCTATGTTAAAACTAAGATAAGAGAGAGTGTAAAATTCATAGCTCCTACATATTAACTTTGTAGATCATGATTTTTGGTATACAATTTTTATAGATTAAGTATGAATTGATGTGGAATTTTCAAACCTAATTTTGTTTTGTAACTTAAATTCTTTTATGTTAATCAATTCAATTTATTTTATAGAAGAAATAGCTAAGCATATCCACTTAAAGTTATGTTTAGTCGTATGTGCTTGTTATTGCAATATGTTCCTTGTACTGCGTGTTCGAACCTTAATTAGACTTGTTGTACAACTTTAAAGCATAAGAGAAGTCTAGTTCGAACGTGAAATGTTTGATTTATATTTAACCTATTATTTGTGTGACGCTAAACTTAATTAGCTATTGGTAGCCAAAGTTCTTGCTATAGATTGATTAAAGATAAATTGTGCAACATGCCTGATGTACTTGCTGCCCCTATGGCAGACTTTTTGTGATGATTGATTAACCTTTTATTCATATGGATGCTTATGCCTTTACTTCAATCTTGATTGCAATATTGTTAGAGCCCCTTCCTATATAAAGGTCCTAGTCTACCTCGTGTATCGATTACTTAGTTAATATACCTTTGTATCTAGGCTTAGCAATCGGCTACTAGTTCAGCCAATTTTCGATAGGCGTAACCCTATCGGCCATAAGCCTTTTGACTTCTTCCCTACCGGCAAAAGCCCCTCGGCCCGATGTTAACCACCGTATCGGTCCGATTCAATGTTAGTGCCCTAATCGACCTGGTCCGACCTACACCACCATACCAGCTATGCGTTAATCAGTTATTTATTAATATCATCGAACCACTTAAACACTGATTACTTCGGTTAACACTCTAGTCAAGAGTCGGATAGGCACATCCAATAGAGAACGTATTTATCGGCTAAGCACAGCCAGTACAGCATAGGGAATCGGCTACTTGTGCCGATTCACAAATCTAACGCATGCGCACATATTAGCTCGGTTGATGTTCACACTGTCAACTAATTTACTGATGCACAATCAAATAGTTACATACCCTGATCGGCTAGCATGCTGATGTTCACAGATCGACTAGCTTGTTAGAAACACAAATCGGCTATGCCGATGCGCACAGTGATCAACTAGCCATCCGATTAGATAACGTATCAGCTGCACATAGTCGACGTATCGGAGATACACACACAATCTTAGAGCTCTGTTATCCACTGATCTAAGCCAATTCCAGTTGTTTCCCCTGGCGGTCAAATATGGCCGGTCAATCCTTAGTTTTCCTATCCTTATCCACACATTGTTATCAGCCGATTTATCGGCTGAGAGATCGGCTATATGTTTGCCGGTTACATACCCTCAACCACATCCTCCTTAGTCTAACTCCGCACTTATGGTCTCACCAACCTAGTTTGATATTAATATTCTGTTACACCTAATTCTTGAAATAAGTTTAACTTAGATAACCCCATCGGCTGTACAGCACTCAATTATTGTGTTGACATAATCCAGCCGATGCAACCACATCTAGTTATCTAAGATAACACTTAAGCACATCGTAGTTAGGCACAGCTAGTGCAGAGTAGGACAATCAGCTACACAGATGATATGCCCCAGTAGATATAAGAGAACATTAAGGATGAAAACCGGCTACACAGCTGATTCACCAATCGGCTGAATACGCTGAGACACAGACCGTACGGTTACATAGTTCGACTAGTCTATCAATACACCATCGGCTAGTTACTTGCTTTAGTCAACTAGCTATGCCGATACATCACTCGACTAATTCTACCCGATGTATAAATCGGCGAATGTGCCGATACACTAAATCGGCTAGAAGGTCAAATCATTGATCGACTAGTTTTGCTAAAGCATGGATTCGCTATGCTGATACGCACGCGATCAGTTAAGTACGCCGATGCTCACCCAGATTAGCTAGGACACAACCGCTTTAGGAAACATCCCTCTACTAAAGTGATCGATGTTTTCATCGATCAATTAGAAAACCAGTGCACCTATCAATCAGCTACCCAGACCAAAGTACACAACCTTGGATCAGTAAGATCGCACAGTAGACACATCTCTATTAGGCCCGACCAAAGCACGTCTATCGGCTAAACCTGATGCATCCTCATCGGTTAAGGTCAAGATCTATACACCAACTAATTAAATAACTGAATATGCTACTTAATGAAGTTAGTATAGATGTTTAGGGTAAACCCCCTGTTGCCTAACGAGACTAGTTGGTTTAGTTAATACTCGATAAATGACCGCCCAGTACAGGGTAGTTAGGTTGTTTGTCAAAATGTAATGTTCTTTTATTTAGATTGCAACTTTATTGTGAATTGAAATGAGAAGTGTATGCATTCATTGAACTCCATCTTGCATATCATATAGATTCGACCACTCTCGCCGACAGAAATTACCCACTAATCCCGGAACCAGAAGGAAGTTATTCTGAAGACCCCGGGAACTTCGTCGCGGGATTATCTGAAGCCCCGAACCAAAGTTCGGAAGATATTGACTTACTAACTTCAGACCCACCAGTAAAGGCAAGCCCCGGACATAACCCCTACTTTATTACACTGCAACCTATACTATTTATGTATATCTTTATGCATTAAGTTCTTAGGAGTTGTTTGTAAACCTTAGTTGCATAATTCCAGGGACCTATGTATTGAACACTAGAACTTGAGTCCGAATAGCTGCTCTGCTTATAGGACCGGTAGAAGTCGAGTGATTTCCTGTCACTCGCGCGATATAGGAATTGTGATGTTTACATTCCTGTTATTATTATAAGGATGACGGACGGGAGTTTTATGAGGTATCATGGTCAAGATGATACCCCGTCTGTTTTGATGAATTTGATAAGGTCGCAGTGTGTGGTAGCGGTGGTTAAGCGTTTGAAAGTACTAGCCACATGCCGTGAAATATGGTAAGCGGTAAGCCTAGTAACCGATCGGCCCGAGGAGTGGACATACCCCCCACCACATGTATTTGCTTCTTTTGGTTACTTTGTTCGACGTGTAGGCATACGTGTTGCTAGGCAACCAGGAGTACGGGTTTTGTAGTCGCACTACAGACGTACGTCCTGCACTTTGGAAGTGCGTATGACCTGCAGTCGCTTGTGGTGGCACTGATCCACGAGTCGGAATGAAAGGCAAACGGTTGCTTCGGAACAACCCTGTGGTGTTCCAAGCGTGTGTGTTAGGTTTACCTTGCAAGGTTGAATCTCGATTCAGAATCGTTCGCCTCTCACGATGAATGAGACTGCTTACCCCCTTTATCACATAGAGTAACAAGAGCAACTTTATGATTATCAAAGATGATATTTGATTAAAGATTCTACCATGTTTGAGTAGTTATAGGTGCTTACCTAGAATGGTTAATCCACTAGAATCTGAAAGCTAAAAGTTGAAAGTAAGGATCTACTCTTTGTTGCTTTTCAGCTGAAAACTCTACCCAAAGCCAAAAACCTTCATAAAGTCTAGCTACATGGCTAAGTATACCATGAGACGGGTAAGCCTTGCTGAGTATTAGTATACTCAGCCTTGCTAGTTGAATGTTTTTCAGGTGATATCTGTGAAGACCCTACTCTTTCCTTGCCTTGGCCCTGTGCTCTTCCAGATGATTGGTCCGTGGAATGGGATCCGTCCCCGGCCAGCACTGGTGATATCGAGTGATGTCGTGCCCGGGCTTAGCATGACATCCGTCTTGTCAACGTGCTGTAGATCATCGCGTATGTTTTTTCGCTGCTAAAAATCATAGCTCAAAGAGTTGTATTGTTTTCTCTAAATTTGAAACTTTGTACTACTTGTATAAACTCTTGTAATGTAATTCCCTGTTATGTAAAATGTGATGGTGATTGTATCTCTGGACTCACCTTCGTGTGAGGTAACCTTATTTGATCCTGTGTATCGGTGGTTTATCGGGACGTTACCCGACAGGCCAAGGGATTATACCGTTTGAAGCACGTTGGAGCCCTCGGAAGTGGACTCGCGTACTTGAGCCGGTATAGTTCAGGTTGGTTCTGCCACACTGGTGGCCCACCGCAGTGACCGACACAGAGGATCTCGTGCGCAGGTGCCAAAATTGTCAATTCTTCGGCAAACAGACGCATGTTCCAGCTCACAGCCTCATCACCATACCGCCATCCTGGCCTTTTGCCTGTTGGAGTCTTGACATGATTGGGCCCTTCACGACGGCGCCAGGTGGTTTTACCCATGTTCTGGTGGCTATCGACAAGTTTACTAAGTGGATCGAGTACAAGCCGATAGCCAAGCTCACGCCGGATCGGGTCGTCGACTTCATCTCAGATATTCTGCATCATTTCGGCTTCCCCAACTCCATCGTCACAGACTTGGGGTCAAACTTCACGGCGAACCAGTTCTGGAAGTTCTGTGAGAATGCTTGCATCGAAGTTAAATATGTCTCGGTTGCACACCCAAGGGCCAACGGACAAGTCGAAAGGGCGAACGGCTTGATCATTGACGGCCTCAAGAAGAGACTTTATGATGAAAATATCAAGAAGGGAGGCAAATGGGTGCATGAGCTACCACATGTCGTCTGGGGCCTTCGAACTCAGCCGTCCAAAGCCACAGGACAAACACCTTTCTTCCTCGTATATGGATCCGAAGCTATTTTACCAGCCGATATCATGTGGAAGTCTCCAAGAGTCGAAATGTACAATGAAGGCGAGGCGGACGAGGCGCGGAAGTTAGAGCTCGATTCTGTGGAAGAAGCTCGCTGCACCGCTCTTGTTCAGTCAGCTCGGTACTTGCAGGAGATCCAGCAATACCATGATCGCAACGTCAGGGAGCGGTCCTTCGGTGTTGGTGACTTGGTCTTGCGTCGTATCCAGGACGAGTCTGGCCTACATAAGCTCAATTCAAGGTGGGAGGGCCCGTTCGTCGTCAAGCAAGTCACAAGGCCAGGGTCTTATCGACTACAATCTCATGAGGGTCGCGAGGTCCCGAACTCCTGGAACGTTCAGAACCTGCGCAAGTTCTACCCTTAAGTCGGGGCCCGGTGATCGCTAAATCCCCGGGGGCTTAGAAGATCTTTTCTCCCCGTGTCAATTTGGACGCTATGAGCCACACGACTCGGTTTGTACATGCCTTCTTACTTGCACGATGGCCAGGGTCATGTGCAAACACATACATATATAAATCGACTTCTTGTCGTGAATGATGCGGGGGCTATGGCCACGATCATCCCCCTTCGACTCTTGTTCCTGACGGAACCGTCGGCTCCGGCTAACTCCTCTGCATATCGAAGTCTCGCCACAACCCCGGATGGTCACGCGACAGCAGTCGCATTTTCTCCAACACAGTCAATCCGCTCGACTAGCTTAATAGCAATACGCTGGAAAAGGCTCGCACAAAAGAGCTATCTCGCCTACATCCTGAGCGGCTGCACTCAGAACAGTCTTGTATCCGCCAAAAAGAATGGCAAGTTCGTGGCACCACCCGCACCTGCTCCTTGCAAGCTCGATCCGTCCGTCCGGGTCTTACCTAGCTTACGGAGCACGCTCACAGCAGGAGCGACCTTCGACTACACTCCGGTCGCCGCACTCGGGGTAGTCTCATTTTTCTGCCCTACGCACGGCAATCCCGCGACGATGCTCGCGTTCTTGCCTAACAAGTTTAAACCCGCTCGTTCGAGTCGTGGCTAATCTGTTAGACGAGTACCAGCTACCCTTCGGGTCGTTGCACCCAGGGAAGCGCCTACTACTCGGGCCCTGTAAGCCTGAATCCCAGTTCAGCTAAGGCACACACACACACAAGTAGAAACATCAAAAGAAGCCATATATACAAGGAAATGAATACTTGTCTTCAGTACCCTAGTCCTGCATTACACTTTGAACTATGTGTTCTGATACAGGTTGGGCCTCTAGGAGATATTTGTCGAATTGCTCCTCGGTGCAGTCCGCCGCCATGCCTTGAGCAAATATCTCCAGCTTCGCGCTCGGCAGGAAGGACTTCACGATTGCGAGGGCATTGTTGACGCACGTGATAGGCGCCTCGGAAAGGAACCTCATCACCTTCTTCGGGGCCTCATGGAGACACTCTAGCAGGGGCCGGGGGTTCGCTTCGCCTTCTTCTGGTGGGTCCACCATGTCCACCAGCTCCCGGGCGGCCCCCCTGATGCTCTCGAGTTCTTCGCCCAGCGTCTTGATTCGCTGAAGGTTGTCGATGAACTGTTGCTCAGTGTCGCCGATCACCTTCTGCAGCCTCTCGACGTCATCTGTACGGCGATAGAGCAGGTTCTTCACGTCAGTAAGTAGCTCTTCTTTACTGATTAAATTTCTCCTAAGCTCTGTGGGGGAAAGCTTTTCAGAACCCAGGGTGAGTCATATAGAGCAAAATACCCGAGGGAAGCAACGGTTTACCTTGGTGCGCCCTCTTTTGCGCCCTGAGCTGCTCCTTATGCGCCTCGAGCTCCTTCTTCTGTTCCTCGAGTTGTTGCTGGAGCTCGGCGTTGACTTTTTCAAGATGTTCATTCTCCGTCTTCTCGTCGTCAAGGCGCATCCTCAGGGCCTCGAGTTCCTTACGGTCGCGGGCAAGGGTCTTCAACACCTCCGCCTGCTTCCGGGAGCGGGCGACCATACTCTGCATAAAAAGGACAAAGCCAGATTAGCAACTCGACTCAGCCACTGACCGAAAACGCTCTCAGGTTTTACCATGGTCAAGTCATGCGCCTTCTTGAGGATATCGACATCGTCATCCGTCGGTAGCAGGTCGTCTGTCAGGTCTGTGGCAACGGCTTCTTGACTACCCGACCTGGTCAGCAGCAGCTCATCGGGTCCCCCGGAAGTTCCCACGGTTTCTTCAGTAATCAGACGCTGGGCACCTGCAACCACAAGTGTTCTCAGCACACATCATGCGGACCCCGGCAGCTAGCCGGGGCGGTCAGACACTCACCTACGCCATCTGTTGGAGTGGCGCCAGGGGCCCCGACCTGTTTCTCGCCACCGGCCCCAGCCTCGACTTGTTGGAGCTCGGGAGGCGGAAGGTCGGGCAGCGCGGTGTCGGCCCCGGGGGCTGGCTCCGTGGGCATCGACCCCTCGAGGGCCAGTGCCTCGGGGGCTGGGGCAGCCAAAGTCGGCGTCAGCTGGAAGTCCGCAGCACTTGCAGCACTAATGAAGTTGAAGTTAGTCAACACAAAAGCCGAAAGATCAACTCATTTGCAGTGCACCAAGAGGCAGACTTACAGTATAGATTTTTTCTTAATTGCTCTCTTCATCTGCACGGCCTGACGCGGCGTCTCCGTCGCCGGCGGTGGGGTTTCACCGGCTTGTGGTGTGGTCCCCGCCACGGCGATGGTGACAGCGGCGGCGATCGCTGGGCTTGCCCTTCTTCCTTCGGGCTCGGCCCGGGCGGAGGATGCGGAAGGACTATAGGTGGATGGTATAAGTACGACTCAGCATCAAGGCAACATATTACAACAAGCAAGTAGGCTCGTACCCGGTAGACTCGAGTTCTTGCGCCTTGCGCTTGCGCGCTAGTCGATGGCCTTGTGGCACCGGTGGCAGAGCGCTGGTCAACTCCACGCTCTGATCGAAGGAGTTGTCCTGGGGCGTTCTTCCTTCAGATCCTTCTCCCGCCTGCAAGCTCATGCCTTCGGTCGACTCGCTGCTGTGTAGAGCTGCAGCAAGGCGAGCCCTCTTGGCTTCAACGGCGGCAGAGGGGAGGAGGTGGTCCGGTCGGGGGACGTCTGGTCGCGGTGGGTAGCTGCGATACAGCTCCGTGTGTCCCTGCAGAGAGTTCTTCGGTCACGCAACAAAGCAAAAGCAGTTATCTTCAGCAAAAGAAGTCGAATACTCACTGGTTTGGGTGGATTCCGGGCGGAAAACAATGTGGGCACGTATGGCACGGCATCCACGTCTAGCAGCACCCGCTGAACTCGCTGCAGCATGACTTCATCTGGCAAATCCTCTACGCACATGCGAGAAGGATCAGCAGGGCCTGTGTACTTGAATCCCAGGCGATGGCGCTGCTGGATGGGTTGGACGCGGTGCTTGTAAAATGCGAACATGACGGAGGCACCGGTCACTTCCTTCTTCTTCTGAGCCTCAATGACATCCAGCAGCTCTTTGACTTGGTCCATTTCCCCGCCGGAGGGCTCCAGGTTCCATTCCCCTCTGATTACAGGTGGTCTGTTTGACTTCGTTGGCAGACGGGGAGCATGGTTTTCAATGTAAAACCAGTGGTTTTTCCACCCAGGAAGGTTGGAGGGGAATTTGTATGTGAGATATTTGTCGCCGGCCTGCTGACGCAGTTGGATGCCGGCGCCCCCCACAACGGAAAGGTTTTGGAGGTGGGTTGTGGTTTGATACGGAAGAGAAAGTGGAAAAGATCCCAGTGGGGTTCGATTCCGAGAAAAGCCTCGCAGTAATAGATGAAAATTGAAATGTGGCATATAGAATTTGGGTTGAGATGGTGGAGCTCAAGCCCGTAGTAATACAGAAGGCCTCGGAAGAAGGAACAAGAGGGGAGGGCCAATCCCCGTTTGGCAAAATAAAGAATTGTGACAATTTCGTCAACATTTTCCATGGGAAAAGGTTCGCGAAAAGAGGGGCGCCAGTTGACAAGGGTTTTCTCTTGCAGCAACCCCTCAGAAACAAGGCTCTTAAGGTGGTTGAGGGAGCACTTACTGTGTGACCACTCTGGGGTTGAAGACTGTGCCTCCTCCATCTTCTTCCCTTCGATCTCCGCCTTCTTTGGCACCATCTCCGATTCGCTGGCCACGAGACGCTCGGGGGCTGCGGGGAGAGGGGCGGGGAGGTCGGAGCGGGAGAATCACTTTGGGGGGATGGCGGTGGTGCTTGGCTCGGATTGGGGAATTCGGTAGCTTTTGATGGAATGCAGATTGAAAGCGTGGTTTTTTCCTACCGTTATCGCGGGGTTAAATAACCAGCGGGGTGGGGAAAAGTTACTGTCCTGAAGTTCAGGAGTCACTTCCGAGAATATTCCGAATATGAGGGGTCGTTTGATGGATTATTTGGATTGGATATTCGTTTAATCATTTTTTCAGGGTTTGTTCGCCCAAAAAAAGCGGTTTCTCGAATTAATAATCTAATACCAATCATCTGTACCATCATTTTGGTAACTTTCCAAGTTGTCATTTTTAGCCTGCATGCCTCGGTTGCTGGATCCTTATCTCCAAATTTTGTGGGATTTGGATTCAAGGCTCGGGGGCTGCGGGATACGTGGCATCGACTACTTATTTTTTCAAATCTTCTGAAGGATAAGTGGGGCTACAGACAAATGGGACCCTCAGCCTAATTCTCCGATTCAACCTAAGGCTCGGGGGCTACTCCATATGGAGTGCGATTTTTAAATCGCACACCATAACAGATATTTGGGGCATGAGCACCTCATAGCTTCGACGTAGCCAAACAAGTAGTCGAAGAAGGACATCAAAACGGAGCTTCAGAAGAAGTCGAAGACTGCTTCGAAAGTACTCGATAGGCCTGCGGTGCTCAGCTACGAAGAGCTCGGGGGCTTGTCTGACCCGGGGCCACCGGGCTGGGCACGTTACGTAGTCTAAGAGATTAAGCCCGTCTTATCTCTTATTCTTTTCCTTTATCTCTTGTCTATCCCGTTTAAATAGGATAGAGCTAACCAACATGGAGAGGATCTACTCGAGATATGCTCTGGCATGATCCCTTGATGGAGGTTGGTTAGCATCTTTGTAACTCTGACCTCTCGGATATATAAGGGAGGTCAGGGACTGCCCTCAAAACAGGACATCATTAGATCATTCTACACCAAAGGCAATACAAACTAAACAGGACGTAGGGTGTTACGCTCTGTGCGGCCCGAACCTGTCTAAGTCTTGTGTTCCTTGCACCTTCGAATTCCTGATCTCGGCGTCTCCTCACCCAAAACTTACCACCTTGGGTATATCCCTCGGTGGGCAGCCGGTTAAACACCGACAATCCATGCAAGGCCAACGTCGTTGCGGATGCACTTAGCCGCAAGGCGCATTGCTCTTGCTTGTCAGTAGAAGTAATGAGACGCTTTGTTGGGAGATGAGAAAACTCAATCTAGAAATCATTCCCCAAGATGACTTAAACCATCTCTCAGTTGAAGCCACGCTTAGGGATGCTATTGTTCTAGCTCAACCACGCAGTAAAGGAGTCAGAATTATTAAGCAAAAGATAACACAAGGAGAAGGAAAGTATAAGTGCTTTCGAGTAGATCGTGAAGGAGTTTTATGGTTCAACGAACGTATCGTTATACCTAAGGACCATAAGCTCCGTAAGCAGATATTGGATGAAGCCCACCTATCCAAATTCTCTATGCACCCTAGCAGTACGAAGATGTACCAGGATCTAAAATAGAACTTCTAGTGGACTCGTATGAAATGGGAAATTGCCAAGTATATCTCAGAATGTGATATCTGCCAAAGAGTCAAAGCCAGTCATTTGAAAACTGCTGGTATCCTTCAACCTCTATCTATTCCCTCTTGGAAGTGGGAGGATATCAGTATGGACTTTATTGTTGGCCTACCCAACACTTCTCTCAGGCATGACTCCATTTGGGTAATCGTTGATCGATTGACCAAAACTGCACATTTTCTTCCTGTGCATACTACATATAATGCTAAAAAGTATGGTGAGATTTACCTAGATCAAATCGTTTGTCTTCATGGAGTACCTAAGACGATCATTTTTGATCGTGGAGCACCGTTTATTGCTCGGTTCTGGGAGCAACTTCAATATGCTCTTGGAACTAAGTTAATTCGAAGCTCCGCATATCACCCTCAGACAGACGGACAGACTAAAAGAATAAATCAGATTTTAGAAGATATGCTTAGAGCCTGTGTCCTTCAGTATGACAAGAACTGGGACAAATGTTTGTCACTGGCAGAATTTTCCTACAACAATAGTTATCAGACAAGCATTAAGATGGCCCCGTTCGAAGCATTGTACGGTCGCCGTTGCTGAACTCCTTTGAGTTGGTCACAAACCGGCGAGCGTAAAATCTTTGGACCGGACCTTGTCATTGAAGCGGAAGAAAAGGTAAAGACTATTCAAAACAATCTTAAGGCAGCCCAAGCCCGGCAGAAAAGCTACGCTGATATACGAAGAAGACCATTACAGTTTCAAGTCGGAGACTTCGTATATCTTCGAGTATCTCCTACTCGAGGTATTCAAAGGTTCGGCGTAAAAGGGAAACTTGCTCCTCGTTACATCAGACCTTTTGAAATTCTTGAAATCTATGGACCCGTAGCTTACCGTCTTCTACTTCCTCCTCAATTAGCGGCGATCCATGACATCTTCCATATATCTCAACTTAGGAAGTGTGTCAAGGTTCCTACCGAAATCATCGATCCTCAGACTATCGAAATCGAATATGATCTAACCTATATAGAACATCCAATCAGAGTGCTAGACACCAAAGAAAGGAGCACTAGAAGAGAAACCATTAGGATGTTCAAGATTCAGTGGAACCATCACACTGAAGAAGAAGCGACCTGGGAAACCGAATCTTATCTTCAGCATAATTTCCCAGGCTTCTTCCAAGCCAACCTCCGAACTTAATCATTTACTTCCATCTTGTTCTGGAATCTCGGGACGAGATTCTTTTTAGGGGGGAAGGCAGTGATACTCAGGTATTTAGCATTGTCACACCCTAGATTTTAGTACGAGGTTGTGTGTAAAATGTGGTAAAAGTGTGTTTAAAAATTTAAATGCTAAGGGAAAAGGGTTGTTTATATAATTATATTTTAATAGAGGTCCTTTAGTGTTAAATGGGTAAGCATGGAGGGTAGAATTTAAATGTATGAGGGTTGTTTTGCAAAATTCAAAAACTTGTGTTTAAATTGCAAATATAGGTGAAACTACACATAGGATATATATGTAGTGTAGTTTTAAAATAGGATTTATGTAAAGTTTGGAAATCTTGTTAAGTTTTAAATTAATTACAAATTCTTAACTCTTCTGCAAATGGACCTTAAAGCAAAGTTTTAGATTTTGGAAAATCCTACATTTTTGCTTTTGGGCCCATCTCCATTTGAGCATTGGTTTGAAAGTTACCAGAGTATTACTGTGGGATCCTTGCACTTTTGAGTTTTTGCAAACCGGTCCTCGTCTTCTTCCTCGGGTCCCCGATCTCCCCTGTCTCTGCCGCGCGCGCGTGATCCGCCACCGCTGGCCGCTTCCCGAGCCTGCTGCAGACCTGCGCCGCCCTCCTCTCGCCCCACGTGTCGCCTTGCTGCCTCTCCCACCGCCCGCGCCGCCTCCGCTGTCCTCCCTTCGTCCTGCCACGTCGGGCTGCCGGTGCCGAGCGACCGCCACGCACCCGAAGGGCACGCCGGCGCCGCCCGCCGACCTGAGCCCAGCCCTGTGATTGCTCTCCCTCTCCCTCTCTTCTACGAAGCAGTGCACTCCTATAAAGCTTGACCCGAACCACTCTTCCTCGCTTGTTTCCTCTTCTCCCCCCTTGCGACCACCGAGCCAACCGCCGCGCTCCTCGCCGGATTCCTCCACAGCTGATCCACCCCGCCCAAATTCCAACCCTCCAGCGCTCCCTCACCTCCTCCGCTAGCTCCCCGACCTGCTCTGGTCGAGCTTCCGGCCTTCCCTAGCCGGAATTGTCCCGACCCCGTGCCGCCCCTCGCCGGAGATGCCCGAGGACCGCCTCACTGTCGACAACGTTCTTCCGCCACATCCTCGGATAAATTGGGTACGGGAATCGCCCCCTTGTCCCTCCCCGGTGCTTTTGCGCACCTTATTTGCCCGTGTTCGCCGGCCCCTCGCCGGGAACGCCAGCACACCGTCGCGGCTGCCGCCCCTCCTCGCCGCCGGCCGTGTTCTGCCCCTGCCCATCGAGCACATCCCCTCCCAAACGACACCCCAGGTCCCGTGGGTCGTGTCGGGCTAGTCCATCCCTGCCAGTGATCTCGCCGCCGGTGGGAACGTGCCTGAGCAGATCGGCCGGCTGCCGTCGGGAGCTGGCAGGGGCACATGTGCAAATAGTTTTCCTATCCTAGGGACCCATATGCAAGAAACTAAGGACCCCCCCTAAATGGTTTTATTATTTCATGTGAGCAAGATTGCCAGCTTGTAAAATTCGTAGAAAATTATAGAAAAATCCAAAAATTGCCAAACCAGTTTTGTTGGAAACTAAATTTCAACTCTACAACTTTTATTAATAAAGTTTAGTTTGAAACTAAATACTTTTGAATCTATTTTGAACTTAAGGTAAAAGGGTATAGTATGCATAACTTCTACATACTAGCTTAGTTTCTTGTGATTTTTAGTATGTAGCTTCTTTAGGTCATGTATGAACTAGTGTAAAAATTTCTTGCTCAGTAATGTTTTGTAGTTTAAGTTCTTTTGAACTTGTGCAAATAAAATTTAAAAAGGTTTGAATTTAGCTAAGCATATTCCTAAGGCTTATTTATTTAGATCTTTTTATCATAATCTAATATATTGATAATTAATTCATAATTAGATTTTCAAGACTTTATAATTCTATTTACCTAAGATTTGAATTTAAACTTGAAGTTTGAATTCAAATTCAAATGTTTTAGTTTTTGTTTCAGTAATTCCAGTACTATAACCATAACTTAAGTGTAAACGGCAAGTTAAGACTAAGCCCCCCTTGTTTCATGAGTTCATGTGTGTCAATTATTGGATTGTAACTTTATCGTGAAATAAAATCTTTAACTCAAGCACCATTTCACTTAACTCATTGCATACCATGTAGAATCGACGACGCTCGACGACGGAGACAACGAGCTAGTCCTGGAACAAGACCAAGGGTTTTCTGAAGACTCGACAAACATCGCCGAGAATCTAACTGAAGCCCCGAACCAAAGTTCGGAATTTTCTGAGAGTCCTGCCCCCAACCCCACTCAAGAAGGCAAGCCCCGGTGCACAACCCAGTATTTCAAATTACTACATTTATACAATTTTATACTTATATATGATATCTTGCATTAAGTCTAGGAGTTGCAATGGAACCCTAGATGCATGAATCCTAGGAACCTATGTATTGTGCCTGAGTCCATATCGAGTAGATGCTCTACTAATAGAACCGGTAGAAGTCGGGTGATTTCCTATCACTCGCGCGATATAGGAGTTGCATGTTTACTATTCTGCAATCACTATAATGATAATGGACAGGGTCATGTGCAGTATCATGACCTGGAGGTTTACCCTGTCTATTTTGATAAAAGTTGTTAAGGTCGCAGTGTGTGGTAGTGGTGGCTAAGCGTTTGAAAGTACTAGCCACATGCCGCAAAATATGGTTAAGCGGTAAGCCTAGTAACCGATCGGCCTAGCAAGTGGACATACCTCCCACCACTCGTAATTTGGTTTTTCTCACGCACCAATGTGCGGGAGTATGTTCCGCACAGCGGATAGGAGTACGGTCATGTAGTCACGCTACAGACGTATTTCCTGCACAATTGGTGTGCGTACGGTCCTACAGTCGCTTGTGGTGGCCCTGTTCCACAACCCGGAATGAAAGGCAAACGGTTGCTTTGGAACGACCTTTTGGTGTTTTAAGCGTGTGAGTTAGGTTTGCCTTGCAAGGTTTGGAAATTCGATTCAGAATCGTCCATTTCTCGCGGAGATTGAGACTGCTTATTCCTTTTGCCACATAGAGTAAGAACTGTAACTATTGACGGAATAATCTTGATGGATGCCAATCTTTACCTTGCTTGCCTAGTGTAGGTGCTTACCTAGAATGGATAATCAAATTAGAATTTGAAAGCTAAAACTTGAAAGTAGACCATACTCTTTGTTGCTTTTCAGCTGAAATGAAACCCAGAACCATTTCAGGCCTTCATGAGTCTAATTATGGGCTAAGTATACCCAATCCCGGGTAAGCCTTGTTGAGTATTAGTATAATTAGTCTTGCTAGTGAATCTTTCAGGTATAACCTTCGAGAACCCCACGGGTAATCCTACATGGCCAACTTCTGTTCCTTTTGGCTGGTCCGTGGAGTGGGATCCGTCCCTGGCTGGCAGTGACCCTCCGGAGTGACACCGAGCTTTAGGCTGAGTATGGTGTCAACCTGGGCGACGTGTATAGTCTCGTGTTTATTCCCCTTCCGCTGTAAACCTGGACAAGCTGTTTAGCTTGTCGTTTGAAACAGTGTTTGTATAAGTTATCTTAAGTTTGAAAAGGGTTTGTAATAATGTTTACATTTCTGTAAGTTAAAAGTTGACGAGCTGTACTGTGATTGTAAACTCGCCTTCATGCGAGGTAAACCTGCTTCGATCCTGTTGAACTGTGGTTGTATCGGGCGGAGACTCGACAGACCAATGGGTTGTTCCGTTTGAAGTGCGTTAAGTTATTATCGGCTGTATAGCGATGACTAGCGCACTTGAGCCGGAATAATTCAGGCGGTTCTGCCATAGATTCCACTCAGGATCATTAGGATGTGTTGTAGAGAATAGACCGATAGGCTGTCTTGCAACTTCCTTTGGATGCTGGTTGCAGAAAAGATAGATGGCTTCCAGAGCTGCTCCCTCAATCGTATCAACTATACGATAACCTACCACGTCAACTTCAATGGGCTGCCATTGAGAGCGGAAGGGATCTTGAGGAATAGTCATTCTGACTCGACATTGACGAACACCTTCTTCCAGGTATTCCACTGCATCATACTGTGGGGGTTCGGTATAGCAGAACGAACGTAATGATTCCCAAAGAAGATGAGGAAAACCCTCCCAGTGCAAGGCATTAGTGTGGAGATGCCCTACAGGATCTCAAAAGACGTTGGAAGGGGCTACCATCTGCAACAAGAATGTAAATGGTGAGACTTATTTACCCTGCTGAGAACTCACAAGGTAAATGGAACGAGATAATCAATTCTGATAACAGCAAGGACTGAAAATCAGATGGATACTTAAGATACTCAACTTAGAGCTACCATAAAAATCCTATTAACCCATTCTAGAGATAAACAACACACTATTCGTCCTTATTTGAACAAAACATACATTACATTCATGTATTTAATGATGGATTATGCATGCACTTACTACTCGACCTCACAACCTGTAACACCCTAATGTAATTTTTCCCAAATTTTAAGGAATTTACTTGGGCTTCAATAAAATTTCCAGGGCTTTCTCTAATTTATCTTGCATTTAAAGTAATTTTATAGCACAAGGAAATAAAATATATTATAGGATCAATTTGCTTGTGCATTCATGCTGGAGCATTATTTTAATTGTGTTGAGTTTATAGGGTTTAAATTCAAATTTATTTGAATTCAAATAGATTTGTTTGAGTAGTTTGAGTGTAGAAAAGGAAAGAAAAGAGAAAGGCAGCCCAACCCAGCCCAAACTCTCCCTCTCTCCCCTCCCCTTTCCTCTCCATGCGGCTCAGTCACGCCGGCCCAACTCTTCCCTTCCCCCCCCTCCTTTCCTCCTTTCCCCGCGTGGGCCGCACCTAGGCCCAGTCCCCCTCAGCCCTCAGCGCAGCCGGTCACCCGAGCACGCTCTCCCTCCTTTCTCTCTCTGGCAGCGCGGCCCCGCGCCTCAGCGCCCTTCTTCCTCTTTCTCCCTTCCTTCTCCGACACGCAACGCCCCCGCAAGATCGCCGGCGACCTTCTCTCTCCGGGCCAGCACTCCAATGTGGCCCGCCGCCCTACAAAGAGCAGCCCCAACCCATCTGAACCCTAACCCTAATCCCCACAGCCGCCGCTCGGCGCCCCTGCTCCGCTGCAGACCCGTCGCCCCGACACACCCCAGCCCTGGTTAAGGCCCGCGGTGTGGCAGAACCAACCTGAATTATACCGGCTCAAGTACGTGAGTCCATTCCTGAGGGCTCCAACGTGCTTCAAACGGTATAATCCCTTGGCCTGTCGGGTAACGTCCCGATAAACCACTGATACACAGGATCAAATAAGGTTACCTCACACGAAGGTGAGTCCAGAGATACAATCACCATCACAATTTACATAACAGGGGATTACATTACAAGAGATATAAAAGTAGTACAAAGTTTCAAACTTAGAGAAAACAATACAAACTATTTAAGCTAAGACCTTTAGCAGCGGAAAACATACGCGATGATCTATAGCACGTCGACAAGACGGATGTCATGCTAAGCCCAGGCACGACATCACTCGGTATCACCAATGTTGGCCGAGGACGTATTCCATTCCACGGACCAACCTTCTGGAAGAGCACAGGGCCAAGGCAGGGAAGAGTAGAGTCTTCACAGATGTCACCTGAAAAACATACAACTAGCAAGGCTGAGTATACTAATACTCAGCAAGGCTTACCCGGAGTTGGGTATACTTAGCCCATAACTAGACTCATGAAAGCATGGTAAAGGTTCTGGGTTTATTTTCAGCTGAAAAGCAACAAAGAGTATAAACTATTTTCAAAATTTTAGCTTTCAGATTCTAGTGTGATTAGCCATTCTAGGTTAGCACCTATACTAAACAAGCATGATTGATATTATCATTCACCAAGATTATCTCATTAACAGTTACACTTCTTACTCAATGTGGCAGAAGTGATAAGCAATCTCAAGCTTCATGAGAGGCGGACGATTCGAATCGAATTTAACCTTGCAAGGTAAACCTAACACACACGCTTGGGATTACCGGCAGGGCTTTCCGAAGCAACCGTTTACCTTTCATTCCGACTCGCGGGCAGGCCACCACAAGCAACTTGCAGGACCGTACGCACATCACTCGTGCAGGACATACGTCTGTAGCGCGACTACAAAACCCGTATTCCTGTCTGCCATGCAGAACGTACTCCCACAGGTCGGTGCGTGAAAAGAACCAAATAGATCGAGTGGTGGGAATATACCCACTTGCCGGGCCGATCGGTTACTAGGCTTACCGCTTTACCATATTTCGCGGCATGTGGCTAGTACTGTTCAAACGCTTAGCCACCACTACCATACATTTCGGCCTTAACACTTTTATCAAAACAGACAGGGTAAACTTCCAGGTCATGATACAGCACATGACCCTGTCCGTCATCCTTATAGTGGTTGCAGAAATGTAAACATGCAACTCCTATATCGCGCGAGTGACATGAAATCACCCGACTTCTACCGGTTCTATTAGCGAAGCATCTATCCGATAAGGACTCGGGAGCATTACATCGGATTCCTAGGATTTATGCATCTAGGGTTTCACCTCAATTCCTAGACTTAATGCAAGATATAATATAGATAGATATAGATTGCAGTGTAAATAAGGTAGTGGGATATGTCCGGGGCTTGCCTTTACTGGTGGGACTGAAGTCAGTAATGTCAATATCTTCCGAACTTTGGTTCGGAGCTTCAGTTAATCCTTGGTGACGTTCATTTGGTCTTCAGAAACATCTTCTGTAGACTCCGGGGAGATCTTGTAGATACCGTTGCTGAGGTAGTCGTGTCTACATGCAATGCGACATTACATTCAAATGTGCACACAAAACTATTTTACTTCACAATAAAGTTGCAATCCAACATTCATGTAACATACTACTCATATAACAACCAAAAAGATCTGAACTAAATCTAGACAGAGCTTTAGGGGGACAACTAACTAGAATCGGCTACTCGTTGAAGATTACAACAAAGCCGATTGGAAACAACAGAGTTTAGCTGATGGAAAGGTGTATCGATTTCCTAGGTGATCGATGAAAGCATCGATTATTTTGGTAGAAGGATGATTCCTAAAACAGTTGTCTTAACTGAGATGTGCTTAAGTGTTATTCTAGGTAACTAAGTGTGGTTATATCGACTCGATTACGTCAACACAACAATTGAGTGACGTATAGCTGATTAGAGTGTGGTTAAGGGTATATGGCCGATAGATATATATAGCCGATCTCTCAGTCGATAAATCGACTGATAGGAGTACGTAGATAAGGAAGCGGAAACTAAGGATTGATCGGTCGTGTTTGACCGATATGGAAAAGCAACCAAAATCGGCTTGGGTCGGCTGATGGAAAGAACCGTAAGATTGTGGGTGTCTCTCCGATACATCGACTATGTGTAGTCGATGCAGGATAGATCAACAGATTTGTATCGGCAATAGTCGATACTAGAAAGGTAACAACCGTATTAGCTAACCAGCCGATGGTAGGAGTATCGACTGACAGCTGCTACACAGAAACATCCTAGATTCAAGGAAAGCGGATGCTTAGCAGCTGAACTGATAGTCAATGCTAAAGCATAGCCGCAAAGATGTTTTGATGAAGCAGCGGACACACAAGAACTAACGGGGATCCTTATACGACAAAGAACTTAAAGAAACAGTAATCAAGACGAGGACAATGTCTTGATGGTAGAGATATGAGCTCTAGGGTGATAGGATTAACTAACTGTCACATTTCTCCACTTAAAACATACACCCTATAATTTATCTTCTAACTGTAACACATGCATACAATATAAGGTACAAACAAGGTATTCATTCCCTAACATTTAACCTAGATCACACATCATAGACTTTCACTCAAGATCACAACATAAAACTTGTAGATTTTGACCTAGGGTTTCAAACAAAACTGATTTTGTACTTTTATGAACTTTTTACGAAAATCTATGAAATGTAGAAGGTCACTGATTTGAAATAAAGGAAGTTCTGGAAATCTTACAGAAGACACTCTAGAACTTTTTAAAACATAGCAATCAAGTCCCTGGTCCGGGAAAATAGATAACAGGAAGTTAACGGCGATATTCTGGCAAAGGAGTCGCCGGCATTAGAAAGATTCAAAGATTCAGGGCAGACCTTGGTTGTGGAGAAGAACAAATGGAAAGTGAATTCCCGTGGTGAATAGGATTGGCGAAGAGAAAAGCTCGACAATGACGAAACTCCGTGGATGACGAAGAGCAGCAGTTGCTGGATGTCATGGATCATGGGACGAGACGATGGAGCCGAATGGGTTCGCTATACCGACTTCCCCGCGAACCCTAGGGTTTTCTTGCTCACGGTTTGAACTTCTTCTGCCCACGCACATGCAATGCCCAAGCATGGCTGACCAAACACCTCTGCTCGCACAAGAAAAACCCCTCCTGGACCTGACTGCACCGCATCTCCTCCGGGCTCGTCACGCCCGACCACTGTCTTCGCTTCGCGGCTTCTCTTTCTGATTTGCCACGCCATACTCATACTTCCATCTTCGCGAGGACCGTGGCCTGCTTGCATTTGGGTCGTGCCTTCCGTTGCTCTCTTCTCGACGGCCTCTGATCAATGCGTTGTACATCACCGCAGTTGGCATCACTTCTCCCGCGGCCAGCATTTCGTCGAACACCTTTAACTGCATCTTTGACACTGCCACTCCTGCACCACCAAAGATCACCGTGGCGTAGTCAGGGTCGAAGCCACCGTGTTTCTGCATCTCGCGCAGAAACTTCGCTACGCGCCACTGGTTCTTGCGCAGGAGCTCGGCGACGTTTGCTTCAACCTTGCTGCACTGCTCCTGCGTTCTTGGTCCGCGTCACGTCTTGCTGCGGCCACCCACGCCAAACTACCGTCAGATACTCCACACACGGGGCCTCACTATCCTCGTATTAGTCCACGCCAAACTGCCGCGCCAAAATTCCACCTGCACATTCCATCCGCGCGGCCGCGTCACCAGCTGCACCCACTCTAACTTCGCTCGCCATCAACTGAGCCGCGCGCCCTTGGCCGCGCCCATTCGCACGCCGTGGCCCGCACCGCCAGACCCGTTCCTACACCGCACCCGTGTGCATCCATGCCGCGCCATGCCAGTACATGTCGCCACCAGCTCGCTCGTCTCCGCGTTTCCACAATCTCGCACAGAAACACTTCACCGCAACTCCTCCTGCGCGCGCGCGTCTGCGCGCTTCAGCCCCTGCATCGCCTACTTCCACGCCCACACTCCACACCTGCTCATGTCACCAATTTGGCGCCTGTTCACGCCGCTCCTGCTCACTGGGCACGCCCGAGCCGCACGAGCCGCCTCAACGTCGCCCGCCGTGCACACCTGTTCAGGCGCCGCCTCCCTGCTGCACGCGCCCGGCCCGCTCCTCGCGCTGGTGCTTGCTGCCTGGCTCGCCCGCAGCCTCCCGAGCGCCCGCCGCCTGGGCCACACGTGCCGCGCGCCGCCCTGGCTCGGCGCCCGCCTGCCGCTCGGGGCCCCGCGCTCGCCCGGCCCCGCCTCCTGCTCCGCGCCGAGCCGCCGCCTGCTCTGCGCTGCTGGCCCGCTGCTCCCGCACCGCGCCAGCCCGCGTAGCACCGCCCCGCCTACGTGGGCCGCCGCCAGCCTCCGCTCTCCTTCCGCGCGTCGCGCCAGCGCCTGGGCTGCGCTCGTGCCCCGCTCGGGCCCTTGCGCGCGCGCTGCTGTGCCGCCGGCCGCTGCTCGCCCAGCGCCTGGGGCCGCACCCTGCGCAGCGCCTCCGCGCCAAGCCGAACTGCCCGGCGCCTTGCGCCGCCCAGAGCCCGGGCCACCAGCTGCCGAACCGTGTGGAGGTAGAGAAGGGGAGAGAGAGGAAAGGTAGCAAGGAGAGAAGGAGATGGCGGCCGGTGGGGAAAATAAATAACAGGGAGGGACACGCCAGGATAAGGAGACAGAGGAGGAGAAGGAGGAACAGTTTTCCCCAAGGATCTATGCGCAAATACAAAAAACTGCAGGGACCTGTTTGTAAAATAAAATTTCCCGTTGATTTAAAACCCAAATGAAGAAATGCCCAAAACGAAAGTTGTACAGTTTTCAAACTCTACAATAATATTTTAGGGCCCAAGTTCAAAAACTCAATATTTATATTTTTACATGTGAATCTTTGAACAAAAGTCGGATTTGAATTGCTTTTGTCCTTAAAGTGTAATTTTATAAAATTCAGGACTTAAATGCAAGCATTCATGACATGCCATAATGACGGGATAGAATCGTCATAATGATTGGATAGACATGTCATGATGACTTGCACTTTTACACTTTAGCCCTGAGTAATTTTGAAAGTTACTTTTGTAAATCAATATTTGCATAAAAGGACTTGTACTTTTATAAAATCACATAAATACCCTTATTTTTACCATTTTACCCAAAATTTTTATACATTTCAGCACACACATTTCAAATGAAACTTTTGGATATATATTTTTTTACAAGGGATAAGAAAAACATGTTTGCAAAACTACCCTTCACTTATTTTGAAATTACTTCCTATTCAAATACATTTTGCAAAAACAACCCTAGGTTTTTCTGTAATTACAAAAATACCCCTTTTTACTTGCACTCTAAATTTTCAAAAGCTTCACATAAACACACATAAGCTTTATACAAACAAACACATATTTCACACTAACAAAATATATGCCTAGCATTACAAATACATGAACTGTCACATCCTTCCCCCTAAAAAGAATCTCGTCCCGAGATTCGGACGAAAGGCTTTAAAGGGAAGAGAAGTGGATCACACACCAAAAGTGGCAAAAGCAATTACACATCAGAGAAGATTGAAGTTGATGACGAGAGCATGACGAAATGAGTATAACGAGAACATGAAAAGATTGTACATAGATGAGTTTGACAAGATAAGAGATTATACATGAGGACGATAAATGTCGATGACATTCATCACAAAACTCATGGATAACAAGTAAGGATAGTATAAAGGATTGACAAAGTGATGTTTGAATATCCTTGCTCAGAGTTTGTTACCTGAATAATTTTTGATGATGTTATTACAAAACATGCCTATTTAGACCGATGCAATCAAGGGATAATGACAAAATGCTCCAACTCAGAGTGCAATGCTCGATATATAACCATGAACATGATGCACTGCTTTAGATGTATGATTGCAATGATGATGCAACATGAGGATGAAGGATTCTATGCACGATCAAAATGGTGCATATGACACAATGCAATTACCATGATGTTGACCAAATGATGCATACACCATGATGCAAGGATGATGATACTTGCAATGTATGCACGTATGAAATGCATGAAGTATGATGCATACCCTCATGAGTTGATGATGCATATGAGTCGCACTCTACAGCCGTTCTCTCGTAACGAACACCTGGGTAGCTCCATATCCTTAGGCAAGGATTAGAGGTTAGGACACTAGTAAGGTTGCATAAGAAGAGATTGCAGTGTTGTTACATCACATGTACCTAGTCACCAGTGCGCCCCTAATGGCTCAATCATATGGCTGCAGCACACATGAGGCCTTAGGTTCCGACACGGCATCATGGTCATGTGATTAAACACCACCACAAAAGAGGAATAGCAACCCTGTAGTGCCAACAGCAACAAGATGGATCTTAGGAAACCGAAGACAACCCAAAGTTATACTAAAGGCGCACCCGTTAGTTAGTCTACGGATTTCCGATGATGATGCAACACCATGCACTGACCGGAATGGTATGTGTTATGATGCATGACTTTTGCCGGAAGTTTTGTATCTAAAAGTAGTTATGGTCATACATCTTTTTAATTTATCCAAAATCATCTGAGCAAAAATTGAGGGTACAAATTTTCAGATGTTGTAACCAGAATAGCCAACGATATAAGTTACAACATCAAGAGAGGGTAGATAGATCACTGGATGATGGATTGGAGAGTTTGATGATACTCATCAAGGTTTAACCATCAAAGGAGAAATTCAATGGTTCTGTCGAAACGAATTTAAAGCAAGGTCAAGGATTTGATTTGGCTGTCCAGCTAAGATCGGTGATAGGGTTCAAACATAACCCCAGTCACTTAATTCACAAAAGGCGTTTTCAACTCTAAGTTAGCCTATCAGATTACGTTGGCTTCTACCACACAGAGTCAAAACAGACATTCAGTACAAGCACATATTTCAGTACATCAACGTAACAACCAAAGCAATCAGGTCAATCCAAGATGTCATGATGTATGCACGTTCTACACGTCCTCACAAATAAAAATAACTGGCAAGTAATCTTGGTCTTACGTGGTTAGTTACGGTGGCATCATATAAATACGTCTCTCCTTATATATATACTAGTCGTTCTTACGTTCAAGCTTACGCAACGAGGTTAGCGTACCTGCAGAAAATCACAATATATATATATATGTTGAACCTTTCATGCCAGCATGTCATGAAAGCGTTCCCATTCATTACTGTTCACTATAGAAACAGCATCTGTACTATTACCGCCGTACAGACAACGTTAGCATACGTCGTCGAGACAACGTATTCACGGGGGGTACCGCAAAATGCGGGGATATGAACAGCGATCGCCATATCCTGCGCCGAACCATATACTCCCAATGTAGTCAACCGAGGTTGGTACATTGGCAGCATCTCAAGTAGGCCACTGCTTGAGAAACAGCGTTCGGTTCGCATCACCGACAGGAAGGCCAAGCTCACTCAGTTGGCTGAGGATCCTTACCTTCTTACCTCACGATCGAAGATGTCGTTACAGAAAGTAAGGTTGGGTTGTGCATGAATTTAAGTTTTGACAGAAAAGTAATGCTGGTAGTTAAGATTATATACATATATATAGCCACCTCTATTTCTCTTATAAACATTACCCTAGGGCTTTACGTACTAAGCACGATCCTTAACGAATCCAACGTAGTTTTGCCAAACCTTTGGTTGATCAAACTTTTATACTGAAAACATTTTTAAGGTAAAATGTATCTCCAGGGTAACCTTATAGCTCTGATACCAGCTGTGGCAGAACCAACCTGAATTATACCGGCTCAAGTACGTGAGTCCATTCCTGAGGGCTCCAACGTGCTTCAAACGGTATAATCCCTTGGCCTGTCGGGTAACGTCCCGATAAACCACTGATACACAGGATCAAATAAGGTTACCTCACACGAAGGTGAGTCCAGAGATACAATCACCATCACAATTTACATAACAGGGGATTACATTACAAGAGATATAAAAGTAGTACAAAGTTTCAAACTTAGAGAAAACAATACAAACTATTTAAGCTAAGACCTTTAGCAGCGGAAAACATACGCGATGATCTATAGCACGTCGACAAGACGGATGTCATGCTAAGCCCAGGCACGACATCACTCGGTATCACCAATGTTGGCCGAGGACGTATTCCATTCCACGGACCAACCTTCTGGAAGAGCACAGGGCCAAGGCAGGGAAGAGTAGAGTCTTCACAGATGTCACCTGAAAAACATACAACTAGCAAGGCTGAGTATACTAATACTCAGCAAGGCTTACCCGGAGTTGGGTATACTTAGCCCATAACTAGACTCATGAAAGCATGGTAAAGGTTCTGGGTTTATTTTCAGCTGAAAAGTAACAAAGAGTATAAACTATTTTCAAAATTTTAGCTTTCAGATTCTAGTGTGATTAGCCATTCTAGGTTAGCACCTATACTAAACAAGCATGATTGATATTATCATTCACCAAGATTATCTCATTAACAGTTACACTTCTTACTCAATGTGGCAGAAGTGATAAGCAATCTCAAGCTTCGTGAGAGGCGGACGATTCGAATCGAATTTAACCTTGCAAGGTAAACCTAACACACACGCTTGGAATTACCGGCAGGGCTTTCCGAAGCAACCGTTTACCTTTCATTCCGACTCGCGGGCAGGCCACCACAAGCGACTTGCAGGACCGTACGCACATCACTCGTGCAGGACATACGTCTGTAGCGCGACTACAAAACCCGTATTCCTGTCTGCCATGCAGAACGTACTCCCACAGGTCGGTGCGTGAAAAGAACCAAATAGATCGAGTGGTGGGAATATACCCACTTGCCGGGCCGATCGGTTACTAGGCTTACCGCTTTACCATATTTCGCGGCATGTGGCTAGTACTGTTCAAACGCTTAGCCACCACTACCATACATTTCGGCCTTAACACTTTTATCAAAACAGACAGGGTAACTTCCAGGTCATGATACAGCACATGACCCTGTCCGTCATCCTTATAGTGGTTGCAGAAATGTAAACATGCAACTCCTATATCGCGCGAGTGACAGGAAATCACCCGACTTCTACCGGTTCTATTAGCGAAGCATCTATCCGATAAGGACTCGGGAGCATTACATCGGATTCCTAGGATTTATGCATCTAGGGTTTCACCTCAATTCCTAGACTTAATGCAAGATATAATATAGATAGATATAGATTGCAGTGTAAATAAGGTAGTGGGATATGTCCGGGGCTTGCCTTTACTGGTGGGACTGAAGTCAGTAATGTCAATATCTTCCGAACTTTGGTTCGGAGCTTCAGTTAATCCTTGGTGACGTTCATTTGGTCTTCAGAAACATCTTCTGTAGACTCCGGGGAGATCTTGTAGATACCGTTGCTGAGGTAGTCGTGTCTACATGCAATGCGACATTACATTCAAATGTGCACACAAAACTATTTTACTTCAGAATAAAGTTGCAATCCAACATTCATGTAACATACTACTCATATAACAACCAAAAAGATCTGAACTAAATCTAGACAGAGCTTTAGGGGGACAACTAACTAGAATCGGCTACTCGTTGAAGATTACAACAAAGCCGATTGGAAACAACAGAGTTTAGCTGATGGAAAGGTGTATCGATTTCCTAGGTGATCGATGAAAGCATCGATTATTTTGGTAGAAGGATGATTCCTAAAACAGTTGTCTTAACTGAGATGTGCTTAAGTGTTATTCTAGGTAACTAAGTGTGGTTATATCGACTCGATTACGTCAACACAACAATTGAGTGACGTATAGCTGATTAGAGTGTGGTTAAGGGTATATGGCCGATAGATATATATAGCCGATCTCTCAGTCGATAAATCGACTGATAGGAGTACGTAGATAAGGAAGCGGAAACTAAGGATTGATCGGTCGTGTTGACCGATATGGAAAAGCAACCAAAATCGGCTTGGGTCGGCTGATGGAAAGAACCCTAAGATTGTGGGTGTCTCTCCGATACATCGACTATGTGTAGTCGATGCAGGATAGATCAACAGATTTGTATCGGCAATAGTCGATACTAGAAAGGTAACAACCGTATTAGCTAACCAGCCGATGGTAGGAGTATCGACTGACAGCTGCTACACAGAAACATCCTAGATTCAAGGAAAGCGGATGCTTAGCAGCTGAACTGATAGTCAATGCTAAAGCATAGCCGCAAAGATGTTTTGATGAAGCAGCGGACACACAAGAACTAACGGGGATCCTTATACGACAAAGAACTTAAAGAAACAGTAATCAAGACGAGGACAATGTCTTGATGGTAGAGATATGAGCTCTAGGGTGATAGGATTAACTAACTGTCACATTTCTCCACTTAAAACATACACCCTATAATTTATCTTCTAACTGTAACACATGCATACAATATAAGGTACAAACAAGGTATTCATTCCCTAACATTTAACCTAGATCACACATCATAGACTTTCACTCAAGATCACAACATAAAACTTGTAGATTTTGACCTAGGGTTTCAAACAAAACTGATTTTGTACTTTTATGAACTTTTTACGAAAATCTATGAAATGTAGAAGGTCACTGATTTGAAATAAAGGAAGTTCTGGAAATCTTACAGAAGACACTCTAGAACTTTTTAAAACATAGCAATCAAGTCCCTGGTCCGGGAAAATAGATAACAGGAAGTTAACGGCGATATTCTGGCAAAGGAGTCGCCGGCATTAGAAAGATTCAAAGATTCAGGGCAGACCTTGGTTGTGGAGAAGAACAAACGGAAAGTGAATTCCCGTGGTGAATAGGATTGGCGAAGAGAAAAGCTCGACAATGACGAAACTCCGTGGATGACGAAGAGCAGCAGTTGCTGGATGTCATGGATCATGGGACGAGACGATGGAGCCGAATGGGTTCGCTATACCGACTTCCCCGCGAACCCTAGGGTTTTCTTGCTCACGGTTTGAACTTCTTCTGCCCACGCACATGCAATGCCCAAGCATGGCTGACCAAACACCTCTGCTCGCACAAGAAAAACCCCTCCTGGACCTGACTGCACCGCATCTCCTCCGGGCTCGTCACGCCCGACCACTGTCTTTGCTTCGCGGCTTCTCTTTCTGATTTGCCACGCCATACTCATACTTCCATCTTCGCGAGGACCGTGGCCTGCTTGCATTTGGGTCGTGCCTTCCGTTGCTCTCTTCTCGACGGCCTCTGATCAATGCGTTGTACATCACCGCAGTTGGCATCACTTCTCCCGCGGCCAGCATTTCGTCGAACACCTTTAACTGCATCTTTGACACTGCCACTCCTGCACCACCAAAGATCACCGTGGCGTAGTCAGGGTCGAAGCCACCGTGTTTCTGCATCTCGCGCAGAAACTTCGCTACGCGCCACTGGTTCTTGCGCAGGAGCTCGGCGACGTTTGCTTCAACCTTGCTGCACTGCTCCTGCGTTCTTGGTCCGCGTCACGTCTTGCTGCGGCCACCCCGCCAAACTACCGTCAGATACTCCACACACGGGGCCTCACTATCCTCGTATTAGTCCACGCCAAACTGCCGCGCCAAAATTCCACCTGCACATTCCATCCGCGCGGCCGCGTCACCAGCTGCACCCACTCTAACTTCGCTCGCCATCAACTGAGCCGCGCGCCCTTGGCCGCGCCCATTCGCACGCCGTGGCCCGCACCGCCAGACCCGTTCCTACACCGCACCCGTGTGCATCCATGCCGCGCCATGCCAGTACATGTCGCCACCAGCTCGCTCGTCTCCGCGTTTCCACAATCTCACAGAAACACTTCACCGCAACTCCTCCTGCGCGCGCGCGTCTGCGCGCTTCAGCCCTGCATCGCCTACTTCCACGCCCACACTCCACACCTGCTCATGTCACCAATTTGGCCTGTTCACGCCGCTCCTGCTCACTGGGCACGCCGAGCCGCACGAGCCGCCTCAACGTCGCCCGCCGTGCACACCTGTTCAGGCGCCGCCTCCCTGCTGCACGCGCCCGGCCCGCTCCTCGCGCTGGTGCTCGCTGCCTGGCTCGCCCGCAGCCTCCCGAGCGCCCGCCGCCTGGGCCACACGTGCCGCGCGCCGCCCTGGCTCGGCGCCCGCCTGCCGCTCGGGGCCCCCGCGCTCGCCCGGCCCCGCCTCCTGCTCCGCGCCGAGCCGCCGCCTGCTCTGCGCTGCTGGCCCGCTGCTCCCGCACCGCGCCAGCCCGCGCAGCACCGCCCCGCCTACGTGGGCCGCCGCCAGCCTCCGCTCTCCTTCCGCGCGTCGCGCCAGCGCCTGGGCTGCGCTCGTGCCCCGCTCGGGCCCTTGCGCGCGCGCTGCTGTGCCGCCGGCCGCTGCTCGCCCAGCGCCTTGGGCCGCGCCCTGCGCAGCGCCTCCGCGCCAAGCCGAACTGCCCGGCGCCTTGCGCCGCCCAGAGCCCGGGCCACCAGCTGCCGAACCGTGTGGAGGTAGAGAAGGGGAGAGAGAGGAAAGGTAGCAAGGAGAGAAGGAGATGGCGGCCGGTGGGGAAAATAAATAACAGGGAGGGACACGCTAGGATAAGGAGACAGAGGAGGAGAAGGAGGAACAGTTTTCCCCAAGGATCTATGCGCAAATACAAAAAACTGCAGGGACCTATTTGTAAAATAAAATTTCCCGTTGATTTAAAACCCAAATGAAGAAATGCCCAAAACGAAAGTTGTACAGTTTTTCAAACTCTACAATATGTTTTAGGGCCCAAGTTCAAAAACTCAATATTTATATTTTTACATGTGAATCTTTGAACAAAAGTCGGATTTGAATTGCTTTTGTCCTTAAAGTGTAATTTTATAAAATTCAGGACTTAAATGCAAGCATTCATGACATGCCATAATGACGGGATAGAATCGTCATAATGATTGGATAGACATGTCATGATGACTTGCACTTTTACACTTTAGCCCTGAGTAATTTTGAAAGTTACTTTTGTAAATCAATATTTGCATAAAAGGACTTGTACTTTTATAAAATCACATAAATACCCTTATTTTTACCATTTTACCCAAAATTTTTATACATTTCAGCACACACATTTCAAATGAAACTTTTGGATATATATTTTTTACAAGGGATAAGAAAAACATGTTTGCAAAACTACCCTTCACTTATTTTGAAATTACTTCCTATTCAAATACATTTTGCAAAAACAACCCTAGGTTTTTCTGTAATTACAAAAATACCCCTTTTTACTTGCACTCTAAATTTTCAAAAGCTTCACATAAACACACATAAGCTTTATACAAACAAACACATATTTCACACTAACAAAATATATGCCTAGCATTACAAATACATGAACTGTCACAGAACTTATGTTCTAAAATTCAATACATTGGTTCCTCGGAAAATGCGACTAGGGTTTCTCATACAATTCCTACTAACTTAATGCACAGATAGTTATAAACAAATATAGATTGCAGTGTAAATAAAGTAGGGGTTATGTCCGGGGCTTGCCTTCTTGAGTGGGATTGGGGGCAGGAGTGTCAAAGTTTTCTGAACTTTGGTTTGGAGCTTCAGTGTCACACCCGATTTATAAGAACATAAACCGAGCAATCATATATGCGCCAGGATCAAGTCACGCATATATACAACAGAATCATCAAGATATCACAACACGTATCTCGAAATAAAAGCGTATAAATTGTAAATGAATATCTTTATTACAACTGAATCAAGAATCAGTTCAAGGAATGCGGAAACGTAAAATAAATACATGAAGAACAGGGCACCACAGGGATGTCGGCTGGTAGACAAACGCCTAGAAATCATCAAGTCCGCTGATGTAGTCCTCCATGTTGCCTGGTACTGAGCAGTAGTCGAAGATATCCCAAAGAGAACAGAAGAGTAGAGGAGGCAACTGTGAGTACACAACTTGTACTCAACAAGTATAACACGAATTATGAGGTTCTAAGGTTAGCTGACTCAACTGCATTAGCTTTTAATCTTGGCAACTTTTATTAAAGCTATTTACTACAAGTGGATGAATTACCATGACCCAAGTTGCATAAGAAATTAATCAGAATTAGTTATGAACTACTGGGAACCCATACCAAACCACCAAAGATAAACCCCACTAATCAGAAGAAGGATCTGGGCCGCTCATGACCGTGAGCACGGCTACTATACCAGTTTTACACTCTCGAGAGGTTGCACAACTTTACCCACAAGTCATGAGCTATGCTAGCTGTTCATCACACTTCCTTAGGTGAGATGACTAGTGTAACACCCTAATGTAATTTTCCCAAATTTTAAGGAATTTATTTTGGGCTCAAATAAATTTTCCAGGGTTTTCCCTAATTTATCTCGCATTTAAAGTAATTTTATAACGCAAGTAATTAAAATTTATTATAGGATCAACTTGCTTGTGCACTCATGCTGGAGCATTGTTTTATTTGTGTTGAGTTTGTTGGGTTTGAATTCAAATTTATTTGAATTCAACTAGATTTGTTTGAATGGCTAGAGTAGAGAAAAGGAAAAGGAAAGGAGAAGGAAAGAAACCAGCCCAAAAACCCTTGGCCCGGCCCAGTTTTCTCTTTCCCCTCTTCTTTCCCCCTCGGGCCCCCTCTCCCCCTTTCCCCGCGTGGGCCAAGCCGGCCCACTTCCCTTCCCATGCCCGAGCTCTCCACGCCGGCCCACTTCCTTCTCCCCAGCCCGAGCGCCCGCTCCTCTCTTTCCTCTCGCTGCCAGCCCGGGCCCGCGCGTCAGCGCCGTTCTCTCCCTTCCCCTCTTCTTCCCCGGCGCAACGGCCCCGAGATCTCCGGCCAGGCGCCGCCCGCCCCGCGTCCGCCCGACCCGCACGCCAATGTGGCCGCCGCCCTACATAAGGGGAGCCCCTGCGCCTTGGTGCCCTAGAACCCTAGCTCTCACCGCCAACTAAACCCTAGCGCTGCCGCCCCCTTCGCTCCGCCGCGTCACCCGCTCTGCCTCGCCGTCGAGCCGTCACTCTGCCGCGCCCCGGACCCCTACAACCCCCGTGTCCGCTCCCTCTCACCATCTAGAAGCTTTCTGAGCCCCGCAATCTCACCCCGAGCCTCTGCATCATCGGGATTTCGCGAAGAGACCGCCGCCGGTGAGCTGTGCCGCCCCCGCAATTCTTCGTCGCCGGCGATCCCCGGACGTCCCTAATCCCTCTGGCACCTTCACAGGACCTTCGCGTGTCGATCCGAGGAAACCCGACGCTCGGAGAGCGCCCGCAGCCGCCTTCCCCACGAGCGCCGCCTGTCTTCGTCCGTGCTCCGCCGCCGCCGTCGTCGCCAGCACCCCTGCGCCGCCCTCCAGCCGACCTAAACCTCTCGGTGAGCTTTCCCTTCGCGCCCTGGTTCTTCTGCACTAGGCGTCGTGATCCTTAGCTAACCGTAGTGCCTAGACCGCATGCACGCCGGCGTTGTTCGCCGTCCCGAGCCACCTCTCGCCGTCGTTCCACCCTAACCGAGCTCGAATCCACCTCCGCAAGGGCCCAGCTAGGTTCCCCGCGTTGTGCTCTACCTCCTGGGCTTGATCTCGTCGTGAACTGTCCCCGGGAACGCGTGATCGTGTGTCTCCGGCGAGCTTCCGAGCCGCGCCGCCGCGGCCTTTCTTTCTCCGGCGGTCAGCGCCGCCAGCCCGTGCCTCCTTTTCCCCTGAGCCGTCCGATCGGTGTTGAGCGCGTGAGATTAGATCTCGCGTACCGTTTCACTCCAAACCGTCAGATCCAAATCCTTCGGCCCAGAATAAAAGATACCACTTCGGCCCGGCCTTTTTGCTAAAGAGCCCTCGGGTTTTCCTGAAATCAACCCGCACTCCTGTGTCGTTCAAAAGAAATTGCGGTGAGGTCCTGTTTTATTCGTTTAGGCCCCTGAGTTCTTTAGAAATTGAACCCGCTGTCCAGCTCTAGGGTTTTAGCGTGTTAGACCCTGAGTCTAGGGTTTAATTACGTTTAGGTCCACAGTTTTCGCGCAGAACCCCCTGGAAGTCCTGTTTTCTTACAAATAAGCCCCTAGACCTTGTTTTAGCCCTAGATTTCGCGTCTTAGCTCCGTTTTAGGTGATTCTTGCGCTCGCGCGATCGTTGTAACGCATAGAATAGTTCTAGGCCAGCTTTGTGTGCTGTTCTATTGTATTGGTGTACTGTTTTCTTATAGTTTGCTATTGTTTGTGCATGTGTGTGTGTGGACTATGCTTGATGATCGTGAGTAGACGCGGAGCCTTTGGACGAGTACCAGGAGCAGCCATCTTCCGAGAAGTTCGAGCAGCAGCCGGGGGAGTACGAGGAAGGCAAATATAACGTGAACATCCTATCACTTTTAAATACAATTTCATACTGCATTTTAATTCTGTATGACTATAAGGACTTTCCTAGCCACTTTATACCCTTATATATATATCCTTTGAGTTGCATCTTGGTTAGTTGTGCTAGGTTGCTGCGCTATAACATATCTTGGTCCTTTTAAATTAAATTTGATTAATGGTCTTATGCAACTTAATCCTGAGAGTGGCCCTCTGTGCTGTGTGCTTGAGTGGCTCACATCTCCTTAAAATATGTTTTTGTTAGAAACATGGTTTAGGGGGCCAGCACGGTGCTTAGTGCTTGGTTGGCTACTCTCCATAAGGACCGGTTCATAGAGCGACAATCTGGGACAACCGCGCAACCACAAGACTGGAATGGGACGGTCTTGACTTACTAATTAGGTCGTGTTGGTTCGGGAGTAACTTACCTGCGTGGGCAAGAGGGTGGTAGGCTTCAATGGTCCCTGCTCCTCCGGCTTGGTCTGTGCTGTGTGCTTGTACCCCCGGAGGTGGGCCCCATCGTCGCTGATCCAGAATCCTTAGCGGTTACACCTTACCAACGTGATCCTTTGTAACGGTCTCGTAGTGCGCTTGCTAGCCATCTCACCTACGGAAGTGTGATGAACAACTAGCGTAGTTCACGACTTGTGGGTAAAGTTGTGCAACCTCTCGAGAGTGTAAAACTGATATATCAGCTGTGCTCACAGCCATGAGCGGCCCAGATCCTTCTTTTGATTAGTGGGGTTATCAACCTTTGATTAGGGAGGTTTCCCCGGGTGGTTTTGGTTCGGATGGTTCTCAGTAGTTCTTAATTAATATTGATTAATTTCTTATGCAATCTGGGTTTATGGTAAATCATCCACTTATAGTAAATAGTTTTAATAAAATTTGCCAAGACTAAAAGCTAATTCAGTTGAGTCAGCCAACCTAGAGCCTCATAGTTTGTGTTATACTTGTTGAGTACTAGTTAGTACTCACACTTGCCTCTCTACTCTTCTGTTCTATTTCGGATATCTTCGACTGCTGCTCAGTGCCAGGCAACGTGGAGGACTACGTCAGCGGCTTCCACGACTTCTAGGCGTTTGTCTCCCAGTCGACGTCCCTGTGGCGCCCAGCTCATCATGTATTTCATTTTACGCCTCCGCAACTCTTGAACCGATTCTTGATTCGGTTGTAATAAAATAATTCATTTATGATTTATATTAATGTTATTCGTGATATGTGTTGTGATATCTTGATGATTCTGTTGTATATATGCGTGACTTGATCCTGGCGCATATATGATTGCTCGATTTATGTTCTTTATAAATCGGGTGTGATAGAATTGGTATCAGAGCCATATCGACTGTAGGACGAAACCTAGATACATCTGAACGAGTATAGGACTTCTTTTCTCTTGCCTTGCTTTCGCAAATCTTCAAATATCATCACCTGCCTCTATTCCTTGGGTCTTAAGCCTTGATTTGCTATCTCTTCCCTGTTTCTTTCTGAGAAATAGCTGGAGTTTTCCATAGACGTTGGCCTGAGTCGTCTAATCGTATAAGCTATTGTAACGCCCGCGTTTTTACCTTATCTAAATTACAGCACAAATCGCTCGCTAGAAAATATTCTTTCGTCAAGCTCGGATCGTTCCTAGACCCTTACCGTCCGAACTCCTAATCGCCCAAAACATCTCTCGACCTTTCGCCGTCTGACATCCGAAATTGACCGCCATCCTTTCTCTTTTCCTCGACCCCCGCGACGTGCCGCGTGCCCAACCCCGCACTCGCGACCGTCACCGCAAATCCCGCTGACGCATTTCCCCTCCCCGCGTGCTCGACCTCGTGCTCGCGACCGCCGCCGTAAAATCTGCCGACGCCCCCCCCCTTTTTCCTTTTTCCCCTATCCCCTTTTCCTTTCTCCTTTCTCTGTTCCTGTTTCCTGCTCCCCTCGCTCCCCGGCACGCGCAGCACGGCACCGAGCAGAGCTCGACGCCGGCCACCACCACCACCCCCACCCATTGACGACTCCACAGGAGCCGCCTAACTCGGCCCTCCTCTGTGCGCGCCATACCCCCTTGCCGCCTCGGCGCTCGTGCTTGCCCCGGCGTGCCGCGGCAGAGCAGTGCCGGCCGCCGCGCGTCGCCTCACCACGGGCCGCCTCCCCCTGCGCCGTGCGCCCCCAGGCCGCCCCTCCCCACTACACGCCACCACCCGCCCTGCGCAGCGACGACCAGCGCCACCGGCCGCCCTGCGCAGCAGCAACCCCGTACCACCACCGCCCCACTGCCATTACTGGCCGCCACCGACCTCCATCGCGCCCCCTCCTTCCCGCCCTCGCCGGCCTACAAATACACCCCCACGATGCGCCTCGCCACCACCACAAACTCCCCCGCAACCCCTAGCCCCCTCCCCGGCCTTGCTCCACCGCTTCCAACAGAGCTACTCAAGAAAGAGAAGAAGTTCACCTGGACCGAGTGATGTGAGAGAAGCTTCCAGGAGTTAAAGAGAAGACTGACAACCGCCCCGGTACTAACCTTGCCAGACATCCAACGGGACTTTGTCATTTATTGTGATGCATCCCGTCAAGGATTAGGATGTGTCCTTATGCAAGGTGGGAAAGTAGTGGCATATGCCTCCCGACAACTCCAGCCTCATGAGCAGAATTACCCGACCCATGACTTGGAATTGGCAGCCGTAGTACATGCCCTCAAGATTTGGAGACACTATCTGATTGGGAATAGGTGTGAGATCTACACGGACCATAAGAGCTTAAAATACATCTTCACCCAGCCAGAATTGAACTTAAGGCAAAGAAGGTGGTTAGAACTAGTTAAAGATTATAATGTGGTAATTCATTACCATCCTGGCAAAGCAAACGTGGTAGCAGATGCCCTAAGCCGAAAATCTTATGGACCTAAGAATGCCCACCTTCAAGAAGAGATGGCACAATTAAATGTGCACATCGTTCCCCAGGGCTCCAGTCACAAGTTGAGTGTTCAACCTACTTTGGAGAACCAGATCAGGAAGGCCCAAAGTTCAGATAAGGACTTGATGAGAATCCGCATGCATACGGGGGAAAACAAGGCACCGGATTTCAGAGTGGATGACAAAGGAACCTTATGGTACAAGGATAGAATTTGCGTGCCTAAGGAAGGAGACTTCCGACAGGCTATCATGGATGAGGCCCACAAATCAGCATATTCCATCCACCCAGGATCCACCAAGATGTATGTGGATATAAGACAAAAGTATTGGTGGAATGGAATGAAGGCGGACATTGCAAGATTCGTCGCCCATTGTGACACTTGTCAAAGGATCAAGGCTGAACATCAGAAGCCAGCAGGATTGCTACAATCCCTACCCATCCCGGTTTGGAAATGGGATGAGATAGAAATGGATTTTGTAGTGGGTTTACCCAAGACACAGAAAGGACATGACTCCATATGGGTAATAGTGGACCGACTCACAAAAGTCGCTCACTTCCTACCTGTACGGACCAATTATGGTGGTGAAAAGCTAGCCCGACTCTATGTGGACAACATAGTGAAGCTGCATGGCGTGCCTAGCAGAATCGTTTCGGATAGAGGAACCCAATTCACCTCTAGGTTTTGGAAAAGTTTGCATAAGGCCATGGGCACCAAGTTGGACTTCAGTTCGGCTTATCACCCGCAGACCGACGGTCAAACGGAAAGGGTGAACCAGATTATGGAGGATATGCTAAGAGCATGTGTCCTTACTTATGGCAAGGACTGGGAACAAAGTTTACCGTACGCTGAGTTTTCGTACAACAATGGTTATCAAGCAAGCTTGGGCATGTCACCATTTGAAGCTCTCTATGGGAGAAAGTGCAGGACCCCCCTGATGTGGTCAGAAGTTGGAGAGTGTGCCCTGGTTGGACCCGCACTCATAAAAGAAGCGGAAGAAAGAGTGGCCGAAATCAGAGAGAAACTGAAGGCCGCCCAATCCCGACAGAAGAGTTACTCAGACAAGAAGAGACGAGAAGTAAGCTTCAATCCAGGAGACTTCGTCTATCTCAAGGTTTCACCTATTCGAGGGACTCGGAGATTTCAAGTACATGGGAAACTAGCCCCTCGGTACATTGGACCGTACCAAGTACTGAAGAGAATTGGAGCGGTAGCATACCGTCTAGAACTACCAGAAGGAATGTCTGACATACACCCAGTATTCCATGTATCCCAACTGAGAAGATGCCTGAGGGTACCCGAAAGAGAACGGGTGACGGAAGAAGAAATAGCTTTACAGAAAGATCTTCGGTACCAGGAAGTGCCTATCAAGATTTTGGACATGGTCATAAAAAGAACAAGAAACTCCGAAGTACGGATTTGCAGAGTTCAGTGGAGCAGACATGGAGTAGAAGAAGCCACATGGGAGCGCGAAGATGCCCTTAAGAAAGAGTTTCCCCATCTATTTAGGAACCAGCCGAATCTCGAGGACGAGATTCATTTTAAGTGCGGTAGGTTTGTAACGCCCGCGTTTTTACCTTATCTAAATTACAGCACAAATCGCTCGCTAGAAAATATTCTTTCGTCAAGCTCGGATCGTTCCTAAACCCTTACCGTTCGAACTCCTAATCGCCCAAAACATCTCTCGACCTTTCGCCGTCTGACATCCGAAATTGACCGCCATCCTTTCTCTTTTCCTCGACCCCCGCGACGTGCCGCGTGCCCAACCCCGCACTCGCGACCGTCACCGCGAATCCCGCCGACGCATTTCCCCTCCCCGCGTGCTCGACCTCACGCTCGCGACCGCCGCCGTAAAATCCGCCGACGCCCCCCCCCTTTTTCCTTTTTCCCCTATCCCCTTTTCCTTTCTCCTTTCTCTGTTCCTGTTTCCTGCTCCCCTCGCTCCCCGGCAGGCGCAGCACGCAACCGAGCAGAGCTCGACGCCGGCCACCACCACCACCCCCGCCCATTGACGACTCCACAGGAGCCGCCTAACTCGGCCCTCCTCTGCGCGCGCCGTACCCCCTTGCCGCCTCGGCGCTCGTGCTTGCCCCGGCGTGCCGCGGCAGAGCAGTGCTGGCCGCCGCGCGTCGCCTCACCACGGGCCGCCTCCCCCTGCGCCGTGCGCCCCCAGGCCGCCCCTCCCCACTACACGCCACCACCCGCCCTGCGCAGCGACGACCAGCGCCACCGGCCGCCCTGCGCAGCAGCAACCCCGTACCACCGCCGCCCCACTGCCATTACTGGCCGCCACCGACCTCCACCGCGCCCCCTCCTTCCCGCCCTCGCCGGCCTACAAATACCCCCCCCCACGACGCGCCTCGCCACCACCACAAACTCCCCCGCAACCCCTAGCCCCCTCCCCGGCCTTGCTCCACCGCCGCCGCCAGGCCCTCCGCCCGCCGCCCCTGGCCCTCGTGGGCAGCCCGCCTCGCGCCGCCCCGACCCATGGTGAGTAGAGGAATGAGTCCCCCTCGCTCCCCTCTCCGTGTAGCCCCTGCCCCCGGCCGCCGCCGTGCCCTAGGGCCGCCGGGATTGGTGACGCCGCCGGCCCCTATCCCCTCCCCTGTTCCTGGTAACAGGAGGAGGAAGAAGGGCACATTTGCCCTGAACCCCCTGCCCCTTTTGCTTGTCCCCTTAAGAGCCCCACCTTCCTTTAATCCCTTTTCCAAATAAAACCCCCCTGCTCATTCTATTTAGGAAGTGAACCCCCCTCCTATACAAAATAATTACGGATAGACCCCCGACCTTTTCCAGGGTACTCTAGGTATTTCCAGAAATTCGAATCAAGCCCTCCCCTTCCAACAGTAATTACGAATAGGTCCTTGGACCCTTATCCCTTCCCTAAAACCCCGTTCGGCCTATCATTTCATGCGCCGAAAACCTTCCGTTTGCCCCAAAACTTTACCACGCCATTTCTATCATAATGTCGGCCATGCCATCGAGAAATCCCCCAAAAATATTCTTTCTACCATTGTTTCTTAAGTTATTTCCGATTCAGGCTTGTAGATAAAACCTTTATTTCTTTTTCTTTATTGAATGTTTGTTTGTGTGCGCCCTAGATCATGAAGTGACCAAGGGAGAACCCGTCGACGAGCAGTACTGCGAGCAAGAGTCCGAGAACCAATGCCGTGAGCCCGAACCTGAAGGACAGTACCTCGATCAGGACTACCCGGAAGGCTTTGTGAATGGCAAGTTCAATCCCATCCTTTGATGCATATTTATCCCAGTTTTATAAATACAACCTATTAGCCTGTTTTATAAAATGCATCATTTTATTGCAAGACATGGTTGGATAGTCACCCCTTGATTGATATGACCACTCCTTGATGACCTAGGATTTGCTTCGCTAGACGTTACCCACCGCTAAAGATGCTTATTACCTGTCATCCCCTTGATTATATTTTAAACCATGACCACAAGCGCTTTGCCAAAAATAAGGGCACAAGGTTTTAAAAAGATAAAATGGGGTTTTGAGAAAATAAAAGACAGACATAATCTGATGAGATGGACGGCATTTTCTGTGTGAAATGCCACTAGTGTGCTTGTACCTTTGTGGTTGAGCATGAACGGGAGATGTCCGTCTGGTCAATATAAGGATGAACTGAGGTATCATCTTGCCTAACCCATTAATCGTACAACCACTCGACCGTTGTGTGGGCAACGGCTTAGCATAAACCCCACTAGTTGTTCTACTAGCCAAAAAGGAGAGCGGGTGAGCAACGGGAGACCATGGAGAAGGGATACGATCTGTGTGAGTTATATTCCGGTTATGACTTCGTTGATGGGTCATTAACCCCATGGTAGCTTTCGTGTTGGCTAGTTAGACTCAGCTAAGGTGGGTGATGGCTTTGTTAGGATCCGCCGCGACATTAAGGTGTTCGTAGCGCGGTACCCTACTTGTGGGTAAAGTGTACAACCTCTGCAGAGTGTGAAAATCTATTCGAATAGCCGTGTCCACGGTATTGGACGCGTTACGGCATGGTCACTTCAATAGATGTTTCGGGATGATTGGTTTTGTGGCGTGAGTTGTTTTGAAAGTACTCGGCAGTTGTGCAGTAAGCTACTGTGGACGCCGAGTCCGACGACACTAAAACTTGGATCCTTTGTGCAGGATCAACTCTACTTATGATTCGATTACTATAAAAATGTTTTGAGAAAGTGCTTTTGTTAAATAAACCCTTGCATGTGTAAAATCTTGCTTTATCGCAAATAAACCCTAACCCCACCCTTGATATAACCATGCATGATCTATGTTATCACCCCCCCTCCGCGGGTGTGGTTGGACTTGTTGAGTTCCTTTGTACTCACCCTATATATATTTGTGGTTTTCTCAGAGGAAGACCCGGACTACGTGATCGGAAACGACGAATAAGAGTTGTGTCCGCGCCCAACATTGCCTGTGGTGTTGGCCCTCCACAAGATGCTCCTGCTAGCGTGCTACTCTGAGCTCGAGCTGGATCCCACGTGGGTCATGCTTTGGTGTATTACCATAGCTATTTTATTACTAGTTATCGTTTGTATCGAGTGCCCGCCTCCTCGGAGGTTTGTACGGTAATGTACCATCTGGTGTAATAAATGTGTATCAGCCTCCTGGGACTGATTTTATATCACATTTAAGTCACCTCGGACGAGGGGACGCTTCAGCTATAAGTTTAGGTTGTCCCGATGGAAATACGCTAGAACGAGTGTCTTGGTCGAGTAGGGTGACAAACTCGACTAAGTTGTGAATATTGAATGTTTGTTATTGTGCAAATGTTTGATTTGGATTTTTGGTTGATTGCATAGTCTAGTAGTTAAATTTGTTCATGCAAATCGACCGTAACATAACTTGAACTAAATAATAAAAAAAAATTGAGTTAGAACGCTAGGGGTAAAATGTGACAGTTCATGTGTTTGTAAACTAGGCATATAATTTGTTAGTGTGAAATATGTATTGTTTATATAAAGCTTATGTGAGTTTATGTGAAACTTTTGAAAATTTAAAAGTACAAGTTAAAAGGGTATTTTTGTAATTACAGAAAAACCTAGGGTTGTTTTTGCAAAATGTATTTGGGAAAGGATAATTTTAAAATAAGTGAAAGGTGGTTTTGTAAACATATTTTCCTTATTTTATCTCTTGTAAAAATATATATTTATTTACTCAAAAAGTTGCATTTGAAATGCATATGTTGAAGTGGGTAAAAAGTTAGGGTAAAATGGTAAAAATAAGGGTATTTGTATAATTTTATAAAAGTGTAAGTCCTTTTATGCAAATGTTTGATTTACAAAAGTAACTTTCAAATTTACTTAGGACTAAAGTGTAAAAGATGCAAGTCATCATGACACGTCTATCCAATTATTATGACGAGTCTATCCCGTCATTATGATGTGTCATAAATGCTTGCATTTAGGTCCTAAATTTTATAAAATTTCACTCTTTAGGACAAAAGCAATTCAAATCCGACTTTTATTCAAAACTTCACGTGTAAAGATGTAAATTTTGAGTTTCTGAATTTGGGCCCTAAAGCAATGTTGTAGAGTTTGAAAAACTCTCCAACTTTCGTTTTGGGCATTTCTTCATTAGGGTTTTAGATTGATGAGAAATTTATGTTTTACAGTAAGGCCCTTGTAGTTTTCTGAAATTGCGCATAAGTCCTTGGAGAATTTCGTTCCTCCTTCTCCTCTGTTCTTCCTTATCTGCCGTTCCCTTTTTCTTTCCCAACCGGCGGCAGCTCCATTCAATTCCTTCTTCTCCTCCTCTCTCCCTTCCTCTTCCCCACCAGGCAAGCGGCGGCGGCGCCCAGGGGCGCTCCTGCCCCGGGCAGCGGCGCAGCGCGCTGGGCGAACGGCTCCGCGCGGGCACAGGCGCGGCGCAGGCGGGCGCTGCGCGGGCGACGGCGCGGCTCAGCGCAGGCGAGCCGGCGCGAGCGAGCGGAGGCGCGGCTCGGCTCGGATGCGGCAGCAGCAGGCGCAGGCCGGGCGGCTCGGGCGAACGGCTGGGCAGCAGGCCGGCGGGCGCAGGGCGCGGCCAAGTGCGGCCCTGAGCGGCGGCTGCGGCGGCTCGGCAAGCGCACGCGGAGTGGCCGCCAGGCGGGCGCTCGGGAGCGGCAGCGCGCGGGGACTGGCGCGCTGGAGGCGAGCGCTGGGGCGGCGGCTCAGGCGCTGCTGCGGCTGGCGCAGCGCAGAGGCAGGCGGGCTGGCGGCCAGGCGCGCGGACGGCGCGTGAGCGGGGGCTGGAGCACAAGCGATGGTGCGGCGCCGAGATGGGCAAGTGGCAGGCGGCTCTGGTTGCAGGCACGGCGCGGACCGGTGTGCAGAGCGCGCGCGGCAGTAGGCGTGCGCGACGCGGAGGAGTGTGTGAGCAAGTGCTGTGTGCGGCGGCTCGGTTGGAGCGCGGACACAGGGAGCCGGCGAGGGTGCGGCAGGTGCGAGACCCGCACTCGCACGGAGGCGAGCAGCCGGAGCAAGCAGTAGCGCGCGGAGTGGCGTAAGCGCGCGGATGGAACGAAGCGGCGGCGGCGGGCTGTGCAGAACGCCGGCGGCGGGCTGGAGGAGGCGCGCGCGCGGAAGGAGAGGCACTAGCGCAGGCGTGAGCGGCACACGGGCGATGCGTGCAGGGGCCGTGCGCCAGGAGAGGTGGCCGAGCAGGACGACGACGTGCAAGCGTGCGTGTGCGGATGCGGGGCCGACGGCGTGTTGTGGAATGGTCGGCGCGAGTTGAGCGCGGAGCTCGCGGTACGGGAACGCGCAGGCACACGTATGCGGAAGTGTCGGTGAGGCTGTCAGCGATAGTGCAGGAGTGGCGATGGCGGCTGTTATTCAGGGACGGGAACCCAATCTTCAGGCCGGCGCCGATGCGAGCAAGCACGGGAAGGAGGCGGTCGCCAGTCTGGGGCACTGCCACCAATGGAGCACTCTCGACAAAGGCCGACGAATTGAAAGGAAAGGTACGAGCTCATTCGCTCATGAGATGCACGAGGAGCGGCGAGCCGGAAAGAAAGATGGCGAAGCAAAGGCGACGAAGCGGAGGCAGTGACCTGGTACGACGAGCTCGGAGGAACTAGGTGCAGCTAGGTACGGCAAGCTCTCTTGATCTATGCGGAAGTCCGAGCGGAACTGAACCGGCATGTTCGCGAGTGCGAGCGGAAGTGTTCCACCGGTGGCCGGGTCAGCTCGTGAGCAGGAAAAACCCTAGGGTTCGCGGAGAAGTCGGTATAGCGAACCCATTCGGCTCCATCATCTCGTCCCAGGAGTCCACGATATCCAGCAGCATCTTTCTCTCTCGTCGATCGCCGAGCAAGACCACAACACCTCAAGAAAGCTCGTGAACCCTCTCATCGAGCTCTTCCCATCGCCAATCTTGTTCGCCAAGGAAAATCACTTTCCGTCTGTTCTTCTCCGTAACCAAGGTTTGCCCTGACCTGCTAAACCTTTCTAATGCTGGCGATTCCTTTGCCGGAATATCGTCATTATCTTCCTGTTATCTGTTTTCCCGGACCAGGGACTTGATTGCTTCGTTTTAGAAAGTTCTAGGGTGTTTTCTATAAGAATTCCAAAGCTTTCTAAATTTCAAATTGATGAACTTCTACATTTCATAGATTTTCGTAAGAAGTTCATAAAAGTATAAAACCAGTTTCGTTTGAAACCCTAAGTCAAAACCTACAAGTTTTATGTTGTAATCTTGATTGAAAGTCTTGAATTGTGGTCTAGGTTGAATGTTAGGGAATGAATGCTTTGTTTGTACCTTATATTGTATGCATGTGTTATAGTTGGAAGATAAAGTATAGGGTGTATGTTTGAAGTGGAGAAGTGTGGAAGTTAGTTAATCCTATCACCCTAGAGCTCATATCCCTGCCATCGAGACATTGTTCTCGTCTTGATTGCAACCTTCTTAAGACCCTTTTTCGTATAAGGATTCCTGTTAGTCCATGTGTATCTGCTGCTTAGCCAAAACATCTCGACAGCTATGCTTCAGTGTTAGGTTATCAACCCAGCCACTTAGCATCCGTTTTCGTTAAGTCTATGATGTTTCCATATAACAACTGTCAACCGATGCTTTTCTTGTAATATGTTTCTACCATCGGCTGATTAGCTGATACGGTTGTTATCCTTTTTGTATCGGCTGCTGTCGATACAATTCCTTTGTTCTGTCCTACATTGACTGCATATAGTCGATATATCAAAGGTGTATACACAATCTTAGGGTTCTTGCTATCGGCCGATCCAAGCCGATTCTAGTCGTTTTCCGTATCGGTCAAATATGGCCGATCAATCCTTAGTTTCCCCATCCTTGTCCACATACGTCTATCAGCCGATTTATCGACTGAGAGATCGGCTATATATCTATCGGCCATATACCCTTAACCACACTCCAATTAGATATACGTCACTCAATAGTTGCGCTGACGTAATCGAGTCGATACAACCACACTTAGTTATCTAGAATAACACTTAAGCACATCTTGATTAAGACACAACTGCTTTAAGAATCATCCCTTTACTAGGATAATCGATACTTTCATCGATCAATTAGAAAACCAATGCACCTTTCCATCAGCTAAATCTCTGTCGTTCCCAATCAGCTCTGTTATAACCCTCAACAAGTAGCTGATTCTAAATGGTTGTTTTCCTATAGCTCTGTCTAGGTTTAGCTTCAAATCTTTTTGGTTGTTATGTGAATAGTGTGTTATATGAGTACTGGATTGCAACTTTGCTGTGAAACAAAATAGTTTTGTGTGCATGCTTTGAATGTGATGTCGCATTGCATGTAGATACGACTACTTCCGCACGCAGTTCCTACAAGATCTTCCAGAAGTCTACGGCGGATGTTCCTGAAGATCAAGTGAACGTCACCAAGGGATTAACTGAAGCCCCGAACCAAAGTTCGGAAGATGTTGACTTACTGACTTCAGACCCACCAGTAAAGGCAAGCCCCGGACATGTCCCACTACTTTATTTACACTGCAATCTATATCTATCTACATTATATATTGCATTAAGTCTAGGAGTTGAAGTGAAACCCTAGATGCATGAATCCTAGGAATCCAATGTAATGCTCCCGAGTCCTTATCGGATAGTTGCTCCGCTAATAGGACCGGTAGAAGTCGAGTGATTTCCTGTCACTCGCGCGATATAGGAGTTGCATGTTTACTATTCTGCAACCACTATAAGGATGACGGACAGGGTCATGTGTTGTATCATGACCTGAAAGTTTACCCTGTCTGTTTTGATAAAAGTCTTATGGTCGGAATGTGTGGTAGTGGTGGCTAAGTTTTTGAAAGTACTAGCCACATGCCGCGAAATATGGTAAGCGGTAAGCCTAGTAACCAATCGGCCCGGTAAGTGGACATACCTCCCACCACTCGATTAATTTGGTTCTTTTCACGCACCGACCTGTGGGAGTACGTTCTGCAAGGCAAACAGGAATACGGGTTTTGTAGTCGCGCTACAGACGTATGTCCTGTACACATTGGGTGTGCGTACGGTCCTGCAAGTCGCTTGTGGTGGCCTGTCCACGAGTCGGAATGAAAGGTAAACGGTTGCTTCGGAACGCCCTGTTGGTATTCCAAGCGTGTGTGTTAGGTTTACCTTGCAAGGTTAAATTCGATTCGAATCGTCCGCCTCTCACGAGGATTGAGACTACTTATCCCTTTTACCACATTGAGTAAGAAGTGGAACTAATGATGGATAATCTTGATGGATGATAATTACTACCTTGCTTGCTTAGTGTAGGTGCTAATCTAGAATAAATACTCAACTAGAAGATGAAAGCTAAAACTTGAAAGTAGTTCATACTCTTTGTTGCTTTTCAGCTAAAAATAAACCCAGAGCCTTTACAATGCCTTCATGAGTCTAGATACGGGCTAAAATATACCCAATTCCGGGTAAGCCTTGCTGAGTATTAGTATACTCAGCCTTGCTAGTTATATGTTTTGCAGGAAATGTCTTGAAGACCCTACTCTTCCCTTGCCTTGGCCCTGTGCTCTTCCAGAAAGTTGGTCCGTGGAATGGGATCCATCCCCAGCCAACATTGGAGATACCGAGTGATGTCATGCCTGGGCTTTGCATGACGTCTGTCTTAACGACGTGTTGTAATCGTCGCCTATGTTTTCCGCTGCCAAAAACCATAGCTTTAATGGTTGGAAATCTTTTCTCTAGATTTGAAACTTCATACTTCTTTTGGAAATTCTTATAATGTAATTCTCTATGATATAAAATGTGATGGTGATTGTATCTCTGGACTCACCTTCGTGTGAGGTAACCTTATTGGATCCTGTGTATCGGTGGTTTATCGGGACGTTACCCGACAGGCCAAGGGATTATACCGTTTGAAGCACGTTGGAGCCCTCTGGAGTGGACTCGCGTACTTGAGCCGGTATAATTCAGGTTGGTTCTGCCACAGCTGGTATCAGAGCTATAAGGTTACTCTGGAGATACATTTTACCTTAAAAAATGCTTTTAGTATAAAAGTTTGATCAACCAAATGTTTGGAAAAGTCGCGTTGGATTCGTTAAGGAATGTACTTAGTACGTAAAGCCCTAGGGTAATGCTTATGAGGGAATTAGAGGTGGCTATAGTATATATATATATAACCCTAACTACCAGCATTACTTTTCTGTTAAAACTTAAATTCATGCACAACCCAACCTTATATTCTGTAACGACACCTTCGACGGTAAGGTAAGAAGGTAAGGATCCTCAGCCAACTGAGGGAGCTTGGCCTTCCCGTCGGTGATGCGAACCGAACGCTGTTTCTCAAGCAGTGGCTTACTTGAGATGCTGCCAATATACCAACTTAGGTTGATTATATTGGGAGTATATGGTTCGGCGCAGGGTATGGCGATCGCAGATTACCCCCGCATTTTGCGGTACCCCGTGAATACATTATCTCAATAACGTATGTTAACGTTGTCTGTACGGCGGTAATTGTACAGATGCTGTTTCTATAGTGAACAGTAATGTTTGGGGACGCTTTCATGACATGCTGGCATGAAAGGTTCAATATATACATATTGTGTTTTCTGCAGGAATGCTAACCACGATTCGATAGGTTTTGAATGGTTAGGATTAATGACTAGATATTACAGGGAGAGACGTATCTATATGATGCCACCGTACTTAACCACGTAAGACCAAGATTACTTGGCAGTTATTTTTGTTTGTGAGGACGTGTAGAACGTGCATACATCATGTTATCTTGGATTGACCTGATTGCCTTGGTTGTTACGTTGATGTACTGAAATATGTGCTTGTATCTGAATGCTTGTTTGACTTTGTGTTGTAGGAGTAAATGTAATCTGCTGGGCTATCTTAGAGTTAAGAAAGTCTTTTATGAATCAGGTGAATTGGGTTATGTTTGAATCCTATCACCGATCTTAGCTTGACAGTCCAATCAAATCCTTGAATTTGTTTTAAATCTGTTTCGGCAGAACCATTGAACTTCTTCTTTGATGGTTACACCTTAATGGTTATCTTCAAACCCTTCAATCCATCATCTAGTGATCTATTCATCCTCTCTTGGTGTTGTACCTTATATCGTTGGCTATTCTGGTTACAACATCTGAGAGTCGCACCTTCAATTTTTGCTCAGATGATTTTGGATAAGTTAAAAAGATGTATGACAATAATTACTTTTGGAATACAATTCTCCCGGCAAAAGTCATGCATCATAACACATACCATTCTAGTCAGTGCATGGTTTTGCATCGTCATCAACGATCCCTAGACTAACTAACGGGTATGCCTCAGGTGCAACCTTGGGTTCTCTTCGGTTTCCTAAGTCTTTCTTGCTGCTTTGGCACTACAAGGTTGTCATTCCTCTTTTGTGGTGGTGTTTAATCACATGACCATGATGCCGTGTCGGAACCTAAGGCCTCATGTGCACTGCAGTCACATGATTGAGCCATTAGGGGCGCACTGGTGACTAGGTACATGTGACGTAACAACACTGCAATCTCTTCTTATGCAACCTTACTAGTGTCCTAACTTCTAATCCTTGTCTAAGGATATAGAGCTACCCAGGTGTTCGTTACGAGAGAACGGCTGTAGAGTGCGACTCATATGCATCATTAACTCATAAGGGTATGCATCATACTTCATGCATTTCATATGTGCATGCATTGCAAGTATCATCATCCTTGCATCATGGTGTCTGCATCATTTGGTCAGCATCATGATAATTGCCTTGTGGCATATGCACCATTTCAGTCGTGCATGGAATCCTCCATTCTCGTGTTGCACCATTATTGTAATCATAAAACTCAAACAATGCATCACGATCATGGATGGAGCATTTTGTCATTATTCCTTGATTGCATCGGTCTCAATAGGCATGTTTTGCAATAACATCATCTAAAATTATTTAAGTAATAAACTCTGAGCAAGAATATTTCAAACATCACTTTGTCAATCCCTTGTACTATCCTTACTTATTGTCCATGAGTTTTGTGATGAATGTCATCGACATTTATCGTCCTTATGTATAATCTCTTATCTTGTTAAACTCATCTATGTACCATCTCTTCATGTTTTCGTTATACTCATCTCATCATACTCTCGTCATCAACCTCAATCTTCTCTGGTATGTTTGTTTCCTGTTACTTTCGATGAGTGAAATGTTTCTCTTCCCTTAAGAGTCTTTCGTCCGAATCTCGGGACGAGATTCTTTTTAGGGGGGAGGGCTGTGACAGTTCATGTGCTTGTAAACTAGGCATATAATTTGTTAGTGTGAAATATGTATTGTTTATATAAAGCTTATGTGAGTTTATGTGAAACTTTTGAAAATTTAAAAGTACAAGTTAAAAGGGTATTTTTGTAATTACAGAAAAACCTAGGGTTGTTTTTGCAAAATGTATTTGGGAAAGGATAATTTTAAAATAAGTGAAAGGTGGTTTTGTAAACATATTTTCCTTATTTTATCTCTTGTAAAAATATATATTTATTTACTCAAAAAGTTGCATTTGAAATGCATATGTTGAAGTGGGTAAAAAGTTAGGGTAAAATGGTAAAAATAAGGGTATTTGTATAATTTTATAAAAGTGTAAGTCCTTTTATGCAAATGTTTGATTTACAAAAGTAACTTTCAAATTTACTTAGGACTAAAGTGTAAAAGATGCAAGTCATCATGACACGTCTATCCAATTATTATGACGAGTCTATCCCGTCATTATGATGTGTCATAAATGCTTGCATTTAGGTCCTAAATTTTATAAAATTTCACTCTTTAGGACAAAAGCAATTCAAATCCGACTTTTATTCAAAACTTCACGTGTAAAGATGTAAATTTTGAGTTTCTGAATTTGGGCCCTAAAGCAATGTTGTAGAGTTTGAAAAACTCTCCAACTTTCGTTTTGGGCATTTCTTTATTAGGGTTTTAGATTGATGAGAAATTTATGTTTTACAGTAAGGCCCTTGTAGTTTTCTGAAATTGCGCATAAGTCCTTGGAGAATTTCATTCCTCCTTCTCCTCTGTTCTTCCTTATCTGCCGTTCCCTTTTTCTTTCCCAACCGGCGGCAGCTCCATTCAATTCCTTCTTCTCCTCCTCTCTCCCTTCCTCTTCCCCACCAGGCAAGCGGCGGCGGCGCCCAGGGGCGCTCCTGCCCCGGGCAGCGGCGCAGCGCGCTGGACGAGCGGCTCCGCGCGGGCACAGGCGCGGCGCAGGCGGGCGCTGCGCGGGCGACGGCGCGGCTCAGCGCAGGCGAGCCGGCGCGAGCGAGCGGAGGCGCGGCTCGGCTCGGATGCGGCAGCAGCAGGCGCAGGCCGGGCGGCTCGGGCGAACGCCTGGGCAGCAGGCCGGCGGGCGCAGGGCGCGGCCAAGTGCGGCCCTGAGCGGCGGCTGCGGCGGCTCGGCAAGCGCGCGCGGAGTGGCCGCCAGGCGGGCGCTCGGGAGCGGCAGCGCGCGGGGACTGGCGCGCTGGAGGCGAGCGCTGGGGCGGCGGCTCAGGCGCTGCTGCGGCTGGCGCAGCGCAGAGGCAGGCGGGCTGGCGGCCAGGCGCGAGGACGGCGCGTGAGCGGGGGCTGGAGCACAAGCGATGGTGCGGCGCCGAGATGGGCAAGTGGCAGGCGGCTCTGGTTGCAGGCACGGCGCGGACCGGTGTGCAGAGCGCGCGCGGCAGTAGGCGTGCGCGACGCGGAGGAGTGTGTGAGCAAGTGCTGTGTGCGGCGGCTCGGTTGGAGCGCGGACACAGGGAGCCGGCGAGGGTGCGGCAGGTGCGAGACCCGCACTCGCACGGAGGCGAGCAGCCGGAGCAAGCAGTAGCGCGCGGAGTGGCGTAAGCGCGCGGATGGAACGAAGCGGCGGCGGCGGGCTGTGCAGAACGCCAGCGGCGGGCTGGAGGAGGCGCGCGCGCGGAAGGAGAGGCACTAGCGCAGGCGTGAGCGGCACACGGGCGATGCGTGCAGGGGCCGTGCGCCAGGAGAGGTGGCCGAGCAGGACGACGACGTGCAAGCGTGCGTGTGCGGATGCGGGGCCGACGGCGTGTTGTGGAATGGTCGGCGCGAGTTGAGCGTGGAGCTCGCGGTACGGGAACGCGCAGGCACACGTATGCGGAAGTGTCGGTGAGGCTGTCAGCGATGGTGCAGGAGTGGCGATGGCGGCTGTTATTCAGGGACGGGAACCCAATCTTCAGGCCGGCGCCGATGCGAGCAAGCACGGGAAGGAGGCGGTCGCCAGTCTGGGGCACTGCCACCAATGGAGCACTCCCGACAAAGGCCGACGAATTGAAAGGAAAGGTACGAGCTCATTCGCTCATGAGATGCACGAGGAGCGGCGAGCCGGAAAGAAAGATGGCGAAGCAAAGGCGACAAAGCGGAGGCAGTGACCTGGTACGACGAGCTCGGAGGAACTAGGTGCAGCTAGGTACGGCAAGCTCTCTTGATCTATGCGGAAGTCCGAGCGGAACTGAACCGGCATGTTCGCGAGTGCGAGCGGAAGTGTTCCACCGGTGGCCGGGTCAGCTCGTGAGCAGGAAAAACCCTAGGGTTCGCGGAGAAGTCGGTATAGCGAACCCATTCGGCTCCATCATCTCGTCCCAGGAGTCCACGATATCCAGCAGCATCTTTCTCTCTCGTCGATCGCCGAGCAAGACCACAACACCTCAAGAAAGCTCGTGAACCCTCTCATCGAGCTCTTCCCATCGCCAATCTTGTTCGCCAAGGAAAATCACTTTCCGTCTGTTCTTCTCCGTAACCAAGGTTTGCCCTGACTTGCTAAACCTTTCTAATGCTGGCGATTCCTTTGCCGGAATATCGCCATTATCTTCCTGTTATCTGTTTTCCCGGACCAGGGACTTGATTGCTTCGTTTTAGAAAGTTCTAGGGTGTTTTCTATAAGAATTCCAAAGCTTTCTAAATTTCAAATCGATGAACTTCTACATTTCATAGATTTTCGTAAGAAGTTCATAAAAGTATAAAACCAGTTTCGTTTGAAACCCTAAGTCAAAACCTACAAGTTTTATGTTGTAATCTTGATTAGTCTTGAATTGTGGTCTAGGTTGAATGTTAGGGAATGAATGCTTTGTTTGTACCTTATATTGTATGCATGTGTTATAGTTGGAAGATAAAGTATAGGGTGTATGTTTGAAGTGGAGAAGTGTGGAAGTTAGTTAATCCTATCACCCTAGAGCTCATATCCCTGCCATCGAGACATTGTTCTCGTCTTGATTGCAACCTTCTTAAGACCCTTTTTCGTATAAGGATTCCTGTTAGTCCATGTGTATCTGCTGCTTAGCCAAAACATCTCGACAGCTATGCTTCAGTGTTAGGTTATCAACCCAGCCACTTAGCATCCGTTTTCGTTAAGTCTATGATGTTTCCATATAACAACTGTCAACCGATGCTTTTCTTGTAATATGTTTCTACCATCGGCTGATTAGCTGATACGGTTGTTATCCTTTTTGTATCGGCTGCTGTTGATACAATTCCTTTGTTCTGTCCTACATCGACTGCATATAGTCGATATATCAAAGGTGTATACACAATCTTAGGGTTCTTACTATCGGCCGATCCAAGCCGATTCTAGTCGTTTTCCGTATCGGTCAAATATGGCCGATCAATCCTTAGTTTCCCCATCCTTGTCCACATACGTCTATCAGCCGATTTATCGACTGAGAGATCGGCTATATATCTATCGGCCATATACCCTTAACCACACTCCAATTAGATATACGTCACTCAATAGTTGTGCTGACGTAATCGAGTCGATACAACCACACTTAGTTATCTAGAATAACACTTAAGCACATCTTGATTAAGAACAACTGCTTTAAGAATCATCCCTTTACTAGGATAATCGATACTTTCATCGATCAATTAGAAAACCAATGCACCTTTCCATCAGCTAAATCTCTGTCATTCCCAATCAGCTCTGTTATAACCCTCAACAAGTAGCTGATTCTAAATGGTTGTTTTCCTATAGCTCTGTCTAGGTTTAGCTTCAAATCTTTTTGGTTGTTATGTGAATAGTGTGTTATATGAGTACTAGATTGCAACTTTGCTGTGAAACAAAATAGTTTTGTGTGCATGCTTTGAATGTGATGTCGCATTGCATGTAGATACGACTACTTCCGCACGCAGTTCCTACAAGATCTTCCAGAAGTCTACGGCGGATGTTCCTGAAGATCAAGTGAACGTCACCAAGGGATTAACTGAAGCCCCGAACCAAAGTTCGGAAGATGTTGACTTACTGACTTCAGACCCACCAGTAAAGGCAAGCCCCGGACATGTCCCACTACTTTATTTACACTGCAATCTATATCTATCTACATTATATATTGCATTAAGTCTAGGAGTTGAAGTGAAACCCTAGATGCATGAATCCTAGGAATCCAATGTAATGCTCCCGAGTCCTTATCGGATAGTTGCTCCGCTAATAGGACCGGTAGAAGTCGAGTGATTTCCTGTCACTCGCGCGATATAGGAGTTGCATGTTTACTATTCTGCAACCACTATAAGGATGACGGATAGGGTCATGTGTTGTATCATGACCTGAAAGTTTACCCTGTCTGTTTTGATAAAAGTCTTAAGGTCGGAATGTGTGGTAGTGGTGGCTAAGTTTTTGAAAGTACTAGCCACATGCCGCGAAATATGGTAAGCGGTAAGCCTAGTAACCAATCAGCCCGGTAAGTGGACATACCTCCCACCACTCGATTAATTTGGTTCTTTTCACGCACCGACCTGTGGGAGTACGTTCTGCAAGGCAGACAGGAATACGGGTTTTGTAGTCGCGCTACAGACGTATGTCCTGTACACATTGGGTGTGCGTACGGTCCTGCAAGTCGCTTGTGGTGGCCTGTCCACGAGTCGGAATGAAAGGTAAACGGTTGCTTCGGAATGCCCTGTTGGTATTCCAAGCGTGTGTGTTAGGTTTACCTTGCAAGGTTAAATTCGATTCGAATCGTCCGCCTCTCACGAGGATTGAGACTACTTATCCCTTTTACCACATTGAGTAAGAAGTGGAACTAATGATGGATAATCTTTATGGATGATAATCACTACCTTGCTTGCTTAGTGTAGGTGCTAATCTAGAATAAATACTCAACTAGAAGATGAAAGCTAAAACTTGAAAGTAGTTCATACTCTTTGTTGCTTTTCAGCTAAAAATAAACCCAGAGCCTTTACAATGCCTTCATGAGTCTAGATACGGGCTAAAGTATACCCAATTCCGGGTAAGTCTTGCTGAGTATTAGTATACTCAGCCTTGCTAGTTATATGTTTTGCAGGAAATGTCTTGAAGACCCTACTCTTCCCTTGCCTTGGCCCTGTGCTCTTCCAGAAAGTTGGTCCGTGGAATGGGATCCATCCCCAGCCAACATTGGAGATACCGAGTGATGTCATGCCTGGGCTTAGCATGACGTCTGTCTTAACGACGTATTGTAATCGTCGCCTATGTTTTCCGCTGCCAAAAACCATAGCTTTAATGGTTGGAAATCTTTTCTCTAGATTTGAAACTTCATACTTCTTTTGGAAATTCTTATAATGTAATTCTCTATGATATAAAATGTGATGGTGATTGTATCTCTGGACTCACCTTCGTGTGAGGTAACCTTATTGGATCCTGTGTATCGGTGGTTTATCGGGACGTTACCCGACAGGTCAAGGGATTATACCGTTTGAAGCACGTTGGAGCCCTCTGGAGTGGACTCGTGTACTTGAGCCGGTATAATTCAGGTTGGTTCTGCCACATAAAACCTATATTCCTTTCTCTCTGTCATATCCTTCCAAAGTTTCATTTTCGCAGCTGCACCATATTTCGTTCTCATAAAATTTCGTTTGTTGCAATCAGATGGTGAACACCAGGCGCACCGGTTCCGGTTCTGACCAGCAGGAGCAGAACAACCAGAGTACTGGTCAGCCGTTGCCGATGCCGCCACCACTGACCCCGGAGCAGTTCTTCCAGCTCCAGATGCAGATGATGGCGACCCTGAACAATACTGTTCAGGCTCTGCAGCATATCCACGCCCAGCCACCGCCTCCACCGCCGCCTCAGCCCCGTGATCGGCGTGCGGATTTTCTGAGAGGTCACCCGCCAACCTTCTCTCACGCCGTGGACCCACTCCAGGCAGACGACTGGCTTCGCTCGGTGGAGCGCCAGTTGGTTGTTGCGTAGTGCGACGACCGGGAGCGAGTCCTTTACGCAGCAGGGCAGCTGCGAGGCTCCGCTCTTGACTGGTGGGAGTCCTACCCGGGTCAGGACCGCGACTCTCTCACCTGGGTCCAGTTCCGTGAGCGCTTCAGGAACCATCACATTCCTGAGGGCATAATGAAGATGAAGCAGAAGGAGTTCCGTGCCCTTAAGCAGGTAAATCAAATGGAATTCCCTGCAATTTCTATTGAGCTTCGAACTATCCTTGAACTCTTTTCGTCAGCCTGACACATTGAGCGATTTCTATCCTTGTTATCTGTGTTTGTTGTTTCAGGGGTCTATGACGGTGACGGAGTACCGTGACCGTTTCCTACAGCTTGCCCGCTACGCCCCTGCTGACGTCGCCCGTGATAGCGACAAGCAAGAGTATTTCAAGGAAGGACTGGATGATCACATCCAGTATGCGCTGCTGAACCACCGCTTCGACAACTTCAACCAGCTAGTTGATGCTGCCCTCAACACCGAGCGTAAGCGCCGGGAGATTGAGGATAAGAAGAGGAAGATGGCTCCATCCTCTTCGGGCAGCAACACTCGTCCCCGCTATCAGCATCCACCACAGCAGCAGCAGCAGAGGCCGCCCCAGCAGTACCAGCAGCGGCAGCAGTTTCCGCCTCGTCCTCAACCGCAGCAGCAGGCGGGACAGGGCCAGAGGCTTCCAGCGCCTCCGGCTCCACCAGCTCAGAGGTAGGGAGTGCCCAATCCTCTTCCTGGGCAGCAGGCCGCTGCACTCCCTCGAGTGTGCTTCCACTGCAGCGAGCCAGGGCACTACGCCAACGTCTGCCCCCGGAAGGCGCAGACTGGGCAGCAGGGACGCCCAGCTCAGCCCAAGGCCCCAGCTCAGGGCAGGGTGAACCACGTGACGGCCGAGTCAGCGGCTGAGGCTCCCAACGTGGTCATTGGTACGTTTATGGTCAACACCCATCCTGCTACAGTGCTTTTTGATACTGGTGCCACGCATTCTTCCATCACCCAGTCTTTTGTTGAGCATCATAGCATTCCTACTAGCACATTAAAGAGGTGCATGTTAGTATCTTCACCGGGAGGGCAGTTGAGGTCTCATGTCTTCTGTCCAAGAGTCATTGTGGCCATAAGGGGGGTAGATTTCAGTGCAAATCTTATGGTGCTAGACACCAAGGGCATTGATGTGATCCTCGAGATGGAGACCCTTGCTAAGTGGGGAGTCCGGATAGATTGTGCTCAGAGGACTGTTCTTCTGTAAGCACCGGATGGTCAGGAGGTCACTGTTGGAGCTACAGAGCCTTCTGGATTTCTTCATCAGATGGAGGCTAGACCCACGGATGGTAATCGCGTGGTGTCTGAATTCCCGGATGTCTTTAAGGATGATTTGCCAGGTATGCCGCCGGATCGCGACATTGAGTTTTCTATTGATCTCTTGCCTGGCACAACTCCTATTGCTAAGAGGCCCTATCGTATGGCACCTGTTGAGCATGAGGAAGTTAAGAAGACTGTCGACGAGTTGCTAGCTAAGGGTTATATTCATCGCAATTTCTCTCCTTGGGCTTTTCCAATATTGCTTGTAGAGAAGAAGGATGGCGCGAAGAGAATGTGCGTCGATTATCGGGATCTGAATGCAGTCACCATCAAGAACAAGCATCCATTGCCCCGTATTGAGGATCTCTTTGATCAGCTCCAGGGCGCTTGTGTGTTCTCGAAGATTGATCTGCGTTCGGGTTATCACCAGCTGAAGATTCATTCCGAGGATATCCCGAAGACGGCATTCACTTGCAAGTATGGGCTATATGAGTATACGGTCATGTCCTTTGGCTTGACCAATGCTCCGGCTTTCTTCATGCATCTGATGAACAAGGTTTTCATGGATTATCTGGACACCTTTGTGGTGATATTCATTGATGATATCCTGATATATTCCAAGTCAGAAGCAGAGCATGAGAAGCATCTAAGGCTGGTGTTGCAGAGACTCAGAGCGCACAAGCTGTATGCCAAGCTCAGCAAGTGCGAGTTCTGGATTGACGAGGTTCCATTCCTCGGTCATGTTATCTCCAAGGGAGGTATTGCTGTGGACCCCGGGAAGGTGAAGGATGTGCTTGACTGGGTTGTACCGCAGACAGTGAAGGAAGTCCGCTCTTTTCTGGGCTTAGCAGGTTATTATCGGAGGTTCATCGAGAATTTCTCCAAGATCGCGAAGCCATTGACTTCCTTGCTTGAGAAGGGTGTGGATTTCACTTGGACTGTTGAGCGTCAGAAGGCCTTCGAGGAGCTGAAGAAGAGGTTAACTACAGCACCAGTCCTTACTCTGCCAGACCAGAGCAAGAGGTTCACAGTGTATTGTGATGCTTCGAGGGATGGTCTTGGTTGTGTCCTGATGCAGGAAGGCAGAGTGATAGCTTATGCCTCGCGGCAGTTGCGTCGGCACGAGCTAAATTATCCCACTCATGATCTGGAGCTAGCCGCAGTTGTGCATGCTCTGAAGATATGGAGGCATTACTTGTTTGGGCAGCAGTGTGACTTTTACACTGATCTCAAGAGCCTCAAGTACATTTTCACGCAGAGTGAGCTGAACATGCGGCAGAGAAGATGGCTAGAGTTGGTCAAGGATTATGACCTGGAAATTCACTATCATCCGGGCAAGGCCAATGTTGTAGCAGATGCTCTGAGTAGGAAGAGCTATATTAACATGGCCGTGGCTTTTCAGATGCCACAGGAGTTATGCGAGGAGTTTGAGCAGTTGAGTCTGGGTTTCTTGCATCACACCTCGAGTGCATCATTCGAGGCAGAACCCACTCTTGAGGCGGAGATCAGGCAGCATCAGAAAGATGATAAGAAGCTGCAGGAGATCCGTGAACTGCTCAAGATTGGCAAGGCACCTCATTTCAGAGAGGATGATCAGGGTACCTTGTGGTACAAGGGTCGGATATGTGTGCCGGATGTAGCAGATCTCAGGAAGTTGATTCTGAGTGAGGCTCATGATACGGCGTATTCCATTCATCCAGGTAGCACGAAGATGTATCACGACCTGAAGGAACGATTCTGGTGGTATGGAATGAAGCGTTCCGTTGCGAAGTACGTGGCTATCTGCGACACTTGTCAGCGTGTCAAGGCAGAGCATCAGAGACCAGCAGGTCTATTGCAGCCGTTGAAGATTCCAGAGTGGAAATGGGAGGAGATCACTATGGACTTCATTGTGGGATTGCCTCGTACTCAGAAGGGGTACAACTCTATATGGGTAGTAGTGGATTGGTTGACGAAGGTTGCCCACTTCATTCCGGTGAACACTACTTACTCCGGTGCTAGACTCGCAGAGTTGTACATCTCCAGGATCGTATGTCTGCATGGTGTTCCTAAGAAGATCATATCTGATCGAGGATCTCAGTTCACTTCGCGGTTCTGGGAGCAGTTGCATGATTCGTTGGATACGAAGCTGCGTTTCAGCACTGCTTATCATCCTCAGACAGATGGGCAGACAGAAAGAACCAACCAAGTGTTGGAGGATATGCTTCGAGCCTGTGCTATTCAGTATGGTACCAGCTGGGATAAATGCCTGCCGTATGCTGAGTTCTCGTATAACAACAGCTATCAGGCCAGTCTGAAGAAATCCCCTTTCGAGGCTCTGTATGGTCGGAAGTGCAGGACTCCATTGTATTGGGATCAGATTGGCGAGAGGCAGGTGTTTGGTCCGGATATTGTCGAGGAGGCAGAACAGCTGGTACAGCAGGTGCGAGAGAATCTGAGAGTCGCTCAGACTCGTCAGAAGAGCTACGCGGATGTTCGTCGTCGGGATCTGACCTTTGCAGTGGGTGATCATGTATACCTGAAGGTCTTGCCGATGAGAGGAATCCGCAGGTTCAATGTGAGAGGGAAGCTAGCCCCTCGATACATTGGTCCGTTCAAGGAGTTGGAACGGAAAGGTGAAGTGGCATATCGTTTGGAGTTACCTCCCAGTCTCTCAGGAGTGCACGATGTGTTTCATGTGTCTCAGCTGAAGAGGTGCTTGAGGGTGCCAGAAGAGCAAGCACCGATAGAAGGGTTGGATGTGCAGGAGGATCTGACTTACACCGAGCATCTGGTGAAGATTCTGGAGACATCTGAGAGAGTTACTAGAAACAAGAAGATCAAGGTGTGCCGTGTTCAGTGGAGTCATCACACGGAGGATGAGGCTACTTGGGAGCGAGAAGATGAGCTGAGGAAGACATATCCCGATCTCTTTGCTAGCTAGCCTATCAGAATCTCGGGGCGAGATTCCTGTAAGGGGGGTAGGTTTGTAACACCCTAATGTAATTTTCCCAAATTTTAAGGAATTTATTTTGGGCTCAAATAAATTTTCCAGGGTTTTCCCTAATTTATCTCGCATTTAAAGTAATTTTATAACGCAAGTAATTAAAATTTATTATAGGATCAACTTGCTTGTGCACTCATGCTGGAGCATTGTTTTATTTGTGTTGAGTTTGTTGGGTTTGAATTCAAATTTATTTGAATTCAACTAGATTTGTTTGAATGGCTAGAGTAGAGAAAAGGAGAAGGAAAGGAGAAGGAAAGAAACCAGCCCAAAAACCCTTGGCCCGGCCCAGTTTTCTCTTTCCCCCTCTTCTTTCCCCCTCGGGCCCCCTCTCCCCCTTTCCCCGCGTGGGCCAAGCCGGCCCACTTCCCTTCCCACGCCCGAGCTCTCCACGCCGGCCCACTTCCTTCTCCCCAGCCCGAGCGCCCGCTCCTCTCTTTCCTCTCGCTGCCAGCCCGGGCCCGCGCGTCAGCGCCGTTCTCTCCCTTCCCCTCTTCTTCCCCGGCGCAACGGCCCCGAGATCTCCGGCCAGGCGCCGCCCGCCCCGCGTCCGCCTGACCCGCACGCCAATGTGGCCGCTGCCCTACATAAGGGGAGCCCCTGCGCCTTGGTGCCCTAGAACCCTAGCTCTCACCGCCAACTAAATCCCAGCACCGCCGCCCCCTTCGCTCCGCCGCGTCACCCGCTCTGCCTCGCCGTCGAGCCATCGCTCTGCCGCGCCCCGAACCCCTACAACCCCCGTGTCCGCTCCCTCTCACCATCTAGAAGCTTTCTGAGCCCCGCAATCTCACCCTGAGCCTCTGCATCATCAGGATTTCGCGAAGAGACCGCCGCCGGTGAGCTATGCCGCCCCCACAATTCTTCGTCGCCGGCGATACCCGGACGTCCCTAATCCCTCTAGCACCTTCACAGGACCTTCGCGTGTCGATCCGAGGAAACCCGATGCTCGGAGAGCACCCGCAGCCGCCTTCCCCATGAGCGCTGCCTGTCTCCGTCCGTGCTCCGCCGCCGCCGTCGTCGCCAGCACCCCTGCGCCGCCCTCCAGCCGACCTAAACCCCTCGGTGAGCTTTCCCTTCGCGCCCTGGTTCTTTTGCACTAGGCGTCGTGATCCTTAGCTAACCGCAGTGCCTAGACCACGCGCACGCCAGCATTGTTCGCCGTCCCGAGCCGCCTCTCGCCATCGTTCCACCCTAACCGAGCTCGAATCCACCTCCGCAAGGGCCCAGCTCGGTTCCCCGCGTTGTGCTCTACCTCCTGGGCTTGATCTCGTCGTGAACTGTCCCCAGGAACGCGTGATCGCGTGTCTCCGGCAAGCTTCCGAGCCGCGCCACTGCGGCCTTTCTTTCTCCGGCGGTCAGCGCCGCCAGCCCGTGCCTCCTTTTCCCCTGAGCCGTCCGATCGGTGTTGAGCGCGTGAGATTAGATCTCGCGTACCGTTTCGCTCCAAACCGTCAGATCCAAATCCTTCGGCCCAGAATAAAAGACACTGCTTCGGCCCGGCCTTTTTGCTAAAGAGCCCTCGGGTTTTCCTGAAATCAACCCGCACTCCTGTGTCGTTCAAAAGAAATTGCGGTGAGGTCCTGTTTTATTCGTTTAGGCCCCTGAGTTCTTTAGAAATTGAACCCGCCGTCCAGCTCTAGGGTTTTAGCGTGTTAGACCCTGAGTCTAGGGTTTAATTATGTTTAGGTCCATAGTTTTCGCGCAGAACCCCCTGGAAGTCCTGTTTTCTTACAAATAAGCCCCTGGACCTTGTTTTAGCCCTAGATTTCGCGTCTTAGCTCCGTTTTAGGTGATTCTTGCGCTCGCGCGATCATTGTAACGCGTAGAATAGTTTTAGGCCAGCTTTGTGTGCTGTTCTATTGTATTGGTGTACTGTTTTCTTATAGTTTGCTATTGTTTGTGCATGTGTGTGTGTGGACTATGTTTGATGATCGTGAGTAGACGCGGAGCCTTTGGACGAGTACCAGGAGCAGCCATCTTCCGAGCAGTTCGAGCAGCAGCCGGGAGAGTACGAGGAAGGCAAGTATAACGTGAACATCCTATCACTTTTAAATATAATTTCATACTGCATTTTAATTTTGTATGACTATAAGGACTTTCCTAGCCACTTTATACCCTTTTATATATATCCTTTGGGTTGCATCTTGGTTAGTTGTGCTAGGTTGCTGCGCTATAATATATCTTGGTCCTTTTAAATTAAATTTGATTAATGGTATTATGCAACTTAATCCTGAGAGTGGCCCTCTATGCTGTGTGCTTGAGTGGCTCACATCTCCTTAAAATATGTTTTTGTTAGAAACATGGTTTAGGGGGCCAGCACGGTGCTTAGTGCTTGGTTGGCTACTCTCCATAAGGACCGGTTCATAGAGCGACAACCTGGGACAACCGCGCAACCACAAGACTGGAATGGGACGGTCTTGACTTACTAATTAGGTCATGTTGGTTCGGGAGTAACTTACCTGCGTGGGCAAGAGGGGTGGTAGGCTTCAATGGTCCCTGCTCCTCCGGCTTGGTCTGTGCTGTGTGCTTGTACCCCCGGAGGTGGGCCCCATCATCGCTGATCCAGAATCCTTAGCGGTTACACCTTACCAACGTGATCCTTTGTAACGGTCTTGTAGTGCGCTTGCTAGCCATCTCACCTACGGAAGTGTGATGAACAACTAGCGTAGTTCACGACTTGTGGGTAAAGTTGTGCAACCTCTCGAGAGTGTAAAACTGATATATCAGCTGTGCTCACAGTCATGAGCGGCCCAGATCCTTCTTTTGATTAGTGGGGTTATCAACCTTTGATTAGGGAGGTTTCGCCGGGTGGTTTTGGTTCGGATGGTTCTCAGTAGTTCTTAATTAATATTGATTAATTTCTTATGCAATCTGGGTTTATGGTAAATCATCCACTTATAGTAAATAGTTTTAATAAAATTTGCCAAGACTAAAAGCTAATGCAGTTGAGTCAGCCAACCTAGAGCATCATAGTTTGTGTTATACTTGTTGAGTACTAGTTAGTACTCACACTTGCCTCTCTACTCTTCTGTTCTATTTCGGATATCTTCGACTGCTGCTCAGTGCCAGGCAACGTGGAGGACTACGTCAGCGGCTTCGACGACTTCTAGGCGTTTGTCTCCCAGTCGACGTCCCTGTGGCACCCAGCTCATCATGTATTTCATTTTACGCCTCCGCAACTCTTGAACCGATTCTTGATTCGGTTGTAATAAAATAATTCATTTACGATTTATACTAATGTTATTCGTGATATGTGTTGTGATATCTTGATGATTCTGTTGTATATATACGTGACTTGATCCTGGCGCATATATGATTGCTCGATTTATGTTCTTTATAAATCGGGTGTGACAACTAGCAAGCACACTACGAGACCGTTACAAAGGATCATGTTAGTAAGGTGTAACTGCTAAGCTTTCTGGATCAGCAACGATGGGGCCCACATCACAGGGGTACAAGCACATAGCACAGACCAAGCCGGAGGAGCAGGGACCATTGAAGCTTACCACCCCTCTTGCCCCGCAGGTAAGTTACTCCCAAACCAAAATGACCTAATTAGTAAGTCACGACCGTCCCATTCCAGTCTTGTGGTTGCACGGTTGTTCCAGGGTTATCGCTCTATGAACCGGTCGTTATGGAGAGTGGCCAACCAAGCACTAAGCACCGTGCTGGCCCCATAAACCATGTTTCTAATAAAACACATTTTAACGAGACATGAGCCGCTCAAGCACACAGCACAGAGGGCCACTCTCAGCATCAAGTTGTATATATCATTAATCAAATTTAATTAAAAAGGACCATAATGTGTGAGAGCGCAGCATCTAGCACAACTAACCAAAATGCAACCCAAGGTATTTATATAAAGGATAAAAGTGGCTAGGAAATCCTTATAGGCATACAGTATTAAAATGCAGTATGAAATTGTATTTAAAAGTGATAGGATGTTCTTGTTATACTTGCCTTCCTCAAATTTCTCCTGCTGCTGCTCAAAGGGCTCTGAAGAAAGTGGCTCCTGGTACTCTTCCGGTGGCTCAACGTCTACTCACGATCGCAACGCCAAAACATGGTCCACACATGCACATACATACAAACAATGGCAAAAGATAAGGAACAGTACAACAATACAGTAAAACAGCACACAAAACTAAGCTAAAAATATTCTACGTGTTACAACGATCGCGTGAGCGCAAAAACCACCTAAAATGGAGCTAAGACGCGAAAACTAGGGTTAAACAAGGTTCAGGGACTTAACTGTAAGAAAACAGGAGGTTCTAAGGGGTTCTGCGCTAAAACCGAGGGCTTAAACCTATTTAAACCCTAGACGCAGGGGCTAACACGCAAAACTACCAGATCCGGACTGCGGGTTCTATTTCTAAAGAATCCAGGGGTCTAAAAAACTAAAGACTAGGCTGATCTGCAAATAGTTTTGAACGGCGCCAGACTTCGAGTTGATTCCAGGAGAGTCCAGGGGCTCTTTAGCAAAAAGACTAGGCCGAAGGGGTACCATCTAATCTGGGCCACTGGATCTAAATCCAACGGCTTGGACCCTAACAGATCCGCGAACCGGTATCTACGCATCTCAGCCGTCGGATCGGGATTTGATGATCCGGACCCCATCTAAACTGGATCTAATCCTGGGTGTCTGCTACAGATCGGGCGGCCAGGGTTGAAAGGGAGTGCGGGCAGCGGCGCTGGTCGCCAGTGACCATCTTCCACGGTGGCGCGCGGCTCGGCTCACCGGACTTCGCCCTAAACGGCGCTCCGGGGGTCAAATCGACCGGGCTTTGGATCGGGCATCATCAGTGCGTCACGCGTGATCCACCTAGGGCTAAGGCGGGGCTCAGGGGGGGGGGCTCACGCGGTGCGCACGACGACGGGGGTGGATCGGCACGGTGGCGCATCACCGGCGCGCGCGTTCCGGCGACAGGAGCGAGCCTTGGTCCACGACATCTAGCGCAAGACGACCGAGGGGACGATGTGGTGCTCACCGAGGGCCTGAACGGGCCGGAGGAGCAGCGCAAGCTGGCTGGCGACGAGGGCCGAGCGGCGGGGACGGGCGGCGCTCGTGGAGGAAGATGATGCAGGGCACCTCCGGGCTTCTGGTCACCGTGGGTCGACTCGTGGAGATCCTGAGAAGGTCCTACGGGGGTTAGGGAAGTCCGGGGATCACCGGCGGCGAGGAATCGCAAGGGCGGAGCAGGATACCGACGGCAGTCCTCGGGCTCGATTCCGGTGTGGGCAGGGCTCGGGGTTGAGGGTGGAAGCCTCGGGGAGCTTCCTGGAGGGTGGAGCCTTGGCCGGAGCTGGGGTGCACCGGAGCGACGGGTGTATGGCGGCGTAGAGACTCGGTGCGGCGGAGCAGAACGGGGCAGCGGCGCTAGGGTTTGGGGCGGCTGTGGGGTAGGAGATGAGGTGCAGGGGGTCTGCGGGAGCCAGATAAAGACCGAGCGGGGGATCTCGGCGTGCGGGCCCGGCGCTAGGGCTCGCCGGAGATTTCGGGCGGCCGGTGCGCGGGGAAAAAGAAGGAAGGAAAGAGGAGCCGGGGCGCTGACATGCGGGACCGAGCGACAAGAGAGAGAGAGGGAGCGCTCGGGCTTGGGGGAGAAGCGTCGACAGGCGGGTCCCGGCCGTCAGAGAACGAAAGAGAGAGAGAGAAGGCGCGGCTCGGGCTGCTGACTTGGGCCGAGGGTGGCTGCTGGCCCGCTGGGAAAAGAGAGAAAAGGGAAGGGGGAAGTGGGCGGCGCGGGAAGGAAGCCGGCCCAAGAGGAAGGAGGAAGTGATGGGCTGATTTCTTTTCCCTAATCTCCTTCTCTTTTCTTTTTCAGACTAACTCAATTCTATTTGAATTCAAATGAGGTTTGAATTCAAACTTAACATTCAAACAAACAAAATAGATGCATCAGGATGAATGCACAAACATGTTGACCCTACAATAAATTTTAATTACTTATGGTATAAAATTAATTTAAATGCAAGATAAATCAAGAAAAACCTTAGAAATTTTATTTAAGCCAAAATAAATTCATTAAAATTTAGGAAATTTACATTAGGGTGTTACATTCAGTTAGATCTCCGACGGCGTTCCCGGGGCCTTCAGTTGATTCCACTTCTTGTTCCGAGATTAGTTCGTAGTCTCCGTCGGCGAGAGTAGTCGAGTCTATATGACATGTAAACATATAATTTAAGGGATGCATATACTTTTATTTTATTTCACGATAAAGTTGCAATCCAATGAAAATATAATTTATTTATCACACATATCATTTACTTTTCTACTGGGCAGTCATTTATCGGGTGCAATTTTTATCAATTATAGATTAAGTTATATCCAAGTAATTGTAACTTATCAACATTTTATTTCTATAGGAATTGAGCTACAAGGATAATTAACAATAGAGCTAACTTAATAGGTATTATTTAGATCTATATATACATGCAAGACTTTATCCTTGATTTTTGTGCATAGGTTATACTACTCAAGTCCAACATTTCAAAATAATTTCATGATTTTTGAACATTTAGAACTACACATATTAAATGCATTAGATCAATTAAGCTTTATTTAAGTTTAAACCTATACATTACAAAAGTATTATATAAACAGTAGGTTAATTATTTTTGCTAAGTAGTACATGTTAAAACAAAATTAACACAATTGGTTTCACATTTTTACCATTTTTCTACTATGCATTTTCTTAGCCTACAACTACTTAAACTTAGCATTTAATTTAGAGCACAAACTATTCAGAAACTAAAAGTCAACCTATAAGGAAAGTTGTCGATCTTAGAATAAGGAATCCAACAAATTTTAGTTTGCATTTTTATGATTTTTCCTTGAGTTGTTATAGGATTTCAAAGTCTGCAGCACAATTAACACAGGGGGGTCCCTATTGCACTATTCATATGAGTCACACGCTTTGCAGACAGCCCCCTAGGCTTTTGATTCTTTCAATCCCAAGGTCCTTGGCCGGAGGAGGATGGGGAACAGAGATTAGACGGCCGTGTTCCGGCGGGGAGGGCCACCGGCGGTGAGGCCCGAGGGGAGTGAAAGCTTCAGGGGCTCACGCCGGTTTGATTGGACCACGTGTCGAGGGTAGAGGTGGCCGGGAAGGGGGATCTCGACGGGAGCTCGAAGCGGCGGCGGAGGGGTCAACCACGACGGCGATGCTCCGGCGGTCAATGTCGGCGAGGGAACTGCGCGTAAGCATCAGTGAGCTATGGGGAAGGTACTGATGTACTCAATTGGGGACACAAGCTTCGGGATTGGGGCAACCGGTGGAGGCAGTGACGGTGGCGGCGGAGTCAAATGCCGGCGAGCGTCGGGAAGCTGATGTGGTGCACTAGGGGATCAACTGAGGGGTTATAGAGCTTCACGGGGTCGAAAGGGAACTGGCTGAGGGGTTGTCGTGGTGCGGGGATGGCTGAGGTGGGCTGTCCATGGCGAGGCCGAGCGGTGGCGGAGCTCGAGCTGGCCGGAGCTGTGGAAGATGAGGCTTGGACGTGGGAGGATGAAATTGAATGGGCTAGAGAGCACCAGTGGGCTGTTGTGAATGGGCTAGAGAGTCTCCATTCCCTCGATGGCCCTGCTTCACTTCGCCTCCCTGGTGCTGTTCCCCTGGTCCCCTGTGTGCCGCAAGGCCGAGGCCGGAGAGATTGGTGAGGGTGGAGATGCCACGAGACCTGGAATGCAGGGACGCCGCTCTGAGAGCACTGGCGCACGCGGTCATCAAGATGCGCGCCGTAGTCCGGTCCCTCGATGTATCTCTTTTGTTTCGGGCATGCTCGTGCTCCCGTGTGTGGTAATGTTCATGCTTATGCCAGCTAAAGCGTCCTGAATGGAGAGGGTCAGCTACATGCTTATTAACGCTGGAGTGTTGCTTTACTCTGTTGCGTTCTTTTTCGTCAAATTCCCAGTACTTCTGATCGAACTGAGGGCTACCTATGCAACGCTGAAGCGCAGAACAGTTGGGTTTCATTGATATCATGACCCATGAATCATCCAAGCAGCACAATGGCGACGACGACCCCACGTCCGGCGACCCCGTCGTGTTCCTCGCCACGACTGCAACGAGCTGCAGCAGATGGAACTCGCCATCACCGGTCATCCCGACACCACCGATCGCTTGCTGGATGACAACCACGCTAATCAGGAGCTGTTCCCAAACCTCGTCGCTATCGCATCTGCAACCGGGAGGACTAGCTGCAAAGTGAAATCAAGTTGTTGCCTTCCTCACCCAGAACCTGTTCGACGATATGCCTAGGCCATGGTACTGTCCGGCGCCGCCGTTCCTGACAAGCTAACCTGCAAGCTGCCATCACCGCCGGTGAGAAACCGAGGGCCTCTCTGCGAAACTCTTTTATTATTTCATGTGTGCAATGCAGCTAACTTGTAAAATTCGTAGGAAATTGTGAAAAATTATAAAAATACCAAACTAGTTTTGTTTGAATCCTTAAGTTATCCTCGACTACTTTTATATAGAAAGTTTAAGCTGTATGTGTGTAGTTTTTGATGTAAATTAAATATTAGGAAATGAGTGTTTTATTTGTATCTCATGATATATGCATGTGTTGTGGCTGATTTTTGGAACTTAGGTTGTATGTCCCATGTGTAGCTTTGTGATACTTGAATAGCTATAGGTGCTTACCTAGTATGGATAGTCACATAGAACTTGAAAGCTAAAAGTTGAAATTAAGGATCTACTCTTTGTTGCTTTTTAGCTGAAACTAAACCCAGAACCATTATAAGCCTTCATAAGTCTAGTTACATGGCTAAGTATACCATGAGATGGGTAAGCCTTGTTGAGTATTAGTATACTCAGCCTTGCTAGTTATATGTTTTTCAGGTAACGTCTTTGAAGACCCTACTTTTCCCCTGTCTTGGCCCTGTGCTCTTCTAGATGGTTGGTCCGTGGAATGGGATCCATCCCCGGCCAACATTGATGATACCGAGTGATGTCGTGCCCGGGCTTAGCATGACATCCGTCTTGATGACGTGTTGTAAATTGTCACGTTTGTTTTTCCGCTGCCAAAAACCATAACTTTAACAGTTTGTAATAATTTTTTTAAATTTGGAACTTCATACTACTTTTGGAAACTCTTGTAATGTAATTCCCTATGATGTAAAATATGATGGTGACTGTATCTCTGGACTCACCTTCGTGTGAGGTAACCTTATTTGATCCTGTATCGGTGGTTTATCGGGACGCTACCCGACAGGCCAAGGGATTATACCGTTTGAAGTATGTTGGAGCCCTCTGGAGTGGACTCGCGTACTTGAGCCGGTATAATTCAAGTTGGTTCTGCCACACGTACAATTTCCACCGTACAGACGATGTTAACATACGTCACTTTCGCAGCGTATTAACGGGGATACCGTATAAAACGGGGGTAAGAACAGCAATCACCATACCCTGTGCCTAACCATATACTCCTAATATAATCAACTTATCGTTGGTATATTGGCAGCATCTCAAGTAAGCCGCTGCTTGTGAAACAGCGTTCGGTTCGCATCACCGATGGGAAGCCAAGCTCTCTCAGTTGGTTGAGGATTCTTACCCTCTTACCTCATCATTGAATGCGTCGTTACAAAATATAAAGTTGATTATGCTTGAAAGTAAGGTACAGAAATATAGTACTAAAAGTTAGAGTAGTACTATAAGCGTACTGTTTATATATATATATGTTAGTAGCCCCCTTATAACTCCCATATAAACCCCTAGTGCTTTACGTACTAAGCATAATCCTTAACAAAACTAACGCAGTTTACAAAATACCATGTTGGTCCAGTTTTATACTAAAAATATTTTTAAGGTCAATCATATCTCCGGTGTACACTTGTTAGCTCTGATACCAGTCTATGGCAGAACCGCTTGAATTATTCCGGCTCAAGTGCACAGACCATCACTATACAGGCGACATGACCTCAACGCACTTCAAACGGAACAACCCAATGGTCTGTCGGGTAACGTCCCAATGAAACCACCGGATTCCGGATCGATCAAGCGTACCATGCACGAAGGCGAGTCCAGAGATACAATCACCATCATATTTTTATAACATAGGCATAAGTAGTTATTACAAACTGGGTTCTGATAGAGTACTGCAAACCTAACTAAAACAAATTTATACACGCATTGCTCGAAAACTTCAAGTTTTAACAGACATTATTCAGAGATGGCAGCGGAAAGAAAACAACAATATGACTACACGTCGCAAAAGCAGGCACCATACTTAGCCCAAAGCATGGCGTCATTCCGAAGGGTCATTGTCAGCCGAGGACGGATCCCATTCCACGGACCAGCCAGGCGGTAAAGTGCAGGGCCAAGGGAAACTAGCAACTAAGTCCTCGAATGACATACTTGAAAACCACATTACTAGCAAGACTGAGTATACTAATACTCAGCAAGGCTTACCCGTCTGTCAGACCCAGGGCCACAGGACTGTGTACATAACGTAGTTTAAAGAGGTTTAAGAGATTAAGTCTGTCTTATCTATTATTTATCTCGTTTATCTCTTATTTATCCCGTTTAAATAGGAGATAAAGCTAACCGATGCAGAAAGAATCTACTCGAGATATGTTCTGGTATGATTCCTTGGCTGGTATCGGTTAGGATTCATGTAACCCTGGCCTCCCGGATATCTAAGAGGGACAGGGACCCTCTCAAAATGAGATCTCCAGATCATTCTACACCAAAGGCAATACAAATCACCACACAGGACGTAGGGTATTATGCACCTTGCGGTCCAAACCTGTCTAAGTTTTGTGTTCCTTGCACCTTTGAGTTCTTGATCTCAGCGTCTCCTCACCTAAAACTTACCACCTTGGGTATACCCTCCGGTGGGCAGCCGGTAAAACACCGACAGCTGGCGCGCCAGGTAGGGGTGCACGTCAAAGATCCACCGGCGAGCTCGATGGCATCTTTCCAATTCACCAGGTCAGTTCCCTCTCAGGGCACGACATTTGTTTTTGGCTCGTGGGTCTGCATCACAGATGGTGCAGGCAATTTCCGTCGATTCCTCGTCGACATGAAGCCAAAGACTCCCGCGGCGGGTCTTTGCAGCGTCCTCGACAAGTTCGTTGATGATCTCGACGACTTGTCGATCCATGCTTCTGCTACAAAGATCGAGGTGGAGTCAGCTCCCGGCATGACTTCATCCGGCGTTGTGGCAACTTCCCTTGGGTTGGACTCGTTCCAATCTAAGGATTCGCGTAGCCGATCCCGACTCAGTTCACACAATTTGGCCACTGATCTTCAGGAGGCCGACATCTCCGAGTCCCTCTACGCATTAGAGAAGGACCTGGATTCTTTGCTCCAACTTGGAGGGCCGGAAGCCACCGCATGTCGGGGGGCTTCGGGTTGTTTTTGCGCCAGTGATCTAATGATCACCTCCACACTGGAGGGGTGTTTCGTACATTGGAGGGGCATGAAGCTCTCTAATCTACTCGAGGCTGAGGATCGACTTGTGGCCCACCTCGAGCCTTTGCCTTTCCAAGAAGGCAGGCTGTTGGCCACCGTGATGGAGGAGTCGACTGAACTAGTCGACGTGAGCTCTGATGAACTCGTCTCCCGTCAGGTGCTAATGGCGGAAGGAGGCGAGGATGATGGCTATTTTCACATCATCGAATTTGATGCGGTTTCTGAAGATGAGGCCACAGCCAACACCGGCGACGAGAACAACGCCGATTGCTGAGCGTAGGTGATCTATGCATCGCGAGCTTGACCCCGAATTCGCCACCATAAGCGAACGGGGCTTCAGGACCCCGGTGGCCAACATCGCCAGGGTTACGGCCATACTCGAGTGCAGTAACGATCCGAATGTGCGCCAAGCACTTCTTTACGTGCAGAGGGCCTAGATCCAGCGGGATCAGCAAAACCCGGCGTCTACTACCAGGGAGGAGTGCGTGGGCGAGAGTCGGAGCCAGGCTCATAGCTGAACGGCTGGCGGTCGCCCTCGACTTCAGCCCAGCCACAACAATGACAACGCTCATGGGAGTCAGGCCCCTGGCGGGAGGCAGCAGCCACCTCCAGGGGGTAACCCGCGACAGGCCAATCATCGACCTCCTCCAGAAGACCTGCGCCAGCACATTAATGAAGGCCGCGATGCGCGGTCCGTGATCGACTCCAGGCGCAAGGTTCGTGAAGAAGTCGAGACTGAAGGTACTGACTGCAGCAACCGTTTCCCAGCTTTCTCCACGCGGTTCAGCAGCTACAAGTACCCTGAGGGCTTCAAGCCAATTGGCATCACCAATTACAACGGCAAGCAGGCTCCTCAGCAATGGCTACGTTGCTACTCCACGGCCATTGAAATCGCAGGGGGCTCCAACATCACCAAGGTCGTCTACTTTCCGATGGCTTTGGAACCTGCGCCGCTCACATGGCTGCAGAGCCTCAGCAGCAACTCGATCGACTCTTGGGAACGGCTTAAGAAGGTCTTCATCGACAACTTTTAGGGAGCGATCGCTCGCGCAGGTACTCATCATGATCTTGCTCAGTGTAAACAGGAAGTAACAAGCTCCTGCAGTCCTACACGCGTCGTTTCTTCGATGTTCACGCTACCATCATGAACATCTTGGAGGACGACATCATCGATTGCTTCTACAACGGCATCACCGACCCGGGCATCTACAAAGATTTCGGGTGGAAAAGGCCGAAAACTGTTGCGGGCCTTTGTGATATGATGCACGACTGGTCCGAACAGGAGAAGATGCGGGAGCGGTTCCCGCGGCGCAAAGATAGCAATCTGAGGCGCCCAAATGACAACCGCAACAACAAAGGCCAGCGGGACTATTCGGTTCCACCTTGAAAACGCAAGCCAGATGATCTCATCGTGGCTGTGGATCGTCCTTCGTGGGGCAAGAAGTCAACAATGCATGAGGAGTTTGAGAAGCTCCTGCAGAAGAAGTGCCCGTGGCATCCAGGCTCCAATCACGCGGCTATCGACTGTTACCACCTCAGGAGGACATTCAACAACACAAAGTTCCAGGATGCTTCAAAGACCATCAACGTCATCTTGGGGGAGATGGAGACTTCGGCTCCAGGCGGGACCAAAAGCTACTTCTCCGGGAGATCATGTCCATCGAGCCGGCGGTACCACGACCACTCCGTTGGTCAGAGGTCCCCATCTCGTTCTCCCGTGACAATCAGTGGACGAGCTTCTCGGAGCCCGGTAAGTTCCCCCTGGTCCTGGATCCAGTGGTGGCAGAAGTCAGGCTCACCAAGGTGTTCATCTATGGTGGGAGTGGTCTCAACCTCATCTTCGCCAGCACTCTGAGTAAGATGGGTCTGGACTTCACGAACATGCTGGTTCCAATCAAGTCCCCTTTCTATGGAATCATCCCAGGTAACGCAGCGCTCCCGCTTGGTATGGTAGTTCTTCCAGTCACCTTCGGCACGAGGGAGAACTACCGCACCGAGTTCATTAAATTCGAAGTAGCTAACTTCGAATCCTCTTATCATGCCATATTGGGTCATCTGGCACTCGCCAAATTCATGCAGTACCGCATTATGTTTATCTGCTTCTCAAGATGCCTGGACTAAGTGGAGTACTCACTCTCCAAGGTGACTTGAAGAAGTCGTACGATTGCAATCAGGAGATGATCCAGTATGCTTCGACTACTCGTGTGCTAGATGCTTCAGGGGAAGTACTCGTGGCCGCGTAGCAGCTCTCCCAGTCCGGGCTGGAGATCCCTTCGAGAAAGGCCAGCAAGTCAAGCATCCAGTCGACTGACGATGTGGCCGTCAAGACGATCCAACTCCAGGAGGGTGACTCATCTAAGACCGCCGTCATCGGCGCAGGCTTAGGTGAGAAATAGGAACTCGCGCTCGTCAGCTTCCTTCAGGCTAACCGAGATATATTTGCATGGAAACCAGCGGACATGCCAAGGGTGCCAGGGAGCTGATCGAGCATAGTTTGAATGTACATCCACAAGCGTGAGGCAATTAAACAGGAAATAGCTAAACTCCTCGCGACTGGATTCATTAAAGAAGTAATCCATCCAGAGTGAGTAGCTAATCCCATCCTTGTACGAAAAAAGAATAAAGAATGGAGGATGTGTGTTGACTACACTGATCTCAACAAGCATTGCCCGAAGGATCACTTCGGACTACCGCGCATTGATCAAGTCGTCGACTCGACGGCGGGTTGTGTGCTCCTCTGTTTCCTTGATTGTTATTTAGGTTATCACTAGATTGCGCTCAAGGAGGAAGATCAAATCAAGACCGCGTTCATCACCCCGTATGGGACATATGCTTACAAAACTATGTCCTTCGGGTTGAAAAACGCAGGAGCAACCTATCAGCGCGCGATCCAGATGTGCTTTGCTGATCAGCTACATCAGAACGTTGAATCCTACATGGATGATGTAGTCATCAAGACCAGAAATTCCGACGACTTGATTGCAGACTTGGCAGAAATGTTCAGCAGCCTGCGCAGATTTCGGTGGAAGCTCATGTAATATCCAGGTAGTGTGGCAGAACCAACCTGAATTATACCGGCTCAAGTACGCGAGTCCACCCCAGAGGGCTCCAACGTGCTTCAAACGGTATAATCCCTTGGCCTGTCGGGTAACGTCCCGATAAACCACCGATACACAGGATCAAATAAGGTTACCTCACGCGAAGGTGAGTCCAGAGATACAATCACCATCACATTTTACATCATAGAGAATTACATAACAAGGGTTGTCCCAAAGAAATATGAAGTTTCAAATTTAGAGAAAAGATTACAAACTGTTAAAGCTAGGGTTATTAGCAGCGGAAAACATATGCGAAGATTTACAATACGTCGTCAAGATGGATGTCATGCTAAGCCCGGGCACGACATCACTCGGTATCACCAATGTTGGTCGGGGACGGACCCCATTCCACGGACCAACCTTCTGGGAGAGCACAGGGCCAAGGCAAGGAGAGAGTGGGGTCTTCAAAGGCTTTACCTGAAAAACATAAAACTAGCAAGGCTGAGTATACTAATACTCAGCAAGGCTTACCCGGGATTGGGTATACTTTAGCCCATAACTAGACTCATGAAGGCATTGTGAGGGCTCTGGGTTTATTTTCGGCTAAAAAGCAACAAAGAGTATGAACTACTTTCAAGTTTTAGCTTTCATCTTCTAGTTGAGTATTTATTCTAGATTAGCACCTACACTAAGCAAGCAAGGTAGTGATTATCATCCATCAAGATTATCCATCATTAGTTCCACTTCTTACTCAATGTGGTAAAAGGGATAAGCAATCTCAATCCTCGTGAGAGGCGGACGATTCGAATCGAATTTAACCTTGCAAGGTAAACCTAACTCACACGCTCGGAGTACCGACAGGGTGTTCCGAGCAACCGTTTTCCTCATATTCCGGGTTATGGATCGGGGCCACCACAAGCGACTGCAGGACCGTACGCACACCCAATGTGTACAGGACATACGTCTGTAGCGCGACTACAAACCCGTATTCCTGTCTGCCTTGCAGAACGTACTCCCACATGTCGGTGCGTGTAAACATAAAATAAAAGTCGAGTGGTGGGAGCGCGTCCATTTGCCGGGCCAATCGGGTACTAGGCTTACCGCTTACCATATTTCGCGGCATGTGGCTAGTACTTTCAAAAACTTAGCCACCACTACCACATGGATCGACCTTATCAACTTTTAACAAAACAGACAGGGTAAAACTTCAGGTCATGATGCAGCTCATGACCCTGTCCGTCATCCTTATAGTGATTGCAGAAATGTAAACATGCAACTCCTATATCGCGCGAGTGACAGGAAATCACTCGACTTCTACCGGTCCTATTAGCGGAGCATCTATCCGATAAGGACTCGGAAGCATTACATTGGATTCCTAGGATTCATGCATCTAGGGTTTCACTTCAATTCCTAGACTTAATGCAAAATATAATATAGATAGACATAGATTGCAGTGTAAATAAAGTAGTGGGATATGTCCGGGGCTTGCCTTTACTGGTGGGTCTGAAGTCAGTAAGTCAACATCTTCCGAACTTTGGTTCGGGGCTTCAGTTAATCCCTTGGTGACGTTCATTTGGTCTTCAGGAATATTCGCCGTAGACTTCGGGGAGATCTCGTAGTTACCGTTTGCAGAAGTAGACGTATCTACATGCAATGCAACATTTCATTCAAAATGTGCGCATAACACTACCTTACTTCACAATACAATTGTAACTTAGCATTCATATAACACACTATTCACATATCAACCGAAAGATCTAAAACTAAACTTAGATAGAGCTTTAGGGGAACAACTAACTAGAATCGGCTACTCGTTGAAGATTACAACAGAGCCGATTGGAAACCATAGAGGTTTAGCCGATGGAAAGGTGCATCGGGTTTCTAGATGATCGATGAAAGCATCGATTACCTTGGCAGAAGGATGATTCCTAAAGCAGTTGTGTCTTAACTGAGATGTGCTTAAGTGTTATTCTAGGCAACTAAGTGTGGTTGTATCGACTCGATTACGTCAGCACCACAATTGAGTGACGTACAGCCGATTGGAGTGTGGTTAAGGGTACGTGACCGATAAGTAATAAGCTGACCTCTCAGTCGATAAATCGACTGATAGAAAGGTGCGGATATGGATGGGGAAACTAAGGATTGATCGGCCATATTTGACCGATACGGAAAAGCAACCAAAATCGGCTTGGGTTGGCCGATAACAAGAATCTTAGAATCGTGTGTGCTTCTCCGATACATCGACTCTGTACAGTCAATGTAGGACAGAACAATAGACTTGTATCGACAGTAGTTGATACTAGAAAGGTATCAACCGTATCAGCTAACCAGCCGATGGTAGAAGTATCGACTGACAGCTGTTACGCAGAAACATTATAGGTTTAAAGAAAACGGATGTTAAGTGGTTGGGTTGATAACCTGACACTGAAGCATAGCTGTCGAGACGTATTAGCTAAACAGCAGATATACATGGACCAACAGGAATCCTTATATAAAAAGGGCCTTAAGAAGATTGCAATCAAGACGAGAACAATGTCTTGATGGCAGGGATATGAGCGTTTGTGTGATGTATTAACTAATTACCACACTTTTCCACTTAAAACATACATCCTATGATTTATCTTTCAGCTAAAACACATGCATACAATATATGGTACAAACAAAGCATTCATTCCCTAACATTTAACCTAGACCACAGATCAAGATTTTCAATTCAAGAGCATAACACAAACTTGTAAATGTTCCCTGATTTGAAATAAAGGAAGTTTTGAAAATTTTACAAAGGACACCCTAGAACTTTCTAAAACATAGCAATGAAGTTCCTGGTCCGGGAAAAAAAGTTAATAGGAAGTTAACGACAATATTCCGACAAAGGAATCGCCGGCATTAGAAAGGTTCAGCAGGTCAGGGCAAACCTTGGTTATGGAGAAGAACAGACGGAAGGTGATTTTCCGTGGCAAACAGGATTGGCGACGAGAAGAGCTCGACGATGACGAGATTCCATGAGTGACGAAGAAGTTTGCCGGGAAGGGTTGTCGTGGGTGGAAGATGGCCGAAGGGGTAGTCCTCGTAGTAACTTGTGGTCTTGCTTGGCGATCGACGAGAGAAAGGTGCTGCTGGATGTCGTGAACTCCTGGGACGAGATGATGGAGCCGAATGGGTTCGCTATACTGACTTCTCCGCGAACCCTAGAGTTTTCCTGCTCACGAGCTGAGTCGGCCACCGGTAGAACGCTTCCGCTCGCACTCGCGAACGCGCTGATTCAACTTCGCCCGGACCTCCGGGTTCTGTAACTTCGCCGTTGGTCTTGCGCTGCGAGTTGAACCCGTGTCGCGTTACTCCTGTCCTGACCGCCTTGCCGCTGCGCAGTTGCTCCCTCCGAACTCGCCGCACTGTAACTGTCACTCTTGATTCACCTCTTCTCCTTCCAGCTCGTTGCCCCTCGTGCATCTCGCGAGCGAGCGAGCTCGCGTCCTCGACACGGCCACTCTTGCGTCATCAGAGATCTCCGTGGCGTAGCTAGGGCCGATGTCACCGTGTTCCCACATCTCGCGCAGAAACCTTCCACCGTAACTCCTCCTGCGCGTGCCGTTGCTCAGCACGTCGTACTCCAGCATCACCTGCTCATGCCCATAGGCCTGCTCTGCTCCGGCCGCTCAACAGCTGCCCACACCGCCAACTCCCGCACGCCACCGCGCGCACGCTCGCGCCACTTGCTCGGTGCCGCCCACGTTCCTGTCACTCCAGCGCCTACACCGGCTCTCCAGCACGCGAGCTCCTGCACCGCCTGAACCATGCCGCTCTGGCTCCCGTGCTCACTCGACGCCAGTTCGCTTGCGTCGCGCCGCATCAGCTCATGCCGGAGCCGTTCGCGCCAACCCAGCTGCGGTCGTCGGTCGTGCGCTGTGCTCCAGCGCACCCATTCCTCCTGTGCCGCCATTGCCCGCTCCAACACTTGTTCCTGCCCGCGCCACTTCCGAGCCGACGCGCTGCTTCCACTGCGCTACGTTCCAGCTCCCGCTTCTGCGCTCGGCTCACGCGCGACTCCGCTCGCCCGGCCTGCCTCCGCACCCGAGCCAGCGCGCTCCCGCGCCACACTTCGCACGCCACCAATGCCCGCCGTGCGCCCACGCTACTGGCCCTCGCCACCCGAGCTGCTCCGCTTCACTTCCACCCCATGCGCCGCAACCGCCTGTGCCGGTTCGCTCCCGTGCGTCTCCACGCCTATGCACCTCCACGCCGCACCACCAGCTTGCCTCCTGTGCCGCGCCGAGCCGTCGCCCAGCTCCTACTGCGGCCGCCCGGCCGAACCAGCGCTGCCAGCCGCCCAGGCAGCCGCCCCGGGCCCGTCTGCCGCGCGCGCGCTCCTGCGGCCACCTGTCGCCAGCAGCTCGCCTCTGTTCCCTCGGCCTGCGCCCCAGCGCCGTCCGCGCGCGCTTCGCGTCCGCCTGCATCCGCGCGCGCTTGCCCGGGCCCGCTTCGCCCGGCGCCTCACACCGAGCCGTGGGCCGCGTCCTGCCCGCGCGCGCCTGAGCCGCGCCGGCCCCAAGCGCCCGCCGCACTCGCCTGCGCAGCGCGCCTGGCGCCGCCTGCGCATGCCCCGATGTCCGCGCCTCCTCCCACAGCCAGCCGCCCGAGCCGCGCAGCGCCCCGCGTGGGGCCGCCGCTCCTGAGCCGCAGCTGCGCGCCCCGCCGCCTCAGGTTCGCCCGCGTGGGGCTGCTGCCGCTGCGCGCCGCTGCTGCCTGGGCAGCCTCCGCCCGCCGTCCGCCTGCCCGTAAGGGAGAAGCCCCAGGCGCCCCTGTGCCGAACCAGTGGAGGAGGAGAGAGGGAGGGAATGGATGAGGAGGAAGCTGTGCTGCCGGTGGGGAAAAGAAAGAAGGAGACGGCAGGGATAAGGGAACAGAGGAGAAGAAGGATGAACAGACTTCCCCAAGGACCTTTGCGTAAATACAGAAAACTATAAGGGCCTATCTGTAAAACAAAATTTCCCGTTGATTGAAAACTCAAATGAAGAAATGCCCAAAATAAAAGTTGGAGAGTTTTTCAAGCTCTACAACATTGCTTTAGGGCTCAAATTCAAAAACTCAAAACTTATATTTTTACACGTGAATCTTTGGACAAAAGTCGGATTTGAATTGCTTCTGTCCTAGAAATGTATTTCATGAAATTTCAGGACTTAAATGCAAGCATTTATGACATGTCATAATGACGGGATAGACTCGTCATAATGGTTGGATAGACATGTCATGATGACTTGCACTTTTACACTTTAGTCCTAAGTAATTTTGAAAGTTACTTTTGTAAATCAGAAACTTGCATAAAAGGACTTGTACTTTTATAAAATCACATAAATACCCTTATTTTTACCACTTTACCCAAAAATTTTGCATATTTCAACACGCCCATTTCCAATGCAACTTTTGAGTAAATATATATATTTTTACAAAACATAAAGTAAGAAAAACATACTTGCAAAACCACCCTTTACTTATTTCAAAATTACCTTAATCCAAATTCATTTTGCAAAAACAACCCTAGGTTTTTCTGTAATTACAAAAGTGCCCTTTTAACTTGTACTTTTAAATTTTCAAAAGCTTCACATAAACATACACAAGCTTTATAAACAATACATATTTCACACTAACAAATTATATGCCTAGTTTACAAACACATGAACTGTCACAGCCCTCCCCCCTAAAAAGAATCTCGTCCCGAGATTCGGACGAAAGACTCTTTAAGGGAAGAAAAAGCAAATCACACATCAAAAGTGACAAAAGGCAATCACACTAGGGATGATTGATGTTGATGGTAAAAGCCATTGGAGTACGACAAGATGAGTACAACGAGAGCATCGATAGATTGTCTATGGCATAGGAGTTGGCATAACGAATGAGTATGACAAGAGAAGAAAGAGAAAGGTGATCAAGTTCTCATAAAGTTAAGATCACCATGTCGATGATATATGTCAGCGACATTCATCACAAAGCTCATCTGATAGGTGATGTTTGAAACATTCTTGCTCAGAATTTATTATCTGAATGATTTAAATGAGGTTGATTGCAAAACATGCCTATTTATATCGATGCAATCAAGGAGTAATGACAAAATGCTCCAACTCAAAATGCGATGCTTGGTATATCATCATGAATGTGATGCATTGTTGAGATATATGATTATAACGATGGTGCAACATGAGGACGAGGGATCCCATACATGATCAAGATGGTGCATAAGATACAATGCAATTGCCATGATGCTGACCAAATGATGCATATCCCATGATGCAAGGATGATGATACTTGTAATGTATGCACGTATAAAATGCATGAAGTATGATGCATACCCTCATGAGTTGATGATGCATATGACTCGCATCCTACAACCGTTCTCTCGGAACTAACACCTGGGTAGTCCTATATCCTTAGACGAGGATCAAAAGTTAGGACACTAGTAAGGTTGCATAGAAAGAGATTGCAGTGGGGTTACGTCACATATACCTAGTCACCAGTGCGCCCCTAATGGCTCAATCATGTGACTGCAGTGCACATGTGGCCTTAGGTTCCGACACGGCATCATGGTCATGTGATTAAACACCACCACAAAAGAGAGATAGCAACCCTGTAGTGCCAACAGCAACAAGAAAGACTTAGGAACCCGAAGACAACCCGAAGTTATACTAGAGGCACACCCGTTAGTTAGTCTACTGATTGTCGATGACGATGCAACACCATGCACTGACCAAAGATGATATATGTTATGATGCATAACTTTTGCCATAAAACTTTTTATTTTACTCAAAATCATCTGAGCAAAAATTGAAGGTACAGCTCTCAGATGTTGTAACCAGATTAGTCAACGATATAAGGTACAACACCAAGAGAGGATAGATAAATCACTAGATAATGGATTGAAGGATTTGATGATAACCATCAAGGTTTAACCATCAAAGGAGAAGTTCAATGGTTCTGCCGAAACAGATTCAAAGCAAGATCAAGGATTTGATTTGGCTGTCCAGCTAAGATCGGTGATAGGGTTCAAAGATAACCCAATCCACTTGATTCATAAAAGACGTTCTTAACTCTAAGATAGCCCAGCAGATTACATTAACTCCTACAACACAAAGTCAAAACAGGCATTCAAATACAAGCACATATTTCAGTACATCAACGTATCAAACAAGGCAATCAGGTCAATCCAAGATATCATGATGTATGCACGTTCTACACGTCCTCACAAACAAAAATAACTGCCAAGTAACCTTGGTCTTACGTGGTTAAGTACGGTGGCATCATATAAATACGTCTCTCCCTATAATAACTAGTCGATAATCCTAACCGTTCAAAACCTATCGAATCGTGGTTAGCATTCCTGCAGAAAACACAATATGTATATACTGAACCTTTCATGCCAGCATGTCATGAAAGCGTCCCCAAACATTACTGTTCACTATAGAAACAGCATCTGTACAATTACCGCCGTACAGACAACGTTAACATACGTTATTGAGATAACGTATTCACGGGGTACCGCAAAATGCGGGGGTATGATCTGCGATCGCCATACCCTGCGCCGAACCATATACTCCCAATATAATCAACCTAAGTTGGTATATTAGCAGCATCTCAAGTAAGCCACTGCTTGAGAAACAGCGTTCGGTTCGCATCACCGACGGGAAGGCCAAGCTCCCTCAATTGGCTGAGAATCCTTACCTCCTTACCTCACCATCGAAGATGTCGTTACAAAATGTAAGGTTGGGTTGTGCATAAATTTAAGTTTTGACAGAAAATAATGCTGGTAGTTAGGGTTATATATACATATACTATAGCCACCTCTATTTTCCCTTAAACATCACCCTAGGGCTTTACGTACTATACATAATCCTTAACGAATCCAACGTAGTTTTACCAAATACTCTGTTGGTCAAACTTTTATACTGAAAGCATTTTTAAGGTAAAATGTATCTCCAGGGTAACCTTATAGCTCTGATACCAGCTGTGGCAGAACCAACCTGAATTATACCGGCTCAAGTACGCGAGTCCACCCCAGAGGGCTCCAACGTGCTTCAAACGGTATAATCCCTTGGCCTGTCGGGTAACGTCCCGATAAACCACCGATACACAGGATCAAATAAGGTTACCTCACGCGAAGGTGAGTCCAGAGATACAATCACCATCACATTTTACATCATAGAGAATTACATAACAAGGGTTGTCCCAAAGAAATATGAAGTTTCAAATTTAGAGAAAAGATTACAAACTGTTAAAGCTAGGGTTATTAGCAGCGGAAAACATATGCGAAGATTTACAATACGTCGTCAAGATGGATGTCATGCTAAGCCCGGGCACGACATCACTCGGTATCACCAATGTTGGTCGGGGACGGACCCCATTCCACGGACCAACCTTCTGGGAGAGCACAGGGCCAAGGCAAGGAGAGAGTGGGGTCTTCAAAGGCTTTACCTGAAAAACATAAAACTAGCAAGGCTGAGTATACTAATACTCAGCAAGGCTTACCCGGGATTGGGTATACTTTAGCCCATAACTAGACTCATGAAGGCATTGTGAGGGCTCTGGGTTTATTTTCGGCTAAAAAGCAACAAAGAGTATGAACTACTTTCAAGTTTTAGCTTTCATCTTCTAGTTGAGTATTTATTCTAGATTAGCACCTACACTAAGCAAGCAAGGTAGTGATTATCATCCATCAAGATTATCCATCATTAGTTCCACTTCTTACTCAATGTGGTAAAAGGGATAAGCAATCTCAATCCTCGTGAGAGGCGGACGATTCGAATCGAATTTAACCTTGCAAGGCAAACCTAACTCACACGCTCGGAGTACCGACAGGGTGTTCCGAGCAACCGTTTTCCTCATATTCCGGGTTATGGATCGGGGCCACCACAAGCGACTGCAGGACCGTACGCACACCCAATGTGTACAGGACATACGTCTGTAGCGCGACTACAAACCCGTATTCCTGTCTGCCTTGCAGAACGTACTCCCACATGTCGGTGCGTGTAAACATAAAATAAAAGTCAAGTGGTGGGAGCGCGTCCATTTGCCGGGCCAATCGGGTACTAGGCTTACCGCTTACCATATTTCGCGGCATGTGGCTAGTACTTTCAAAAACTTAGCCACCACTACCACATGGATCGACCTTATCAACTTTTAACAAAACAGACAGGGTAAAACTTCAGGTCATGATGCAGCTCATGACCCTGTCCGTCATCCTTATAGTGATTGCAGAAATGTAAACATGCAACTCCTATATCGCGCGAGTGACAGGAAATCACTCGACTTCTACCGGTCCTATTAGCGGAGCATCTATCCGATAAGGACTCGGAAGCATTACATTGGATTCCTAGGATTCATGCATCTAGGGTTTCACTTCAATTCCTAGACTTAATGCAAAATATAATATAGATAGACATAGATTGCAGTGTAAATAAAGTAGTGGGATATGTCCGGGGCTTGCCTTTACTGGTGGGTCTGAAGTCAGTAAGTCAACATCTTCCGAACTTTGGTTCGGGGCTTCAGTTAATCCCTTGGTGACGTTCATTTGGTCTTCAGGAATATTCGCCGTAGACTTCGGGGAGATCTCGTAGTTACCGTTTGCAGAAGTAGACGTATCTACATGCAATGCAACATTTCATTCAAAATGTGCGCATAACACTACCTTACTTCACAATACAATTGTAACTTAGCATTCATATAACACACTATTCACATATCAACCGAAAGATCTAAAACTAAACTTAGATAGAGCTTTAGGGGAACAACTAACTAGAATCGGCTACTCGTTGAAGATTACAACAGAGCCGATTGGAAACCATAGAGGTTTAGCCGATGGAAAGGTGCATCGGGTTTCTAGATGATCGATGAAAGCATCGATTACCTTGGCAGAAGGATGATTCCTAAAGCAGTTGTGTCTTAACTGAGATGTGCTTAAGTGTTATTCTAGGCAACTAAGTGTGGTTGTATCGACTCGATTACGTCAGCACCACAATTGAGTGACGTACAGCCGATTGGAGTGTGGTTAAGGGTACGTGACCGATAAGTAATAAGCTGACCTCTCAGTCGATAAATCGACTGATAGAAAGGTGCGGATATGGATGGGGAAACTAAGGATTGATCGGCCATATTTGACCGATACGGAAAAGCAACCAAAATCGGCTTGGGTTGGCCGATAACAAGAATCTTAGAATCGTGTGTGCTTCTCCGATACATCGACTCTGTACAGTCAATGTAGGACAGAACAATAGACTTGTATCGACAGTAGTTGATACTAGAAAGGTATCAACCGTATCAGCTAACCAGCCGATGGTAGAAGTATCGACTGACAGCTGTTACGCAGAAACATTATAGGTTTAAAGAAAACGGATGTTAAGTGGTTGGGTTGATAACCTGACACTGAAGCATAGCTGTCGAGACGTATTAGCTAAACAGCAGATATACATGGACCAACAGGAATCCTTATATAAAAAGGGCCTTAAGAAGATTGCAATCAAGACGAGAACAATGTCTTGATGGCAGGGATATGAGCGTTTGTGTGATGTATTAACTAATTACCACACTTTTCCACTTAAAACATACATCCTATGATTTATCTTTCAGCTAAAACACATGCATACAATATATGGTACAAACAAAGCATTCATTCCCTAACATTTAACCTAGACCACAGATCAAGATTTTCAATTCAAGAGCATAACACAAACTTGTAAATGTTCCCTGATTTGAAATAAAGGAAGTTTTGAAAATTTTACAAAGGACACCCTAGAACTTTCTAAAACATAGCAATGAAGTTCCTGGTCCGGGAAAAAAGTTAATAGGAAGTTAACGACAATATTCCGGCAAAGGAATCGCCGGCATTAGAAAGGTTCAGCAGGTCAGGGCAAACCTTGGTTATGGAGAAGAACAGACGGAAGGTGATTTTCCGTGGCAAACAGGATTGGCGATGAGAAGAGCTCGACGATGACGAGATTCCATGAGTGACGAAGAAGTTTGCCGGGAAGGGTTGTCGTGGGTGGAAGATGGCCGAAGGGGTAGTCCTCGTAGTAACTTGTGGTCTTGCTTGGCGATCGACGAGAGAAAGGTGCTGCTGGATGTCGTGAACTCCTGGGACGAGATGATGGAGCCGAATGGGTTCGCTATACTGACTTCTCCGCGAACCCTAGAGTTTTCCTGCTCACGAGCTGAGTCGGCCACCGGTAGAACGCTTCCGCTCGCACTCGCGAACGCGCTGATTCAACTTCGCCCGGACCTCCGGGTTCTGTAACTTCGCCGTTGGTCTTGCGCTGCGAGTTGAACCCGTGTCGCGTTACTCCTGTCCTGACCGCCTTGCCGCTGCGCAGTTGCTCCCTCCGAACTCGCCGCACTGTAACTGTCACTCTTGATTCACCTCTTCTCCTTCCAGCTCATTGCCCCTCGTGCATCTCGCGAGCGAGCGAGCTCGCGTCCTCGACACGGCCACTCTTGCGTCATCAGAGATCTCCGTGGCGTAGCTAGGGCCGATGTCACCGTGTTCCCACATCTCGCGCAGAAACCTTCCACCGTAACTCCTCCTGCGCGTGCCGTTGCTCAGCACGTCGTACTCCAGCATCACCTGCTCATGCCCATAGGCCTGCTCTGCTCCGGCCGCTCAACAGCTGCCCACACCGCCAACTCCCGCACGCCACCGCGCGCACGCTCGCGCCACTTGCTCGGTGCCGCCCACGTTCCTGTCACTCCAGCGCCTACACCGGCTCTCCAGCACGCGAGCTCCTGCACCGCCTGAACCATGCCGCTCTGGCTCCCGTGCTCACTCGACGCCAGTTCGCTTGCGTCGCGCCGCATCAGCTCATGCCGGAGCCGTTCGCGCGAACCCAGCTGCGGTCGTCGCTCGTGCGCTGTGCTCCCGCGCACCCATTCCTCCTGTGCCGCCATTGCCCGCTCCAACACTTGTTCCTGCCCGCGCCACTTCCAAGCCGACGCACTGCTTCCACTGCGCTACGTTCCAGCTCCCGCTCCTGCGCTCGGCTCACGCGCGACTCCGCTCGCCCGGCCTGCCTCCGCACCCGAGCCAGCGCGCTCCCGCGCCACACTTCGCACGCCACCAATGCCCGCCGTGCGCCCACGCTACTGGCCCTCGCCACCCGAGCTGCTCCGCTTCACTTCCACCCCACGCCCGCAACCGCCTGTGCCGGTTCGCTCCCGTGCGTCTCCACGCCTATGCACCTCCACGCCGCACCACCAGCTTGCCTCCTGTGCCGCGCCGAGCCGTCGCCCAGCTCCTACTGCGGCCGCCCGGCCGAACCAGCGCTGCCAGCCGCCCAGGCCGCTGCCCCGGGCCCGTCTGCCGCGCGCGCGCTCCTGCGGCCACCTGTCGCCAGCAACTCACCTCTATTCCCTCGGCCTGCGCCCCAGCGCCGTCCGCGCGCGCTTCGCATCCGCCTGCATCCGCGCGCGCTTGCCCGGGCCCGCTTCGCCCGGCGCCTCACACCGAGCCGTGGGCCGCGTCCTGCCCGCGCGCGCCTGAGCCGCGCCGGCCCCAAGCGCCCGCCGCACTCGCCTGCACAGCGCGCCTGGCGCCGCCTGCGCATGCCCCGATGTCCGCGCCTCCTCCCACAGCCAGCCGTCCGAGCCGCGCAGCGCCCCGCGTGGGGCCGCCGCTCCTGGGCCGCAGCTGCGCGCCCCGCCGCCTCAGGTTCGCCCGCGTGGGGCTGCTGCCGCTGCGCGCCGCTGCTGCCTGGGCAGCCTCCGCCCGCCGTCCGCCTGCCCGTAAGGGAGAAGCCCCAGGCGCCCCTGTGCCGAACCAGTGGAGGAGGAGAGAGGGAGGGAATGGATGAGGAGGAAGCTGTGCTGCCGGTGGGGAAAAGAAAGAAGGAGACGGCAGGGATAAGGGAACAGAGGAGAAGAAGGATGAACAGACTTCCCCAAGGACCTTTGCGTAAATACATAAAACTATAAGGGCCTATCTGTAAAACAAAATTTCCCGTTGATTGAAAACTCAAATGAAGAAATGCCCAAAATAAAAGTTGGAGAGTTTTTCAAGCTCTACAACATTGCTTTAGGGCTCAAATTCAAAAACTCAAAACTTATATTTTTACACGTGAATCTTTGGACAAAAGTCAGATTTGAATTGCTTCTGTCCTAGAAATGTATTTCATGAAATTTCAGGACTTAAATGCAAGCATTTATGACACGTCATAATGACGGGATAGACTCGTCATAATGGTTGGATAGACATGTCATGATGACTTGCACTTTTACACTTTAGTCCTAAGTAATTTTGAAAGTTACTTTTGTAAATTAGAAACTTGCATAAAAGGACTTGTACTTTTATAAAATCACATAAATACCCTTATTTTTACCACTTTACCCAAAAATTTTGCATATTTCAACACGCCCATTTCCAATGCAACTTTTGAGTAAATATATATATTTTTACAAAACATAAAGTAAGAAAAACATACTTGCAAAACCACCCTTTACTTATTTCAAAATTACCTTAATCCAAATTCATTTTGCAAAAACAACCCTAGGTTTTTCTGTAATTACAAAAGTGCCCTTTTAACTTGTACTTTTAAATTTTCAAAAGCTTCACATAAACATACACAAGCTTTATAAACAATACATATTTCACACTAACAAATTATATGCCTAGTTTACAAACACATGAACTGTCACAGCTAGTTAGACAATGGGATACTAAGTTTGGATGTGTTATATGTATGCATGATATAGTGTATATACGTTGTACAAAGCACTAGGGGTATAATTGTAATTTAGGAATTATGTAAGTACTTGAGTGTAATTGTGTAAAAGTACTCTTAAGTGGTAAACCTAAATGATTATAGAAAAGAAAAGTGCAAAAGTTAAATAAACCTAAGAAGACATGTGCCATTGAGATTGAACCCGATCTATCGTACGTCGAACAACCTCTTCGAATCCTAGATACCAAGGAAAGACTCACCAGAAGAAGGGCAGTTAAGATGTATAAAATTTTATGGGATCATCACACCGAGGAAGAAGCGACTTGGGAAACTGAGTCTTATCTTCAACGGAATTTCCCAGACTTCCTGCAAGCCAATCGCCAAATCTAATCATCCGTTTCTGTTCAGCTTCGGAATCTCGGGATGAGATTCTTTTTAAGGGGGGAAGGCTGTAATATCCAGATAGTTAGACAATGGGATACTAAGTTTGGATGTGTTATATGTATGCATGATATAGTGTATATATGTTGTACAAAGCACTAGGGGTATAATTGTAATTTAGGAATTATGTAAGTACTTGAGTGTAATTGTGTAAAAGTACTCTTAAGTGGTAAACCTAAATGATTATAGAAAAGAAAAGTGCAAAAGTTAAATAAACCTAAGAAAGATAGACTTTTATTGGAAACTAAGGACTTAAGTGTAATTAACACAAAGGTATAAGGGTTTACATGTAAAATGGTTGAGAGATAAAAGTAAAACTCAGTTTTACTTAGGGTCTAAAATGTAAAAAGGACTAGTAATGATTACTGCAGGCAATCTTGCAAAAAGACCCTAAACATTAAAGCATTTTGTTTGAATTATAACAAAAAGTTTATAAATTGAGTTGTGTTCAAAAGTTTAAAATAAAACTGTATCCTTTGAGATTTTGAACTTGAACTCTAAAGCATTCTTGTAGTATTTGAAATTCTCTACAACTTTTCTTTAGACATTTTTCTCATTAGGATTTTGTAGCAGTGGGAAATTTTAGTTTACAGAGGGGTCCTTGAACTTTTTGGGAAATTGCAAACGGGTCCTTCTGACCCCTGTCTACCTTCTTCCTCCTCTGTCACGCCTGCTTCCCCTCTGCTGCCGTTCTGCCACCGCCGCTCACCACCGGCGCAGGCCCCGAGCGCCACCTCCTGCTGGATTTCCCTCCCACGCGTCGCCCTTGCCTTCCCCACTTCTGCTCCCCTTTCTTCCTGGCATCTCGTGCACTCGCCACGCACGCACCACCGCCGCTCGGCCGCCGCCGTGGCGAGCTCCAAAGCAAGTGCCCAGCTCCTGTGTTTGTGGGTGCATCAGTACCACTAGGACCTCCTCAACCCATTCCAGCCATCAATTCGTCACTTCCTCGCCCCTAGCCCCCGGAACGCCATCGCCATTGCCTCTGTAACACCGGCGAGCTCGACGCCGCCGTGGACCCACTCCTGCGGCCCTCCTCCACCCAATCCAACACCACTAGGAGCTCTCCCTTAGTTCCCTGAAACTGCTAGGCCCGGCCATCGCTGCCCAACTCACCTGGAGTGCCGCCGCCGAAGCCATCTCCACCGCCGGCCATCTGCTCCACGCGGGTAGGCCGCTACACAACCTTAGGAGACCAATCAAGCCCCTCCCAAGGTAGCCCCCGATCTCCTCTCGCTAATCCCCTCTTTTCCCTCGCCATTGCGACCCGAGAATCACTGGATTTGGCCGGTCAAATGCTGCCGTTCCTCTTTGACCACGGCCAGGGACTCCATTGGAGAAGACAAGTAAACTGCAGGGGGTTTTGTGCTAAATCTAGGGACTGTTATGTAAAGCTTATTTGAGTTTCCTGCTGTGAACTTTAAAAATTCATAGAAAACAGTAGAAAAATCAGAAAAATACGAAACTTGTTGGGTTAGAATCCTTGTGATGAATTATACGACTTTTATTTCATAACCATGCCATGAAAGTGCATAGTTTGTTCTGTATTTTAAATACAAGTAAAGGAATGCTTTAATTGAATCTTATGCTCTATAGCCTTGCTGCTGTTAGTTTTTGGAGCATGTATTGCATGTGGTGTAAGTAGCCTTGTGTAAATTTTTGAAGCATAGATCAGCCCTCTAGCTAGAGTATTTTGTTACTTTTGTTATATGTTTATGAAAGCTTCACAAATTAATTTCAAAAGCACCTGTGCATATTTAGGGATGAAATTTCTACCATAACTTGATCTTTATAAGTATGATCCATCATAAAAATTTGAGAATCAGAAACCTAATATAACTTGAGTTATAAATTTCAAGCTTAAATTCAAAGGTAATTCATAAATAATTATTATGCATGAAAACTTATGAAACTTTTCTGGAATGCTAGTCATGAGTAGTTTATAGTGTACTTAAGTTTTGAACCCTAGTTTTAATGTAAAACTCTAGTTATAATTATATCTTGAATTTTCAATTATAATCTTGTTTAATTTTGAGGCTTAGTTCCTTTTAGAGAAAAATTTCAATAAAACCCACTTATGATAATTTTCATAAGTATTAATTATTTTTCTTAATTTAAGATTTGATTAATTAATCCAAAGTTAGCCATAATTAAGTAATAACCTAAGGTTAATTACAATGCTTAGCTAATAAAATAAATGGAGATTGCTAAGTGTATTTAGTGTTACTTATAATAATCAGATATGCTACCTATTGTAGTTAATCGGATGTTTAGGGTAACCCACCCTGTTGCCTAACGAGACTAGTTAGTTTAGTTAGTACTCGATAAATGACTGCCCAGTGCAGGGTAGATAGGTTAATTGTCGAAATGTAATGTTCCTTTAATTGGATTACAACTTTATCGTGAATTAAAATGAAAGTGTATGCACCCATTAAACTTCATCTTACATATCATGTAGACTCGACCACTCTCGCTGACGGGGATTATCAGCTGATTCCGGAACAAGAAGGAGGTTATTCTGAAGACCCCGGGAATCTCGTCGCGGATTTCTCTGAAGCCGCGAACCAAGATTCGGAGGATATTAATTTGACTAACCCCAACCCCACTAGCGAAGGCAAGCCCCGGACATAACCCTTACTTTATTTATACTGCGAACTATATTATTTATATATATCTTTATGCATTAAGTTCTTAGGAATTGTTTGGAACCCTAGTTGCATAATTCCAGGAACCGATGTATTGAACACCAGAATTTGAGTCCGACTAGCTGCTATGCTAATAGGACCGGTAGAAGTCGAGTGATTTCCTGTCACTCGCGCGACATAGGAATTGTAATGTTTACATCCCTGTTATCACTATAAGGATGACGGACAGGAGTTTTGTGAGGTATCATGGTTGAGATGATACCCCGTCTGTGTTGTGAAACTTGATAAGGTCGCAGTGTGTGGTAGCGGTGGTTAAGCGTTTGAAAGTACTAGCCACATGCCGTGAAATATGGTAAGCGGTAAGCCTAGTAACCAATCGGCCCGAGGAGTGGACATACCCCCCACCACATGTATTTGCTTCTTTTGGTTACTTAGTTCGACGTGTGGGAATACGTGTTGCTGGGCAACCAGGAGTACGGGTTTTGTAGTCGCGCTACAGACGTACGTCCTGCACTTTGGAAGTGCGTACGGTCCTGCAGTCGCTTGTGGTGGCCCTGATCCACGAGTCAGAATGAAAGGCAAACGGTTGCTTAGGAACGACCCTTTGGTGTTCCAAGCGTGTGTGTTAGGTTTATCCTTGCAAGTTTTGAATCTCGATTCAGGAATCGTCCGCCTCTCACGATGATTGAGACTGCTTACCCCCTTTGCCACATAGAGTAACAAGAGCAACTTTGTGATTATCAAAGATGATGTTTGATTAAAGATTCTACCATGTTTGAATAGTTATAGATGCTTACCTAGAATGGTTAATCCACTAGAACCTGAAAGCTAAAAGTTGAAAATAAGGATCTACTCTTTGTTGCTTTTCAGCTGAAAACTCTACCTAAAGCTAAAAGCCTTCATGAGTCTAGTTATGGGCTAAGGTATACCCAATTCCGGGTAAGTCTTGCTGAGTATTAGTATACTCAGCCTTGCTTTTGTTGATTTAATCCAGGTAATCTCCCTGATGAGCCAGCTTTCATTACACCATGGCCCTACCCCCTACCTGATGGTTGGTCCGTGGAGTGGGATCCGTCCCCGGCCAATACAGAATCCGCCGAGTGATGTCGTGCCAGGGCTAGCATGATATCTGTAATAACGACGTGTACAATGTTTACGCTTTTCAAACTCCGCTGCTTTATCTTAAGACTTAAACCTGTTTTGTAATAATCTCCTCTCAGTGGGAGTTAATGACACTTTGTATATTTTTGTAATATATTTGTCTGTGGTGTAAATTGTAATGACATTTATATCTCTGGACTCACCATCATGTGGGGTACCTTGTTGGATCCTGCATTCGGTGGTTTATCGGGACGTTACCCGACAGGCCAATAGGATTATACCGTTTGAAGCACGAGGTAGCCCTCCAGAGAGGACTCGCGTACTTGAGCCGGTGTAATTCAGGTTGGTTCTGCCACAGCTCAACCCAACCAAATGCGTTTTCAGAGTGCCATCAGGGAAATTGCTTGGCGTCATCATCAGCAACCGCGGAATTTGAAGCAATCCTGTGAAGATCACGGCCATCACTGATATGGAGGCTCCAGCTATAATCAAAGATGTGCAGAAGCTAACAGGATGCATGGCAGCCCTGAACAGGTTCATCTCCTGACTCGGGGAGAGAGGACTACCCTTCTTCAAGCTCCTGAAACGCCAAGATAAGTTCCAATGGACGGAGGAGGCCGAGCGGGCCCTACAAGATCTGAAACATCAGCTTCAGTCTCCGCCGATCCTTACTGCACCATTGCCGGGGGAAGATCTACTACTCTACATCGCGGCAACAACTCATGTTGTCAGCAGTGCTATTGTAGTCGAGCGAGGTGAGGAAGGCCATGCATTTGGAGTGTAGAGGCTTGTATACTTCATCAGTGAGGTACTCTCCAAATCCAAGGTACGATACCCGGCAGTTCAGAAACTTTTATATGCAATTCTAATTGCATCAAGAAAGCTGCACCATTATTTCGACGAGTACAAGATCACTGTGAATACGGATTTCCCTTTGGCGGATATTCTTCATAATCGAGATGCCACGGGGCGTATATCAAAGTGGGCAGTGGAACTGGGGGGCTTTGTCTATCGACTTCAAGCCACGCACTACAATCAAGTCTCAAGCTCTAGTAGATTTTATGGCTGAGTGGAGAGAAAATCAAATTCCAACTCCAGTCGACAAGCCAGTGCATTGGACCATGTACTTTGATGGATCTCTCAAGCTCGACGGTGGCGACGCTAGAGTCCTGTTTATTTCTCCACGGGGCAAACAGTTGAAGTATGTCCTATGGATCCTTTGGGAGGTGTCCAACAATGAAGCCGAGTATGAAGCTTTGCTTCACGGGCTTCGTTTGGCGATATCACTAGGAATCAAGTGACTACTTGTGTATGGTGATTCTCTTCTTGTCGTTTAGCAAGTCAACAAAGAGCGGGACTGCAACAAGGAGATGATGGATGCTTATGTACAGAAAGTGCGTAAGCTGGAGAATAAATTTTTTGGCCTGGAAATTCATCATGTGTTACGGGAACACAACGTTGGTGCGGACATACTGTCCAAGCTAGGATCGACCCGTGCTCAGGTTCCAGCGGGAGTTTTCATCCAGGAGCTGAAACAGCCATCCATTAAGTCCTCACCTCAAGTAACCACTGATAATGGCCTTCACCAGCCTGATCGGGAGGTTATGATGCTTGGGGAGGACTGGAGAGAGGCTTACATCGACTTCATCCGGGATCAAAAACTTCCAGCAGGGGTGGACGCAAGAAGCGCAGAGGCAGGGGTGGACGCAAGAAGTGCAGAAGCAAGGGTTTCGTCCTGGTTGACAGCAAGCTTTATCGGTGCGGCGCACGATCTGGGGTGCTCATGAAGTGTGTCATGAAAGAAGACGGCTACGACATACTGCGGGAAATACATGAGGGCATTTGCGGCAACCACACGGCTTCAAGAACACTGGTGGGAAAAGCATACAGAGCTGGTTTCTGGTAGGCCACTGCAGAAGACCTCGTGAGGAGATGCCAAAACTACCAATTCTTCAGAAAGCAATCTCATGTCCTAGCTCACAGTCTCATCACCATACTGCCATCTTGGCCATTTGCTTGCTGGAACCTAGATATGATTGGACCCTTCACAACGGCGCCAGGCGGCTTCACCCATGTCTTGGTGGCTATCGACAAGTTCACCAAATGGATCGAGTACAAGCCGATAGCCATGCTCACGCCAGATCGGGTTGTTGACTTCATGTCTGATATCTTGCATCACTTCAGCTTCCCGAATACCATCATCACGGACCTAGGATCAAACTTCACGGCTAACCAGTTCTGGGAGTTCTGTGAAAATGCGTGCATCGAGGTCAAATATGTCTCCGTTGCACACCCAAGGGCCAATGGTCAAGTCGAACGGGCGAACGGCATGATAATTGAGGGCCTCAAGAAAAGACTTTATGATGAAAACAGCAAGAAAGGAGGAAAATGGATACATGAGTTGCCACATGTCGTCTAGGGGCTCCGGACTCAGCCATCCAAAGCCACAGGACAAACTCGGTTCTTCCTCGTCTACGGCTCTGAAGCTATCCTGCCAGCTGACATCATGTGGAAATCCCCGCGGGTTGAAATATACAATGAAGGCGAGGTGGACGAAGTGAGGCAGTTAGAGCTCGATTCTATCAAAGAGGCTCGCTACACCGCTCTTGTTCAGTCAGCTTGATACCTGCAGGGAATTCAGCGTTATCACGATCGCAACGTGAGGGAACAATCATTCAGCATAGGCGACTTGGTCCTACGTCGCATCCAAGACGAGTCCGGCCTACACAAGCTCAACTCAAGGTGAGAAGGCCCGTTCATCGTCAAGCAGGTTACAAGACCAGGGTCATATCAGCTACAGTATCCCGAGGGCCAAGATGTTCCGAACTCTTGGAACATTCAGAACCTGCGCAAGTTCTACCCATGAGAAAATGTTGGGAGATAGCCGTCCTCCGGGCGCTCAGGTGGTCATTTTCTTCCGAATCAATTTGGAGGCCTCATGCCACAAGATTCGGATTGTAAATTTCTCTATGAACAAACGGAGGCTACGGCCACGTGCATGTTTTCTATAAATTGACTTCTTGTCATGAGTTTTACAGAGGCTACGGCCATGTTCATGGTACATCGACTTCTTGTCGCAGGATTGACGGAGGCTACGGCCACGTCCATGCTTTATCGACTTCTCGCCATGACCTTTGATGGTCGTTTGCGATGACGATCGCATCTCTCCCAACAAGATAGATCCGTTCAATTGGTTTATACCTAACTTGTTGGATGGGCTTGCATATGGAGCTATGTCGACTACGCCCAGAGTCGTTGCACTCCGGGCAATCTCAACTCCTTGCCAGAAGCATGGCAGTTGCGCGATGATGCTCGCGTTCTTTCCCAACAAATTCGATCCGCTCGATTGGTTTATACCTAACTTGTTGGATGCGCTCACACGAGGAGTGATCTCGACTACACCCAGAGTCAGCGCACTCGGGGTAGTTTCATTTTCTTTGCCATAAACATGGCAATCTCGCGATGATGCTTGCGTTCTTTCCTAATAGGTTAGACCTGCTTGATCGGGTTATGGCTAACTTGTTAGTTGGGGTTCCTACTTGGAGCTACTACGACTACTTCCAGGGTCGGTGCATCCCGGGTAGTGTCTACTACTTAGCCTCTAAGCCTGGATGACAATTCAGCTAAGGCACACACAAGTAGAGACACCAAATAAGACTATATACAAGACAATGAGTACTTGGTCTTTACACCCTAATCTTGCAGTACACTTTGTACTATCTGTTCTGCTACAGGTTGGGCTTCTTGGAGGTACTCGTTGAACTGCTCTTCAGTGCACTCCGCAGCCACTCCCTGCGTGAACATTCCCATCGAAGCTTCTGGCCAAAAGGATTTTACAAATGCAAGGGCATGGCTAACGCATGCGACTGGGGCCTTTGCAAGGAACTTGATGACTCTTTCCGGTGCCCCGTGAAGTCATTCCAGCAGAGGCTGCTTGTCTACTTCGCCCTTTTCTGCTGGATTCACCATATCCACGAGCGTCTGGGCGGCATCCCTGAGAATCTCCAGTTCTTTCTCCCACCGCCCCTTCTCCTCGCCCAGCGTCTTGATTTGCCGAAGGCAGTCGGCGAACTGTTCTTCAGTATCAGCGACTACCTTCCGCTGCCTCTCGATGTCATCTGTATGGTGATATAGCATATTCTTCACGTCAGTAAGCAGCTCTTCTTTGTATTTTAAGATTTTCCTAAGTTCTGCGGTGAAGATATTTTCAGTGTCCAAGGAAATCCGTTAAGGGAAAGTACTCGGGGGAAGCAAGGGCTTACCTTGGTGCGCTTTCTTCTGCTCTTTGAGCTCAGAGTTGGCTTTCTCGAGGTTTCGCAGGTCATTCTTGAGGAGCCATGTCTCTCGAGTCCGTTCCTGCTTCAGCATGTCGAGCTTCCTCTGAAGATAGCAGTTCTTCGTCAGCTCCTCGGATATGCACTTGTCTTTGGCAGCAAGCTCCTGGTGACCACTCACAACGGCTTTCAGCTTCTCGGATTTCTTCTGTGAGTGAGTGATCATGTTCTGCACAAGGGGGAGTTTAAAAACAAGCCATTCGACAACAACTATAAGCAGAGGAGTTGTCATGTCTTACCATGGCATAATCATACAGTTCCTTGTATGCCTGCTTGAAGGTCTTTATATTATTAGCCGTCAGCATTGGGTCATCCACCAGATCCGTGGTGGTGATGTTTTGGTACCCGGGCTCGGTCATCAGCAGCTCTCTAGGAGTCGAGGCCCCCGCGGCTTCTTTAGGAGGTGATTGCTCGGCACCTGCAAGTCAGGAGGCATTCAGTACATAACACCTGGGGTCTATGCAGCTAGCCCGGGGCGGTCAGACGCTTACCTGTGCCATCCGCAGGAGCGGCATCAGGGGGCTCGACTTGTTCCTCGCCACCAGCTCTGGCTTCGCCTTGTTGGAGCTCGGGAGGCGGCAAGTCGGGCAGCATCGCGTCTGCCTCGGGGGCTGGCTCCACGGGCGTCGACTCTCCCGGGGCTGATGGCCCGGGGGCTGGAGTAGCCGTGGATGGCTCTGCGGGCATCGACTCTCCCGGGGTTGATGGCCCGGGGGCTGGAGTGGCCGTGGCTGGCTCCGTGGGCATGGACTCTCTTGGGGCTGATGGCCCGGGGGCTGGAGTAGCCGTGGCTGGTTTCGACTTGGGTGGTGCGGCACTTGCAGACCTAACAAAGCCGATTCAGCTATATCATCATACAAGTCGAAGAAAGCAGAACGTTCACTATGCTACAAGATGCAAACTTACAGCATCGACTTCTTCATAACAGCCTTCTTCACCCATATGGCCCGTCGCGGGGTGCTCGTCGCCGGTGGAGGGGTCACACCAGCTGATGGCGCGGTGCCTGCCACGGCAATGGTCACAGTTGGAGAAGATGCTGGATCTGTTTCCACTTCTTCGAGCTCGGTCCTGGGTGGAGAAGCGGCAGGACTACAACTGGATATTGTCAGCATGCAATCATACTGATGTTTGGTGATTCAACAAGTCAGCAAACTCATACCTGGAAGACTCGACTACTTGCGCTTTCCGCTTGCGTGTCACCCGACGACCCTGCAGGACCTCAGGTAGAGTTCCGGTCAACTCCACGGCCGGTCCGGGGGAGTTGTCCCTCCTCGCCTCTCCCTCAATTTCCTTCTCTGCCAGGGGGCTCCCGTCCTCCGTGGATTCACTACTGTGCAGAGCCTGGGCTATCCGAGCCCTCTTTGCTTCGACACCGGCGCTGGGGAGAAGGTGGTCCTGCCGAGGGATGTCGGGTTGCGATGGGTAGCTACAGTACAACTCTGTTTGCCCCTGCAGATGGTTTTCAGTTAGTAGCGGCATAACAGAGTTTGTTTCCAACAAAAAGTAGTCGAATACTCACCGGTTTTGGAGGACTTCGCGTGAAAAATAAACCTGGGACGTAGGGGACGGTGTCCACGTCCATCAGCACCCGCTTGACTCGGAGGAGTGCGGCATCGTCTGACAGCTCCTCTGCGCACATGCGAGATGGATCTTCAGCGCCCGTGTACTCAAATCCAAGTTTGTGGTGCTGCTGTGACGCCCTGAAAATTTACCAATTTAAAACATGCGTTAAAGCATTCCGATCAAAAAACTTATTCGTCGTCGAACCCTAACTCTAACCCTCTACCTTTCCCCGCCATCTTGACAGCCGACGCGAGCCAATTACGTCCCCCGCCTTGTGCCGCACAACGCCCGCGCGCACCGCCTCAACCCTCGCCACCGCGTCACGACGACCGCGCGCGACCGCTTTCCACAATCAGCGCTGGCGCAAGTCCTATCTCGCAGCGCGCGAATCCCGCGCGCGCGTGGCCGACCGGCCGCGGCCACCGCCGCGATTGGCGCCGACGCGTTTTCCTTTCACCTTCGCTGATCTCCTCGCGCTGCGTGCGCGCGTCGCACACGCGAATCCCGCCGGCACGCGCCGCTCCTTCTCCCCTCCTAATTTTCTTTTCCTTTCCCCATTCCCTTTTTCCCTTTTTCAATTTTCCCTCCTCTTTTCCCTTTTCTCCTTTTCCCTTCTCCTTTTCCTTCCTTCTCTCCTCTTCTCCCTGTTTCTCCCTCCTCCCTCTACTTCCACGGCCGTGCGCTGCTGTGCCTCGCGTGCCCCGCGTGGCCGTGCCTTGCGCCGCGCCGCCCGTCGCCCGCGCCCTCGCCCCGGACCCGCGACGCGCCGCGCCGCGCGCACGCGCGCGTCCTGTTTCCGCGCGTGCCGCGCCGGCCACACGCACGCCTGGCCGCGCCCCGCCGCGCCGGCCGCCGGCCGCCCCCTTCCCCGCGCACACGCGCCCCTGTGCCCGGCTGCCCGTGCCCACGCGCGTGCACGCGCGTGCACCGCGTGCCGCGCCGCCCGCCGTGCCGCCCGTTGCTTCGCTCGCACGGCCGAGCCGTGGCGACGCGCCGCCCGCCGCTGCCGCACCCCGCCTCGCCGCCCGCGCCGCCCTGTGCGCACAGCACCCGGCCCCTCCCCACGTGCCGCGCTCGGCGCCCTCGCCACCACGCCACCCCGCGACACGCGCGAAGGGCCGAAGCGCCATTAATGGCGCTCCACCCCGGCCTCTGTCGCGCCCCGGCCTCCACCACCTCTGGCCGCCTATAAGTAGGCCCCCGCGGCCCGCTATCTCCCCCACAACCTCCCACCGCCACCCAGCCCTCGCCTCCCCAAGTCCAGCGCCGCCGCCGCGCATTGCTCTGCCGCCGCCCGCCGGTCCCCGTCGCCACGCCTCTACGCGCCACCCCGGGCCCAGGTGAGGCCGGGGATGGAATCCCCCTGTCCTTCTCCCCCTTTTGCCCCTAACCCCGGCCGCCGCCGCGCCCGGAGTCGCCGGATTGGCCGCCGCCGGCGCCTCCCCCCCACCCCTCCTCTGTTCTGTACGGGGGAGGAGGAAGAAGGTGGCAAAATTGCCACAAGGCCCCTGGCCTTTTTCCTTTTTCCCCTAAAAAGAGGACCCCCCCCTCCTATTGACTATCTTTTTGCAAAAGAAACCCTAACCTTTCCAGCATTTCAAACCAAACCCCTCCGTTACATGAACCTCGATGTGCCCGACACCTTTAGAGTACCCTGAATATTCCTAGATTTTGCAAATAGGCCCCTACCCTTTCCGGATAGTTACGAACAAGCCCTTGGACCCCCGTTTAAACCCTAAAGCCCTCTTTAGCGCGTCATTTTATGCGCGAAACGACTTCCGATCAACCCGAAACTTTACCCCTCCGCTTCTAGCATAGTTCTAGCCGTGCCATTAAGAAACCACCCAAAAATATCACCCCTATCTCCATAACTAAATTATTTCCGATTCAAGCTCAACGATGAAAGCTTTTAGTTCTTGCGCTTGATTGTGTGTCTGTTTGTTTGCGTCGTAGGACCCGGAGTGAACGAGGAAGGTCCCGACTGCAATCAAGTGATCGAGGATCAGTTCTGCGACCCCGAACCCGAGGGACAGTGCTTCGACCAGGATCTCCCGCAAGGGTTTGACGATGGCAAGTTCAATTTCGCCCTTTGATGCATGTTTCTGTCCTAGTTTTTATAAACACAACCCAGTGGCCTGTTTTATAAAATTGCATGGTTTTGCGTGCCGTAACCATGGTAGGTTAGCCACCCTTGTTGTGACAACCATACCTGGAACACCTGATTTTATAAAGAAAATGCGTGTGTGTGGGAAAGGGTAAAATGTGGTTTTGAAAGACGAGTCTGACGGGATGGATGGCATTTCTGTGTGAATTGCCGTTGGTGTGCTCGTACCTGTGTGGTTGAGCGTGGAAGGGAGATATCCATCTTGTCACCCCTAAGGACCGAGTTGATGTGTCGTCTCACCTAGCTTCCTGTCGTGCAAACCACTTGACCGTTGTATGGGCAACGGCTTAGCCTAACCCCACTAGTTAGTCTGATAGCCATCAGGAGAGCTGGGAGCAACGGGTGATCAAGGAGACGGGATAAGCTCTGTGTGACTTATGCCCCGGTTAAACCTCGGTGATAGGTCGAATGACCCCTTGATAGATCCCGTGGTGGCTAGTCAGGTCTAGCTAAGGTGGGTAAGGGCTTCGATGGGATCTGCACCGGCACTAAGGTGTTCGTGCTGTGGTACCCCACCTGTGGGTAAAGTTGCACACCTCTGCAGAGTTGAAAATCTATTCGAATAGCCGTGCCCACGGTACTGGGCAAGTTATGGTGTGGTCACATAACTAGTGTTTCTCTCTAGGAATGGCTGAACTGGTGTGAGTCGTTTGGAAAGTGTCCGGCAGTTGTGCCGTGTGCTACGGCGGACGGGGAGTCCGGTAGCAGTTTAAAACTTGGCTCCGTGAGGATCAACACCGTGTGCTCCTTGGAACTAGAAAACTTGTTTTGGAAATGTTTTTAAAACGAACCCCTGCACACAACCGTGTTTTCCACAAATGAACCATAACCTTACCCTTGGATTATCCTGTGCATTAAATTCTGTTATACCCCCTCCGTGGGTGTGAATGGACTTGCTGAGTACGTTTGTACTCACCCCTTTCTTACTTTTACAGTGGAAGACCCAGACTACATCCCCGAAGACAACGAGTAGGGTTTCGTCCTGCACCCAGTCTTGCCTGTGGTTGAGGCCACCGTTGGATTCCGCATGGCGCAAGACTCTGATGATCCTCTTTTCATAGCTAGTGTAGTAGTGTGGGTTTTAGTTGTAATCCTCGCGATAGTGGCGCTTCACTGCCCATTACCGCGAAGAGTTGTACGGTGATGTACCATCTGATGTAATAAAAGTGTTATCAGCCTCCTGGGACTGATAAAGTAACACTTTTAAGTCTTCCCTGATGGGGGACGCTTCAGGTGGTATCAGAGCCGTAGGCTGGCCGTAGGACGTGACCCTAGGAGTAAGACCCCTTTTCAGGCCCTAGAACTTGTCCCGATTTAGAAATTTTCTGCACAAACACTCACCACTGGTCTTTGCCTTGTTCCAGATGGCTGGCAATGGATGGGTTAGCGGAATCTGCCACGCAGAGCCCGGCCTCCCCAAGTTGCTATTGCTCAGCCTGGAACGCGTTGGGATTATGGAACCACCGGAGTATGCCTACCGTGAGTACATCACCGGAGGCACCCTTCGGTGCGACATGATGATTTTTGTGGAGAGAAGCACCCGCTACCCTGATGTGGACCCTTGGTTCATCTCCACCGCTGGTTTCCGCTTCCCCGACACCTACCGAAAGGCCGCCCGTAAAGCCCTGCGACGTCTGCGTGTGCTCTACAGGCACCACCTTCAGCGGACTCCTATGGGATTTTTCCCACCCGCTGAGGGGAGAGGACGCACTTGGATTGCCCGGATGAGGGGACTTGGACGAGAAGAAGAAGACCTAGAAGATACGGTCTCCCACCTATCCATCTACCTTACTGGCTTGGATGCACTCTGTCGCGAACAGTCGGCGCAACTAAAGCAGCTAATCCGTGGGATTGAAAGGATAACCCAGGAGCTGGAGGAACAACGGACAAGAGCTGCAAACGCCGAGTATTCCTTAGCCGCCCTCCAAGCCCAGATGCAAGAATACAAGAACCGCAACGGAATAGGTGGATGGATAGAGGAAGAAGAAGAAGAAGAACCCATGGAAACCCATTGGGATAAGGGTACTCAGACCGAAAATGAGATGGATCGGTTCCTTCCAATAAAGAAGCGCTCTATCAGGGCCGAGGAAGAATCCCCATGATAGGATTAGCACCCCGAGCTAGAACCCTACCCTAATGTCCACGTATCCATGAAAGCTGTACCACCCTTGTTGTAATAATAAATATCATCTACTCCCTTTAGCACCTGTACCAGATTGTTTACCCTGTTGCTTTTTTAGATGGCTGAGGAAGGATGGACCCAGGGCGATTGCCAAGCAGCACCTGGCTTTCCCGGCCTCTTAATCAACACCCTGGAGGACCTTGGCGTTACAGAACGCCCAAGGTACTACAGCCGAGAGTACGAGCACCATGGTACCCTCCGCTGCAGGGTGATCCTGGTCATCGCCAGGAGCAACCGCTACCCCGACATTCAGCCTTGGCGAGTGACCGCCACGGGGTTTAGACACCAAGACACCTACCCCTTGGCCATCAGAAAAGCACTCCGTTATTTGTGCCGGATTTTTGAAGAACATCTCGCCCCCACACCAGCGAAGTTCTTCCCGCCGGCCATCAGAACCCCAGTCTGGGAAGCGCGCATGAGAAACCTGGAACGACATCGCCACGAAGAAGTCCCCCTGTACCAAGTGGCTACTTACCTAGCCGCCCTGGACCAACTCTTTGATGAGCAAGCCAACCTTCTAAGGGAGCAGACCCATCGAGCCGAGCAAGCAGAGCTCGCAGTGAGGATGCAGCAGATCCGAGCCGCCCACGCCGAGGCGAGAGCCGCAGCCGCGGTCAGTAGCGAAGCAGTCGCCCAAGAAAGCCTCAGGCAAGCCCGAGACCGGCGCATGCAAGATTGGACCCGAAGTGGGACACCAGTCCCGGCAATTGGGGAGGACCATGTTTTACTCGGGACGCCCATCATAGGATGGGGACCCCTTTTTGGAAACACACAAGCCCCACCCGAGAACCCTGAAAGTTCCGCTGCCGCCATCGAAGCGAATGCTGCACAGCAACCCTTGACCAATGAAAATCCAGAGGACGGCGAGCAAGGATCACTCACGCTTCCTGCCCCAGAAGAAGGCCTGCCCCGCGAGTAAAATGACCGACGCCACCCTAGTGATGTGTCCCCAGCCGCTTTTGTTTAAGTCGTGCCTGATCCCGGACGAGTAGTACGAGACTTACCCCTAAGCTGTACCCCTTTGCAGTAATAAAGTTGTTTGTGCTTGTTGTTTGTGACGATGTGTGCTGGTTTGTCGTGTGCTGCTTGTTATATAACTACTGGCAGGAGGTAGATTCTGCCATATATACGAATTAAACAACTTAAACATCACATATTTGTAACCCCACTCTACCCAATCAACAGATGGTTCCCCGGAGCGTCACGAGGGCCTCCCGTAGCCGGAACCCCGCAGCCGCTGGTGCCGGAGCACAGCCTGCCGGACAAAACCCTCCTCAGGCAGAACAGGAAGTAAGCCAGAACCGAGGAGAAAATTAAGGAGGAGAGCAATTACCACCACCCCCACCCCTCGGAGACCTGGCGCAAATAATCCACAACCAGACCCTCATACTGGAAACACTGGCCAATGCCCTCATTAACCGGCAGCCACGAGGGCAGAATATGAACGACAAGCTGACGGCCTTTCTAAGGACCAAGCCGCCCACCTTTGCCGGATCCTGCAACCCGTTGGATGCAGACGACTGGTTGCGAGTGATTCAGAGGAAGCTCGAACCATTCGAATGCCAGGACCGGGACAAAGTTCTTTTAGCAGCCCACCAGCTCACCGGGACAGCATTATCCTGGTGGGAAAACTACTGTGCCGCAGCCGAAGATGCCTCCACCATCACTTGGGAGGAATTCGTGAAGGAGTTCCGCCGCTACCACATTCCTTCGGCCACTATGAAGCGCAAGGCGGATGAATTCCGCGCACTGCAGCAAGGAAGCATGACGGTGGAAGAATACACCCACCGGTTCATCGAGTTGGCCCGTTACGCACCGGAGGAAGTGAATGACGACGACAAGAAACAGGACATGTTCAAGAAAGGGCTGAGCCCAGAACTCCGGACCCTGCTTACCCCTCAGATCTACCCTGACTTCAACACTCTGATGAACAAGGCCATACTCACGGAAAGGGCCAAGGCTAAAGAAAGAAAGGACAACAAACGCAAGTTCTTGGAAAGTAAGGCTCGCCAACAAGACCGTTTCCAGAAGCCGAGAAATTCCAGCTATACTGCACCGGGAACTCAGGCCCCAATGCAGTATAGAACTCAGTCCCAAGTGACAGGATCACAGGCCCCGCCTAGAAGCCAGAATACCACGAGGGCCCCGCAGAGCAATGCAAGCCAGGTCACCCCCGACAACAACAATGCTGGGGCCTGTTTCAACTGCCGTGAAATAGGGCATTACATTGCCAATTGCCCTTATGCCAAGAATAAGCCGGCCGCATCAGCCTTCTCCAACTCGGTGAATGGACCCAGACCAGCCCTGACCGGTGCCAACCGTGTGCCCGTCCGCAACAATGACAACAGTCAGCAGACGAAGCAGCCCCAGCAGTCATTTGGACGAGCCCGCGTCAATCACATCGATGCGCAGGAGGCTCAAGAAGTTCAGGGCGTAGTGCTCGGTGAGTACCTAGTCAACTCAGCTCTGGCAACGGTACTATTTGATTCTGGAGCATCGCACTCGTTCATATCCTCAAGCTTTGTGGAGAAACACAAAATACCCACCGTACTACTAAAAACACCCCTATTAACCCGGACGCCTGGAGGCGACATCAATTGTCAATTAGGTTGTCCACGGGTAAGGATCAATTTAAGTGGGGTAGAATTTCTAGCAGATTTGGTAGTACTTAAGTCTGGGGGAATAGACGTGATCCTTGGAATGGACTGGTTAAGCCGACACAATGGTCTTATAGGTTGTACCGACAAAGTGGTACACCTAACAAACCCCAAAGGAATACAAGTGATCTGCCATACCCGGGACAGTAAGTTTGACCCGATGGTGTTTAGCGTGGAAGCCCAGCCCTTAGAAGGAGTCCCGGTAGTTAACGAATACCCAGATGTCTTTCCCGAGGAACTTCCCGGTATGCCACCAGATAGGGATATAGAATTCGTCATCGATCTTATTCCCGGAACCTCCCCCATAGCCAAGAGACCCTATAGGATGGCAGCCTCGGAATTGACGGAATTAAAGAAGCAACTAGAGGAATTACAACGGATTGGCTTTATCAGACCAAGCTCATCGTCATGGGGAGCCCCGGTTCTGTTTGTCAAAAAGAAAGATGGGAGTATGAGGATGTGTGTAGATTACCGGGCACTGAATGAAGTCACCATTAAAAATAAGTACCCCCTCCCCAGGATTGATGACCTTTTCGATCAGCTAAAAGGAGCCAAGTACTTTTCTAAGATCGATCTAAGGTCAGGATATTTTCAGCTCAAGATTAGGGAAAGTGACATCCCTAAGACAACTTTTGTCACCCGCTATGGGCAGTTTGAGTTCACCGTAATGTCCTTCGGACTAACCAATGCCCCTGCCTATTTTATGAACCTCATGAACAAAGTATTTATGGATGAGTTGGATAAGTTTGTCGTAGTCTTCATCGACGACATACTTATCTACTCCAAGAGTATTCAGGAACATGAGCAACATCTGCGAGTAGTGTTGGAAAAGCTGAGGACACATAGGTTATATGCCAAGTTTAGCAAGTGTGAATTCTGGATGGAGAGAGTGGCTTTCCTTGGTCACATTCTGACTGCGGAAGGCGTAGCTGTGGACCCGGAGAAGGTCGAAGCAGTTTCCAACTGGCAGCGCCCGACCAATGTTAGTGAAATCAGAAGTTTTCTTGGACTGGCCGGGTACTATCGGAGGTTTATTGAGGGATTCTCTAAGATAGCCCGACCCATGACGGAACTTCTTAAGAAGGAGAAGAAGTTCGCCTGGACAGAATTTTGTGAAAGAAGTTTCCAAGAATTGAAGCAGAGATTGACAACCGCCCCAGTGCTGACCCTACCGGACATTCACCGGGACTTTGTCATTTATTGTGACGCATCCCAGCAAGGATTAGGGTGTGTACTGATGCAAGACGGGAAAGTCGTTGCATATGCCTCCCGCCAACTCAGGACTCATGAGCAGAATTATCCGACCCATGACTTGGAATTAGCAGCCGTAGTGCATGCCCTCAAGATTTGGAGGCATTACTTGATTGGGAATAAGTGTGAGATTTACACTGACCATAAGAGTCTGAAGTATATCTTCACCCAGCCAGATTTGAACTTAAGACAAAGGAGATGGTTAGAGCTAGTCAAGGACTATAATTTGGAAATCCACTATCACCCCGGAAAAGCGAATGTGGTGGCCGATGCCCTAAGCCGGAAGACTTATGGACCCAAGGATGACAACCTGCGCGAGGAAATAGCACGATTAAATGTGCACCTTGTTCCTCGAGGTTCCAGCCATGTGCTAAGCATCCAATCAACCCTAGAGGATAGAATTAGAGAGGCTCAAAGCTCGGACCAGGAATTAGTAAAGATCGGCAAGCAAACTGGAGAAAACAAAGCGCCAGGTTTTAGAGTGGACGATAAGGGAACATTATGGTACGAGGATAGGATTTGTGTGCCCCAGAATGGAGACTTCCGGCAGATAATCATGGACGAAGCCCATAACTCGGCCTACTCCATCCACCTAGGATCCACCAAAATGTATATGGACATAAGGCAAAAATATTGGTGGAATGGAATGAAAGCGGATATTGCGCGATTTGTGGCGCATTGTGATACCTGCCAAAGGATCAAGGCCGAACATCAAAAACCGGCAGGATTATTGCAACCCTTGCCTATCCCGGTTTGGAAATGGGATGAGATAGGAATAGACTTTGTAGTGGGCCTGCCTAGAACACAGAAGGGACACGATTCCATATGGGTAATAGTGGACAGACTCACTAAATCGGCTCATTTCATACCTGTACGAACCACTTATGGTGGAGAAAAGCTGGCAAAACTTTATGTAGAAAACATAGTAAAGTTACACGGAGTGCCTAGCCGAATTGTCTCGGATAGAGGGACCCAATTCACCTCTAGGTTCTGGAAAAGCTTGCATCAAGCCATGGGCACCAAGTTGGATTTCAGCTCTGCATATCACCCACAGACGGATGGTCAAACTGAAAGGGTAAATCAGATTATGGAAGATATGCTAAGAGCATGTGTCCTGACCTACGGAAAGGACTGGGAGCAGAGTCTGCCCTATGCAGAATTCTCATACAATAATAGTTACCAAGCCAGCTTGGGCATGTCGCCATTCGAAGCCCTCTATGGAAGAAAGTGCAAAACTCCCTTGATGTGGTCGGAAGTTGGAGAACGTGCACTAGTAGGGCCTGCACTTATAAAAGAAGCGGAAGAAAAAGTAGCAGAGGTCCGCGAGAAATTGAAGGCAGCTCAGTCGCGACAAAAGAGCTACGCAGACAAGAAGAGGCGGGAAATAAGTTTCGACCCAGGGGAGTTTGTCTATCTCAAAGTCTCACCCATTCGAGGGACACGAAGATTTCAGGTACAAGGGAAATTGGCCCCTCGATACATTGGACCGTATCGAGTTCTGAAGAAAGTCGGAGCAGTGGCATACCGGCTGGAGTTACCAGAAGAAATGTCGGATATACACCCAGTGTTCCATGTTTTGCAATTGAGAAGGTGTCTGAGAGTACCCGAGGGAGAACATGTGCCGGTGGAAACAATAGACCTGCAGCCGGATTTGCGATATCAGGAAGTGCCGGTCAAGATTCTAGACACTGTCACTAGGAGGACCAGAAACTCCGAAGTACGGATATGCAGAGTTCAATGGAGCAGACATGGAGTAGAGGAAGCAACTTGGGAGCGCGAGGAGGCCCTAAAGAAGGAATTTCCCCATCTGTTTGGGAGCCAGCCGAATCTCGAGGATGAGATTCATTTAAGTGGGGTAGGTTTGTGACGCCCTGAAAATTTACCAATTTAAAACATGCGTTAAAGCATTCCGATCAAAAAACTTATTCGTCGTCGAACCCTAACTCTAACCCTCTACCTTTCCCCGCCATCTTGACAGCCGACGCGAGCCAATTACGTCCCCCGCCTTGTGCCGCACAAACGCCCGCGCGCACCGCCTCAACCCTCGCCACCGCGTCACGACGACCGCGCGCGACCGCTTTCCACAATCAGCGCCGGCGCAAGTCCTATCTCGCAGCGCGCGAATCCCGCGCGCGCGTGGCCGACCGGCCGCGGCCGCCGCCGCGATTGGCACCGACGCGTTTTCCTTTTCCCTTCGCTGATCTCCTCGCGCTGCGTGCGCGCGTCGCGCACGCGAATCCCGCCGGCACGCGCCGCTCCTTCTCCCCTCCTAATTTTCTTTTCCTTTCCCCATTCCCTTTTTCCCTTTTTCAATTTTCCCTCCTCTTTTCCCTTTTCTCCTTTTCCCTTCTCCTTTTCCTTCCTTCTCTCCTCTTCTCCCTGTTTCTCCCTCCTCCCTCTACTTCCACGGCCGTGCGCTGCCGTGCCCCGCGTGCCCCGCGTGGCCGTGCCTTGCGCCGTGCCGCCCGTCGCCCGCGCCCTCGCCCCGGACCCGCGACGCGCCGCGCCGCGCGCACGCGCGCGTCCTGTTTCCGCGCGTGCCGCGCCGGCCGCACGCACGCCTGGCCGCGCCCCGCCGCGCCGGCCGCCGGCCGCCCCCTTCCCCGCGCACACGCGCCCCTGTGCCCGGCTGCCCGTGCCCACGCGCGTGCACGCGCGTGCACCGCGTGCCGCGCCGCCCGCCGTGCCGCCCGTTGCTTCGCGCGCACGGCCGAGCCGTGGCGACGCGCCGCCCGCCGCTGCCGCACCCCGCCTCGCCGCCCGCGCCGCCCTGTGCGCACAGCACCCAGCCCCTCCCCACGTGCCGCGCTCGGCGCCCTCGCCGCCACGCCACCCCGCGACACGCGCGAAGGGCCGAAGCGCCATTAATGGCGCTCCGCCCCGGCCTCTGTCGCGCCCCGGCCTCCACCACCTCTGGCCGCCTATAAGTAGGCCCCCGCGGCCCGCTATCTCCCCCACAACCTCCCACCGCCACCCAGCCCTCGCCTCCCCAAGTCCAGCGCCGCCGCCGCGCATTGCTCTGCCGCCGCCCGCCGGTCCCCGTCGCCACGCCTCTACGCGCCACCCCGGGCCCAGGTGAGGCCGGGGATGGAATCCCCCTGTCCTTCTCCCCCTTTTGCCCCTAACCCCGGCCGCCGCCGCGCCCGGAGTCGCCGGATTGGCCGCCGCCGGCGCCTCCCCCCCACCCCTCCTCTGTTCTGTACGGGGGAGGAGGAAGAAGGTGGCAAAATTGCCACAAGGCCCCTGGCCTTTTTCCTTTTTCCCCTAAAAAGAGGACCCCCCCCTCCTATTGACTATCTTTTTGCAAAAGAAACCCTAACCTTTCCAGCATTTCAAACCAAACCCCTCCGTTACATGAACCTCGATGTGCCCGACACCTTTAGAGTACCCTGAATATTCCTAGATTTTGCAAATAGGCCCCTACCCTTTCCGGATAGTTACGAACAAGCCCTTGGACCCCCGTTTAAACCCTAAAGCCCTCTTTAGCGCGTCATTTTATGCGCGAAACGACTTCCGATCAACCCGAAACTTTACCCCTCCGCTTCTAGCATAGTTCTAGCCGTGCCATTAAGAAACCACCCAAAAATATCACCCCTATCTCCATAACTAAATTATTTCCGATTCAAGCTCAACGATGAAAGCTTTTAGTTCTTGCGCTTGATTGTGTGTCTGTTTGTTTGCGTCGTAGGACCCGGAGTGAACGAGGAAGGTCCCGACTGCGATCAAGTGATCGAGGATCAGTTCTGCGACCCCGAACCCGAGGGACAGTGCTTCGACCAGGATCTCGCGCAAGGGTTTGACGATGGCAAGTTCAATTCCGCCCTTTGATGCATGTTTCTGTCCTAGTTTTTATAAACACAACCCAGTGGCCTGTTTTATAAAATTGCATGATTTTGCGTGCCATAACCATGGTAGGTTAGCCACCCTTGTTGTGACAACCATACCTGGAACACCTGATTTTGTAAAGAAAATGCGTGTGTGTGGGAAAGGGTAAAATGTGGTTTTGAAAGACGAGTCTGACGGGATGGATGGCATTTCTGTGTGAATTGCCGTTGGTGTGCTCGTACCTGTGTGGTTGAGCGTGGAAGGGAGATATCCATCTTGTCACCCCTAAGGACCGAGTTGATGTGTCGTCTCACCTAGCTTCCTGTCGTGCAAACCACTTGACCGTTGTATGGGCAACGGCTTAGCCTAACCCCACTAGTTAGTCTGATAGCCATCAGGAGAGCTGGTAGCAACGGGTGATCAAGGAGACGGGATAAGCTCTGTGTGACTTATGCCCCGGTTAAACCTCGGTGATAGGTCGAATGACCCCTTGATAGATCCCGTGGTGGCTAGTCAGGTCTAGCTAAGGTGGGTAAGGGCTTCGATGGGATCTGCACCGGCACTAAGGTGTTCGTGCTGTGGTACCCCACCTGTGGGTAAAGTTGCACACCTCTGCAGAGTTGAAAATCTATTCGAATAGCCGTGCCCACGGTACTGGGCAAGTTATGGTGTGGTCACATAACTAGTGTTTCTCTCTGGGAATGGCTGAACTGGTGTGAGTCGTTTGGAAAGTGTCCGGCAGTTGTGCCGTGTGCTACGGCGGACGGGGAGTCCGGTAGCAGTTTAAAACTTGGCTCCGTGAGGATCAACACCGTGTGCTCCTTGGAACTAGAAAACTTGTTTTGGAAATGTTTTTAAAATGAACCCCTGCACACAACCGTGTTTTCCGCAAATGAACCATAACCTTACCCTTGGATTATCCTGTGCATTAAATTCTGTTATACCCCCTCCGTGGGTGTGAATGGATTTGCTGAGTACGTTTGTACTCACCCCTTTCTTACTTTTACAGTGGAAGACCCAGACTACGTCCCCGAAGACAACGAGTAGGGTTTCGTCCTGCACCCAGTCTTGCCTGTGGTTGAGGCCACCGTTGGATTCCGCATGGCGCAAGACTCTGATGATCCTCTTTTCGTAGCTAGTGTAGTAGTGTGGGTTTTAGTTGTAATCCTCGCGATAGTGGCGCTTCACTACCCATTACCGCGAAGAGTTGTACGGTGATGTACCATCTGATGTAATAAAAGTGTTATCAGCCTCCTGGGACTGATAAAGTAACACTTTTAAGTCTTCCCTGATGGGGGGACGCTTCAGCTGCTGGATTGACTGGACTCGGCATTTGAAGAAGGAGAACATAACGGACACGCTGGTCACTCCCATCAGCTTATGAGCGTCTATAGTGTCTAACAATTCTTTGACTTGATCCATGTCCCCCCTGGAAAGCTCAATATTCCACTCCGGCCTCACAACGGGTGGATTATTTGATTTTTCTGGGAGTTGAGGGGCATGGTTTTCGATATAGAACCAATGATTTTTCCACCCGGGAATGTTGGAGAGAAATTTGTATGTTAGGTACTTGTCGCCGGCTTGCTGTCTCAATTGGATGCCGGCGCCCCCTACAACGGATGGATTCTTGGAGGTGGGTTGAGGTTTGACCCGGAAGAGGAAGCGGAAAAGGTCCCAGTGGGGTTCGATTCCAAGGAAGGCTTCACAGAAATGGATAAAAATCGAGATGTGGCAAATGGAGTTCGGGTTGAAATGATGGAGCTCAAGCTCGTAATAGTAAAGAAGGCCACGGAAAAAAGAGCAATATGGGAGGGCCAGACCCCGTTCGGCAAAATGGTAAAATGTGATGATTTTGTCAACATTTTCCATGGGAAAAGGTTCGCGGAATGAGGGGCGCCAAGTGACAAGATTCTTGTCTTGGAGCAACCCCTCAGAAACAAGTCTATTGAGTTCGTTGAGGGAGCACTTACTGTGTGTCCACTCCCCGGTTGGCGGCTGCGCTTCCTTCTTCTTCCCATCCTTCTCCGATTTCTTGGGCGCCATCTCTGGATCCGCTCGCCACGAGTTGCTCAGGGGCTGCGGGGAGAGGGGTGGGGAAATTTGGGAGGGTTAGGGTTCTTCAAGAGGATGAAGGCGGATCGCTATTCAATTTTTGGAATTTGGCAAGTTCTTGGCAGATTGCAGATTGGAAGCACGGATTTTACCCCCAAGTTCCCGCGGGGTTAAATAACCGGCGGCTGGATTCAGATTACTGTTCTGAAGGGGAACAAATCGTTAAAGGGAATATTCGGAAGCCGAGGGGTTGTTTGGTGGATTTTTGGATACATTATTCGATTAATCATTTTTTCTGTGTCTATTGTCCCGAAGAAAGGGGTTTTTCGAATTCTAGAAATCTAATTTCCATCATTTGTACCATCGTTCCAATTGTTTAACATGGGCACATTTTTTCACTGCATGCCACGGCTTTTGGATCCATATTTCTAAATTTGAGAGATTTGGATTCAAGGCTCGGGGGCTGCGGGATATGTGGCATCGGCTACTTAGTTTTCAAATTTATTTGAAAAGTAAGGAGGATTTCAGATTAATGCGACCCTCAGCCTGATTCTTCGATTCAACCTAAGGCTCAGGGGCTACTCCATATGGAGTGCGATTTTTCAATCGCACACCATATCAAGGATATAATTCGGGGCATGAGCACCTCATAGCTTCGATGCAGCCAAGTGAGTACTTGAAGAAGGACTTCAAGACGGAGCTTCAGAAGAAGCCGAAGACTACTTAGAAAAGTACTCGATAAGCCTGCAGTACTCCGCTACGAAGAGCTCGGGGGCTTGTCAGAACCGGGGCGACGGGACTGTGTCAATAACGTAGTTTAAAGAGGTTTAAGAGATTAAGTCCGTCTTATCCTATTTATCTCGTTTATCTCTTATTTATCCCATTTAAATAGCAGATAAAGCTAACCGATGCAGAAGGAATCTACTCGAGATATGTTCTGGTACGATTCCTTGGCTGGTATCGGTTAGGATTCGTGTAACCCTGGCCTCCCGGATATATAAGGGGGGACAGGGACCCTCTCAAAACGAGATCTCCAGATCATTCTACACCAAAGGCAATATAAATCACCATACAGGACGTAGGGTATTACGCACCTTGCGGCCCGAACCTGTCTAAGTTTTGTATTCCTTGCACCTTCGAGTTCCTAATCTCGGTGTCTCCTCACCTAAAATTTACCACCTTGGGTATACCCTTCGGTGGGCAGCCGGTAAAACACCGACACCGTCAATTGGGTATACTTAGCCCGTAACTAGACCATGAGAGGTTGAAAGGCTCTAGGTTTCTTTTGCTGAAAAACAACAAAGAGTATATCCTTATTTCCATATTTTAGCTTTCAGATTCTAGTTCAATTAACCATTCTAAGTGAGCATCTATACTAGACATGCAAGGTAGGTATTAAAGCATACATCAATATTGTTCCATCAACTATTGCTCTTGTTACTCTATGTGGCAGAAGTATCAAGCAGTCTCAATCACCGCGAGAAACGGACGATTCCTGAATCGAATTTCATAACCTTGCAAGGGATCCTAACTCACACGCTCGGAAACTTTCCTTTCCAGGCAACCATTCCCCTCATGTTCCGGGTCGTGGATCAGCGCCACCACAAGCGACTGCAGGACCATATGCACATCCAATGTGCAGGACATACGTCTACAGCGTGACTGTATACATACCCCTATCTGCTATGCAGAACGTACTCCCACACGTTGGTGCGTGTGAATATAAACCAAAATTCGAGTGGTGGGGGATATGTCCACTTGTCGGGCCAATCAGGTAGTAGTCTTACCGCGTACCATATTTATGGTATGTGGCTAGTACTTTCAAATGCTTGACCACCACTACCACACACTGTGGCCTTATCAAATTGATCAACACAGACGGGGTACCATTCCAAGCCATGATACTACACATAACCCCGTCTGTGATCCTTATAGTGATTGCAGAAAAGTAAACAATCAACTCCTATGTCGCGCGAGTGATAGGAAATCAGTCGACTTCTGCCAGTCCTATTAGCAGAGCATCTACTTGATAAGGACTCAGAAACATTACATAGGTTCCTAGCTTTCATGCAACTAGGGCTTCATAACAATTCCTAGAACTTAATGCACAATATAGATATATAACAATATAAGTGCATAATTTAAAATACTGGGTTATGCACCGGGGCTTGCCTTCACTGGTGAGGCTGCAGTCAGTGATGTCAGTATCTTCCAAATCTTGGTTTGGAGCTTCAGAAAGATCCTCGGTGACATTCACTTGAGCTTTAGAAATACCCTCGTCGGGTTCCGGGATTAGCTCGTAGGTACCATCGGCGAGTGTCGTCAAATCTACATGATATGCAATGATTTGAAGCAAATGGTTATTATTTTAATATTTGGTTTTCACGATAAACTTGCAATCCAATAAGAATACATTCAATACATCACTTCAAGACTTAACTAATTTGTACAGACAACAAAAAGATTTGAAAATAAACTTAAGTAGAGTTTCTAGTGTAGAATCTTTGTTCAAAGCGGCTATTTGGTGCCGATCTGATCTACTTCACAGCATGTTTTTCAGATAACTTTTCTAGTGAATTGAGTTGTGCATCAAAAAAGTCCAATCTGTGCATTCTGCATCGACTGTTTTTAGTCGATTGATGTGTCCTATATCGACTGTGCCTTAGCCGATACTTGCTTGAGGTGTTAACCTAGGTAACTACTTGTGCGCGCATCGGCCCGATTTTTCTTTGGCAAAAGTAGCGGATAGAGGTGTAGCCGATCGACGTGTTGTCGATGGGCGTGTGGCCGATGGGTGTGTAGCTGACGGGCGTGTAACTTACAGATGTGTAGCCGATTGATTCCTGGTATCTTACAGAAAAGACCCTAGAAAGAAACAGAGACTTGCAACTGGGTTCCTACTCGACTTGATTTAGAAGAAGCCGAGCGGTGGCAATCAAAATCCGGCGAGGAGGCTCACCAGCGGCGAGGAAAAGGTGGGAAAAAAGGTTCAGGAGCTCATGGCGGACTTGGGGGTGGTTGGAATCAAAGAAGGGAAGCTCGGAGGCGGCGGTTCGACTTGAAACAGAGCTGGCGTGGCGAGGTTCTGAGGGTTGTGATGGTGTTCCGACGACCGGAGTGCAGGAAGGCGAAGGGGAATTGGTCAGGGAGCTTCGGCATGGAGATGTGGTGCTGATGGTGCTCTTGGCGAGGGAGAAGAAGGGGTGGAGCTTCGGTTCGACTAGAAACAAGACGGCGGCGGCGAGTAAGATCGCCGGCGCGGTGTTCTAGGCTGCGCGCGGGATGAGGAAGAAGAGCGGGTCAGGAAGGGGCAATGAGATGCAACGGTGCTAGTGGAGTACGAGATTGGAGTGGAGGAGCGGCGGAGCTCGCTGACGGCGGTGGACAGAGAAGCTCCGGCAAAGTTGTCGAGTGGAGAAGAGAACAGGAATGCGGGTGCGCGCGAGGGAGTAAAAGAAGGATGAAGTTCATCGGGCGCGTTCGAAAGCCAAAAAGAGGCGCGCGGGGGCAGGCGGCAAGCAGCTGCTGGTGGTCGACGGCGCACGTGGTGGCTCGGGCGGGCAGCGGCGCGACGTGTCCGCGCGAGGAGGAGCTAGCGGGGTTGGGCGAGCGGCGGGCGAGTGAGCTGAGGGCCAGGTGGCGCAGGAAGAGTGGCAAGGGGGCAGCTGGTGGCCAGGGGAAACGCCAGCGATAGGCGGTGGGCGGCGCTGCAGAGAAACAGAGAGGGGGAAGCAGGAGGAAGAAGATGAGGACCTGTTTGTAAATTTTGCAAAAGTTCAAGGAGTTCACTATAAAGTAAAATTTTCTTCCAAACTATACTTCTAATGAAAATATGCCCAAAATCAAAAGTGTAGAGCTTAAAAAGATCTACCACTTTGCTTTAGGGTCCAACTTCAAAAGAGTTAGGGTTTTGAAATTATTTTTAAAAGCCAACAAATCATTCAATTTCAAATAAATCCAAAATAAATTTTACCTCTTCAATGAAGCCTTGGAGTATTTACACTTCTTACAGTGGTTAAAGAGTAAAAACTTACGTTTGCAAATCAACCCTTCATACATTTTTGAAATTATCTCCCATTCACACAATTTACAAAAAGAACCCTAATTTTCCCATGTTACAAAAATACCCATTAACATGTATTTAAGTTTTTTTATGGCATTCATCAAAGCAAACACAAACTTCACACTAACAAGCATAACTTCATACTAGAAATTAGTGTGCCTAGCTCCTAAGCACCTGAAATATCACGGCCTCCCTCCCTAAAAAGAATCTCGTCCTGAGATTCCAGAACAGAATGGAATTGGAAGATTAGATACTTGGTTTGGCTCTAAGGAAGTCTGGAAAGTTGTGCTGAAGATAAGATTCAGTTTCCCAAGTTGCTTCTTCTTCAGTGTGATGGTTCCATTTGATCTTAAACATCCTGACTGTTTCTCTTCTTGTGCTTCTCTCTTTGGTATCCAGTATTCTGATCGGATGTTCAGTATAAGATAGGTCTGACTCGATTTTGATGGTTTGAAAATTGATGACCTCGGTAGGGATTTTGATGCATTTCCTAAGTTGAGATACATGGAAGATATTATAAGATAGATCTCGGCATACTTTTTAGCATTGTAAGTAGTATGCACGGGAAGGAAATGGGTGGTTTTTGTTAATCAATCAACGATTACCCAAATAGAATCATGCCTCTGGGATGTGTTGGGTAAGCCAACGATGAAATCCATGCTGATATCTTCCCACTTCCAAGAAGGAATGGGTAAAGGTTGAAGAACATCAGCAATCTTTAAGTGACTGGCTTTAACTCTTTGGCAAATATCACACTCAGAGACATATCTTGCAATTTCTCTTTTCATGCGTGTCTACCAAAAATTCTGTCTCAGGTCTTGGTACATTTTGGTACTGCCAGGGTGCATAGAGAACTTGGACAAATGTGCCTTGTCCAAAATCTGCTTATGAAGCTGATGGTCCTTGGGTACAACAATACGTCCCTTGAACCATAGAATTCCTTTGTGATCTACTTGAAAACACTTATACTTTTCTTCTCCCTGGGCAAGCTGTTGCTTGATGATTTTGACTCCTTCATCATGTAGCTGTGCCATAATGATACTATCTTGAAGTGTGGGTTCAACTGCTATATGATTCAAACTACCTTGAGGAATAATCTCAAGATTGAGCTTTCTCATTTCCTAGCAGAGAGTTTCACTGATGGCTTCTATTGATAAGCAATGGCAATGTGCTTTGCGGCTGAGTGCATCCGCAACCACAATGGCCTTGCCTGGATGATAGTACACTTCTAGATCATAATCTTTTATAAGGTCTAGCCAATGTCTTTGTCTCATATTTAGATCTGCTTGTGTAAAAATGTACTTGAGACTCTTATTGTCAGTGTAAATGTTGCACTTAGTACCCATAAGATAATGTCTCCAGATCTTAAGCGCATGGATAACGGCTGCAAGCTCAAGATCATGGGTTGGATAGTTCTGTTCATGAGTCCTGAGTGCTCATGAGGCATAACCAATTACTCGGTTGTTTTTTCATGAGTACACAACCAAGTCCGATGCCCGATGCATCGCAATAGACATCAAAAGGTTTGGAATTATCTAGCTGAGCCAAAACTGGAGCAGTAGTGAGGTGTGCTCTTAGAGTGTGGAATGCTTCTTCACATTTCTCATTCCAGGAGAATTTAACTCCTTTCTTCAGCAATTCTGTCATTGGCTTGGCTATTTTAGAGAAGTCTAGGATGAAACGACGATAATAGCCAGCAAGACCAAGAAAACTACGGATCCGATGGACTGAAGTAGGGGGCTTCCAATCCATCACTTGCTGGACTTTACTTGGATCAACAGATATGCCATCACTGGAGATGGTGTGACCCAAAAATTTAACTGTATCTAGCCAAAATTCACATTTGGAGAATTTGGCATACAAGTGGTGTTCTCGCAATCTCTGAAGAATAATATGAAGATGTCTAGCATGATCTTCTAGATTTTTGGAATAGATCAGAATATTATCGATGAATACTATGACAAATTTATCAAGCTCCGGCATAAAGACATAGTCCATGAGATACATGAAATATGCTGGTGCGCTGGTAAAACCAAAAGATATAACCAGATATTTATAAAGTCCATATCTGGTGGAGATTGCTGTCTTTGGGATGTCGCTGGGCTTAATCTTTATCTGGTGATATCCAGAGCGAAGTTCAATTTTGGAGAATACCTTGGCTCCAACTAATTGATCGAACAAGATGTCAATGCGGGGAAGAGGATATTTGTTTTTGATGGTTACTGCATTGAGGGGGCGATAGTCCACACATAGTCTGAGGCTATGGTCCTTTTTCTTCACAAAGAGGGCTGGGCGTCCCCATGGTGAAGTACTTGGACGAATAAAACTTTTATCAAGAAGGTCCTGAAGTTGAACTTTTAATTCTGCCAGCTGATTAGGTGGCATGCGATAGGGTCTTTTAGAGATGGGGGCTGTACCGGATTGTAACTCTATAATAAACTCAATGTCCCTATCAGGAGGCATTCCAGGCAAATCATCCGGAAAAATATCTGGGTAATCACATACAACAGGGATGTCCTCAAGCTTGATCCCTTCTATGGCATAAATGCAAGCGTTGATATACTCCCGCTGTGGAAGATATAGAACAGTAGCTCTATAATCAGGTGAGTCTATCTCAACCGCTCGGGAAGAGATATCTAATGATACTTGGTGTCTAGTCATCCAATCCATACCTAGTAGGATATCCATTCCTTCTAGGTTTAGCAAAAGTAAATCTGTCTTTATCAGGTTGCTACCCAATTGAATTGGTACATCTCTACAGATTTGATTGGAAGCAATTTTACCACCTGGAGTCGCTATCATATATGTTCCTTTAGTATGATAGAAATCCAAGCCTACTTTTGTTCCTAACTTTGGACTGATAAAGCTATAGGTTTCACCGGAATCAAAGAGTATAACTGCAGGTTGATGGTGTTTAGTGAAAGTACCCGTCATTATTGGTGTAGGAAGTTCGGAGAGAGTTGTGAAATTCACCCTCCCTTGGCGGACTTGTACAGTTTGCTTCTTGCCTTTGCCCTTGCTGGTTGGGTTGGAAGTCTGCCCTTGGAATGATTTCCTAGATTGAGGGCAATTTTTGATGAAATGCGATGAGCTACCGCAATTGAAACAACGATTGTTGTTGTTTCCCTGGTTGAACTACGGAAAGTTCGGCCTTGATCCAAGCTGGTGCTGCTGCTGTTGAGGCTGAGGCACTGGTGGCCTGTTGAATCTAGACTGCTGAGGGCGTCTAGCTATCCTTCTGCCCGACTGATTGTTTCAGGGTGGGGCTCGTGGAGATGTATTCTAGACTAACCAATACCTTGGGGATTGAGCACTCGAGGATCCAGTGGGTATCTTCCGTTTCTTCTCAGCTCAATGGGCTGAAATGCAATCTTCCTGAGTAATTGCCATGTTAACCAGCTCATTGAAGGTGTCTATCTTGACAAGATTCAGCCGTTCTTTGAGCTTGGTGTTCAGGCCACAACGGAAATGATCTCGCTTCTTGGCATTGGTATGTGCATGATAACCCGCATACTGACACAGGTGATTAAAGGCCTGTGCGTACTGCATTACAGTGCGGGTTCCCTGGGTAAGAGCTAAAAATTCATTGAGCTTCCGCTCAATGAGTCCTTCAGGAATATGATGCGCCCTAAAGGCGGTCCGAAACTCTTCCCATGTGACTACATGTCCATCTGGCTGCATGGCATAATAATGATCCCACCAAATGCGAGCAATGCCACGAAGCTGCTGGGCTGCAAAGAGTGCCTTGTTTGCTTCGGAGCATGGTGCGGACAGTAGCACGAACTTGGACTCAATAGTGCGGAGCTACGCATCTGCATCAAGAGGCTGTTCGATCTTATGGAAAAGTGGGGGCTGCGTGCTGAAGAAGTCTTGGTAACTAGCAGAGGGAGGTTCACCACGACCTCGTTGCTGATGATGGAACTGGTTCTGCTGTGCCTGCACTAGCTTATCAAGGAGTTCAGTCTGTCGTGCCATTACTTCTGCTAGATTTGGTGGTGGTGGTGGCGGTTGTTGGGAACCGCTAGCCTAGTCCGTCCTGAAACCTTCAGGGGTTCCACATGTGGCGCCAACCATCTTGAAAAATGGAAGATGTCCATTTGAAATCACCAATACTTGCTTCCATTGTCAAAAATATACCGCACAAAAATAAAATATATGGAGATAGCGCAAGAAAAATCCAAGACATAAGATAGATAGCTCAACAGATAACCGGACAGAAAACTCGGATTATCGATCATAAACTGGTAGTCATTACTATATTACATCTCGGTACTCTACTAACTACAAGTCAAGCCATGCCTACACATGCCACATATAATACAACAAGTGGCCCTTAGGTCAAACTAGACTACCCACTCCCTATGTCACACTATACTACACTAAGTGCATCTAGAATGTCGATGATTTGGAAGAGATTAGAAATCGTCGAGGTTGCCCACAAAAGACTGGTTGTCGGAAGAAGAACGATTGGGCTGAGGATTAGGTTCAGGATCTCCATGCTCGGAATCAAGATTGGAAACTCCTTCAATCTCTTCCGGGTCTTCTTCTTCATCTTCACTTTCAGACTCCTCAGGTGCGACAGGAGGTGCCGGCTGCTCATGAAGCATACCGATATGGGCGATGGCATCGCTAAGCTCAAGGGTAAGGTCATGGACTTGCTCTTGGAGAAACTCGATGATAGTGTTGCGCTGAATGATTAATGTATCACTCTCAATGATCTGATCCTCTCGGTGAGTGATGGTTTCATCCCGCTGTGCGATAACCTCATCTTTAGCGGTGATCGTGGCTTGAAGCTCTTCAATTTGAGTAATCTTCCGGTTAATGTTTCTACGGTAACCTTGGGCTATACTGGTTATCTGGCTCATACTGCGGCGCTGAAGTATCTGATGATGGTATTGTGCATTCATAAACCTGACTGTAGCACATAGCGTCTCTTCTGTCAAATCTCCTAGTAAGTGTCCAAAATGTGATACTCGGAAAGTCCACTGGGGGTCATGAGAATCTGCTGTAGGGAACAAACCAATAGGATACCCGACAACTTCATTTGGATGCTGGTCGCAGAAAATGTTGATGGCTTCAAGAGCTGCTACTTCAAAAGTGTCTGCTAGACGGTGACCAACCACATCAATCTCGATGGGCTACCACAGGGATCGAGATGGATGCTGGGGAATAGTCATCTATACTCTACACCGAGGAACACCCTCTTCACTATACTCCACTCCATCATACTGTGGTGGCTCGGTGTAGCTAAACAACTGAAGTGACTCCCACAAGAGACGTGGAAAACCCTCCCAATGCAAGGCATTGGTGTGAGCATGTCCCTCGGGGTCCCAAAAGATCTTCGGAATGTCCGCCATCTGAAGCAAAGATTCAAATGGTAAGATTGCAAGTTTTCAACAAAGATGCTTTGAGAAAACTGCGGAAAAAAATGTGAGTCAGACTTATGGAATAGCTGGAATGCAGCTACCCTGCTAAGAACTCACAAGGTAAATCGAACGAGACAACCGATTCTGGTAAGAGCAAAGGTTAGAAATTAGATGGATGATATAGATCTTGAGGATGAAACAATAGATGCCGGGATACTAAACCCTAAGACTGTCTGTATGACCATTTCAAGACTGCACTTAACACTCTAGATATCCTTAAAACAACAAGCCATTTAATTCATTCACTTTGTTTAATCATGAAGTATGCATGCACGTACTACTCGTCCTCACAACCAAAAACAATTGCCAAATATTTTTGGACTTACGTGGTAAGTTTCGGTAGCATAGTATATATACGTCTCTCCCTATAATAGCTAGTTGAGAGATCCTATTCGTTCAGAACCTACCGAGTCGGGGTTAGCGTACCTGCAGAAAAATCACAATTATATATCATGAATCTTTCATGCCAGCACGTCATGAAAGCGTTCCCAAACATTATTGTTCACTTATAGAAACAACATCCGTACAATTTCCGCCGTACAGACGACTTTAACATACGTCACTTTCGCAACGTATTCACGGGGATACCGTATAAAATGGCGGTATGAACAGCAATCACCATACCCTGTGCCTAACCATATACTCCCAATATAATCAACTTATCATTGGTATATTGGCAGCATCTCAAGTAAGCCAGGGGGGCATGTGTTATCACCAAAATTTAGATAGGCTGGAAAGTGGGCCGTGGAGCAAGATGGATTTGAAGAATAGTTATAATGGGCTTGCGAATCAGACCCTATGCTGATATTTTGGGCCCAGGGTGGCCATGTATCTAGATAGTTATGTATCTTTAAACAGTTTAGATAGAGATAGTTAAGATTTGTGTCGTGTTTGGTTAGGGTTGGTTAGGAAAGGAAAGTCTACGGACTATAAATATGTATCATGGGTAAACAATAAGGGAATCAATCATTCATCAACAACTCTCGGCGCATCGCCTCCCCCTGTTTTAGGGTTTCTCGGGTAAGTGCCGTGCAGCCCTGATCACGCCTTGCCTGATCGGGGCGGCGTCATCTCTGCTTACCTCCCATTTTGTGTTTCTCATTCTGAAGCTTTGTTGTTGGCGAGAAACACTAGTTATCTTAACGTGTATAGAGTAACATTAGTCCTTCCATGCCTTAATCGTGCATCCTTTGTTACCTATAAGCGTTCAGCTGTCGTCGTGTCCGATCTTGGATGTGAAGGCAGCCTTCTTGCTCTGTTCTTGTTTAGTAGATCCAATCTGTTATGGTTAGTCTTTAATTATTAAAGATTTAGTTTAATATCTGCATAATTAGGCCTTCAAACGGGTTGAACATTCTGGCAGTATGTTTGGTGTCTTATGGCAGCTTAAAAGGAGATTGTTCCGGGAATCGACTTTCTGGTTGGTTTTTAGGCCTCTGTTTAGGTTGTTATTTCGTTACCTCATGTATTTGTTAGGCTCGATCACATGTAGGATGTTCCGATTATGCAGTGAAAGCTTTAACCGTTGTAGATTGGATTAGCTTAAGGTTTACAGGGCGAGATTTATTTTATCATCAGACATGTATGTTTTATTTATAGATCCGATCCGGTATTGAATATAATCGGCTCTTTGCAGCCGATGCCAGGGAGCATCAGATGAGCCGATCATGGCTCGGACTAATGTTTATGCGTGTCTGTGTATGCAGAAAACTAACACATAGCACCTTCCTGATAAGGTACAAGGTCAGGTGGCACGCGCAGCAACCTCGAAGCCAGGACGTGTGCCGGATCTCGGGCCATTGACCGAGGGACCGGGGCCCACCAGCAGTTCTGGAAGCCTCCCGGCTCTTCGTGTTGTCCGTAACTGCTCGCCGGTGGGTTTTGACCGACAACACATTCTGGCACGCCCGGTGGGACAATCACCGCCATCTTCATCTTCATCGACTTCGTCGTCTTCTTCGACTCCACAAGCTGCTGTTGACGGGATGGCAAGGGATGAACCGATCACCTACGAGGAGCTATCTGTTGAACAAAAGCAGAGATATGATGAGATTAAGGCTCAATTCGAAGCCGATCTCATCGGCTCTTTCAAGAGGACCCGCCACCATGGCATCAGGTGGAAGGGATTTTCACCCGAAGGCGCCCTTGATGGAGTGGATCTGTCCATCCCATCTGAGGACCGTACCAGAGCTCTATGGCAAGAAGGAAACTACGCGGTGGCTCACTCGCTACACTGACACTCTGAGAGCTTGGTTAATGCTTTTGAGCGCGTTGCCCTGCAAGTGGTCCAGGAGATTATGAAGCATCAACATTCTCCAACGGGACCTACCTTGGGGAGTCACAAGGGGGAGTTGCCGTTCCAAGCTAGGCCACCACTGCCTTATGCGCTCGCGGCTGCAGACTCACATGGCTCTCCGGCTTACGTGGTTTACAAGGTGGGAGGTGATCCGTGGATCACCAGTTCTTCAGCGAGCCACCCAGGGAGATCCCGCATGGTTATATGTGTGCTTATATACTGGATAGCAGTAATCCGGTACATTCAACACAGAGGGTAGCTAGAGGAGTTTCTGGGGTGGATGCGGATAAACAAGTATGGCTGGCAGCCTATGCCACCGGGTCGAGTCACGATAGTGCGCACTCGGCCCCAGGATCACAGACGGCGGAGCAAATCAGTACCATTCTGAGAGATCAGTTTGGCATCTTACCAAAGAGGAGAACGATCGGCTACACCAAGCCATATCCAAGTGATTACAATCTAATCCCCTTGCCGCCTAGGTATCGGCTTCCTGAGTTTACTAAGTTCAGTGGTGCGGAAGGTTCTAGCTCTATCAAGCACGTGAGCCGATACTTGGCGCAACTAGGGATGATCTCGGTATCGGATCCTTTGCGAGTAAGGTTTTTCTCGCAATCTCTTAGAGGGCCAGCCTTTGGGTGGTACACTTCATTAGGCCCTGATTCGATTCGCACTTGGAAGCAGCTGGAGGAGCAAGTCCATATCCAGTATCATTCGGAAGCTGCAGAAGCAGGAATTGCCAACTTAGCGCAAGTACGGTAGAAGCGTGGGGAAATTGTGGCAGAATATATCCGACGCTTCAGAGAAGTGAAGAACCGATGCTACTCCACACAGATTTCAGAAAAGGAGGCAGTCGATTTGGCATCTTTGGGGTTACTGAAGCCGATCAGGGATTTGGCTTTCCAGTTTGAGTTTACCTCTTTGGCACATTTGGTGCATGTCACACCCAGTTTTTAAAGACAAAACCAAATGCATAACTATATATATACCAGGATCAAGTTCCATACATATAGTGACTTCATCAGTGAATAATCATCAAAAGTATCACGAAAAGAGAATTAAAAGACTATAAAGATTATCAGAGTTATACAGCTTATCTTGAAAACGAAGACTCCAAACTTCACAGGCAATCGACCGGGGGTTGCGCAGGCCTAATACTCAGCATCATGTTCAAAAGACTTCAGATCACTTTCTCCTCTGAGCAGAAATTATAACAAGCGTGAGTACACTTATGGTTGGTACTCAGCAAGTGTTGGAAATTATATGACATCAAGGCCAAAATCAAGGAAAGGCTGACTGGCTTATTGCGATAAGCAATTTTAGTTGGTAAAATTTTATTAGCACCTGATTACTATGGTATAAGTTCATACCAAAACCCACTTTAAAAGAAATAGAAGAGATATAGCATAAGCATAACCACAACCATAAACATGGTCCACGATAACCATAACCATAACCATGGTCCACGATTTAATTCATCTTCAAGTTCAATTATCATGTGCGGGTCCAAGCCGCTCTTAACCGTGAGCACGGCTGATATATCAATTTTCACTCTACAGAGGTTGTACACTTTACCTACAATTCGTGTCCCCCGATTTGCCCGAGGTAGCTAGCCTCTTAAACACTTCCAAGGTGAGTGGCAAGAGATTCACTACGAGGCTTTTATAAAGATTCCCTAACTTATGACAATCCGCTAAGGTTTCAAGTCAAAGCGGTCATAACTCTCCCTAATGAGGCAGACGCCTTTACCAGGACCATATCATACCCTCAAAAGGACCGAGCTATACCCCGACGATGCAACCCCTCTTGCCCTTTCGGTAAGATTATCATAAACTAGAGTCTCTAATTAGTTAGCCAAGACCAGAGCCATATAGTATTGTGGTTACACTGTTTTCCTGGGTGGTTCTCCATATTCCGATTAAACATATAATCTTGTATTAACAACGCATAGCGCATGAACATGGATAGAACAGGTGTAACATCATCATTGTTGTCATCATGGTTATAAATTATTCCCAAACCAGAACTAGTTATAGCAACTAAGCAAAAGCTACCCAACATAAAGGTAAAACCCAGGTTGACAAGGAATGATCATAAAGACTAGGCATATCCTTAATTAGAATCCATCAAAATTAGGACACATGCATGCATAAAGAAAAAGTTATATTTATTGTGATTATTAGGATAAAAGCATGATCAAGGAAACACTTGCCTTTCTTTTAGAGAATAGCTACTCAGAGTCTTCAATTCTTGTTCTTCAAACTCTAAATCTTCAAAGCTCTTGGATCATACTCCTTCTAACTCACACAAGCATCAGGCCCAAGCATACAAGCAAGCAAACAAACAAGAATGACTAAGAAGGGATACACCAAACAAAAAGAAAGCTTTTAAAGAATGTACTAAAGGAATAGGGCTCGTTGCTACGGTCAAAAGAGCACAAGAAACGCGGAAAACAGAGCTAGGGTTGAAAAGATACAGCTATCGGAAGATTTATATTATAAAAGAAATAAAATAACTGTAGGATTTCATTTATTTTAATTTAGAAAACTAATGTAAAAGATATAAAAGAGAAATATCTCTAATTATAATTAACTCATATTATATTTCTATTTATAAAGACGAAATAGAACTTAGTCAAATTTTATATACAATTCTCTATGTATAAATTACACTAATTAAATAATTAATTAGAAAAGAAAACTTGTGAGAACATCTAAACGCATAACTTTATGATTCGAGTTGAACTAAACAAATTAAATTACAAACACATTTCAGTTGATATTAATCAAGTTAGCAATAATTATGAAAACCGGAATAAAGACTTAATTGGATTTTATTTCGGAAAACTAGATGAGAGAAGATTATTCAAGTTAAATTGATATCTAACTTTAAAAATAGGAATTATGGTACAACAACACTACTAGACGATAGCTTATGGTTTTAAAAGACTAACGCAAAAACAACGGATCGAAACGGATTTAAAACGTGGAAACTATGCATGAACCAGCGCTGCAGGGATGTATACGTAATTAACTATAGACTTTGGGGGTTAGCAGGAAAGAAATACTAGACTCAGAAAATAGTACTTGCAAATATAGAAAGATTAGGGTTAGATCTGAAAAATTCTATGGTGGGGCTGGATTGAGAAGATGTAATAGATCTAGGGGGTTTCTGCAAATTTCGCAAGACACAGAAATTTGTGCGATAATTACAGAATCTTCCAGGGACCTAATCGCAAAACCTTCATAGCACAGCGCCCATGGCGCCGGCGGGTACTGTAGCTCAGATTCCCGTCGATTTTGGGAACGGGAGATCGCGGGAAGCGGGGCAAATGAAAGAGGACAACGAGGGGATTCCATTCCATACCTTACTTACTGAGGAGATGCATCGTGGTGATCGAATTTTGCGAAGGAAAAATGCGACGGCTATCTGTTCATCCTGTTTCTGGGCGATTCTGTGTGTGCGGCCTGCAGGGGGTGAGAGCGGGGCTATAGGGTAGGGCGGTGCAGGGGGGAAGTGCAGGACGCGCAGGGGCAGGGAACGGCGCACAACACAGAGGAGCGCGGGAGAGGGAGGGGCGGTGGCGCTGCCAGTCTGGGCGCACAGGGTAGGAGGAAGGCGACTCAGGAACAGGGTGGAGGACACGACAGCGCTCGGTCTGGGATGGCCTGCAGGGGGACAGGGTGAGGCGCGATGCGGAGACTTGTGCGCTTTGGGGCGGCGGCAGCTGTGCTTGGCACACGGCGGGCAGGAGGAGGAAGAGGATGCATGGGGGGCTAGGGCCGGCAGTAGCAACAGGGGCACCCGGGGGAGAGAGAGGCAACAGGGAAAAAGGAGGCTGCACAATTTATAGGAACGTGGAGATGTGGGATTTGGCAGTCTAGGACGAGGCGGCGCATCGGACCAGGACTCGTTCTTGAGTCCGGATTGTCCACGGGAGATGAGATTGGGCATGCAGGGAGTGATGGCGGCTGTGCAGCAGGAACGAATTGAATGGGGCTCGAGTACTTGCCCTTTATAGGGCAAGCAGAAAAGGATACGGGTCACGAAGGGTAGGGCCAGCTACGTGCTGCGCACCTGGGGACTTGCAGGGGCGGGACTACGGCTGCAGGAGGGAGGCGGCGCGGCAGCAGGTGGGTGCGAGGCCGAGGGATTCGGTTATGGACCAAGACAGGATCGGGTGAGGGCTTAACACGAAAACGAGCTGACAGAGCTGATTGAACGTGAACCATTTATTCGGTAACGCGAAAAGAGGAGGAAAGGATCAGGCCAAGTCGTTGGAACTGATGGTGATCGAACGTCGTCGGAAAAACACTGAAGACGAGCCACGTGGCGTCGTTTTCAAGCATGACCTGATCGGGGAGAACTGTTAGAGGATCGGGAGCTCGACTGGACATCTTATGGATTCGGAGAGGATAAGGTTAAAAGGATATAAAACAAAGATACTGCTCGGTCCGACTACGATGAAAATCAAAATAGAAATATTTTCCAGAACATATTTTTAAGTTTAAAATAAATCTAGAAAAGTCTAGATAAATATTTCAAACCACGAAAAATATATCCGGAAGAATCCCAAAATATTTTGAGAAAAACTCGGGAGGTAATTTTAGGACACGAGGAATCCAAATAAAATATTTGGACTTCATGAAAAAGAATTTTAGAGCTTTCCAAATAAAAATGGATCTAGATCTCGGATAAATAGAATAATTGCCAGAAAAATCTTTAAAATTCTCGAAAAATCCTACTGATAGATGAACACATTGTATAAGACATTCACATCCTAAAATTAAATATTTTAGGGTGTGACAGTGCAAAAGCTAACAACGCACGAGCAGCGCCATCCAGAGTTGTATCAAGACAAGTTCAAGTCTCAAGTGGCATTGGTCGACGCAGAGGAAGCTGAAGACTCTGGGGAGGAACAAGAGGTGGCAGTTGCAGAATGGACTCGGGGGGCAAACCCTATGTCCTGCAAGTGGGTAAAGCAAACTGGGCCTGCGAAAGGGTTTGACTTCGATGTGAGCAAAGTTGAATAGATTTTCGACCTATTGTTAAAAGAAAAACAGTAGAAGTTTCTGGAAGGATATAAGCCTCCTACGGCGCAAGAGCTAAAGGAGAGATCATATTGCAAGTGGCATGACTCTTTCACCCACACTACGAGCGACTGCAAGGAGCTCCGTCAGCAGATTCAATCGGCTATCGAGCAAGGCCGATTGATCTTGGGCCAAACCTCCATGAAGATCGATACTCAGCCTTTCCCTAGTGTGAACATGGTAGAGGGTTATGACCGGTCTGCAAGGCGGCAGCTGGATTTCACGCTCGGCATCAACATGGCGGGGATAGCGTCACGCTGTCAAACCAAGAATAAAGAGGCTGATCCTAGCGATCGGCCCCAAAGGGAAGAAAAGGGTTATGTTGCAGAAGAACAAGTGAGGCATGTTAGGAATCAGCGGCCGACTTCTTTTGATCTTCTCAAGAAGTATGAGTACCAGTACCAACAGCGTGCCGGCGAGAATCAGAGGAAGAAGAGTATGAGCGTCATATTGGGAAGCGTTTGAAGAAGCATGAAGACGCGCGTGATCATTGGCATTGCCCATTTTTCAGGTACTGTTGGGATTCTGGTAGGAGTTGATTGCCTACTACTAGAGACTGCCCAGAGTGCGGACCCGTGAAACCAGATGCAAAGGGGGTCTCGGTTTTCCAGCGTTTGGGACCTGTTCAACTCAGCAAGGGCAGGTTCGATCGCCACAAGGGAGGGTGGACCTTGATGAAGAAGAAGACAAGTATCATCGTCCGCGATGGTGCCCTGATGGACTCAATCGTTCTCAGAAGCGTAGAGTTCAGCGGTTGTGCAGCTTGGAAGAAGCCGAGGCTAGATATCTCGAGTCATTAAGGAAGGCGCGCCCGGACTTGGCGGAATAGGTCCATCATGTGTAGAAAAGGGAATCGCGTCCTCCTAGAAAGGAGTGGTGGCTGAAGTCGACAAGAGCCAATGTGAGGATATCGGCTGATACACATATGGTGTTTGTGCTCCCTACAGAATTCCACGCGCCGAGCCCATGAGGAGTCATCAGTTACCCAGCTTGACTTGGGGCCTCGGCCGGTGATATTTGAGAAGCCGCAAGCTAAGAATTACAAGCATTTGAAGGCTTTATATCTCTAGGGGTACATAAACGGCCAGCCCATTAACAAGATGTTGGTGGACACAGGAGCGGCAGTCAACATTATGCCGTACTTAGTTCTGCGCCGCTTGAGGCGATCCACCGGAGATTTGATCAAGACTAACGTCACGCTAAGTGACTTCAACAGACAAACCTTAGAGGCTCAAGGCATCCTCAGTGTGGATCTAACCATCGGAAACAAGACCGTCCCGACTTCTTTCTTCGTCATCAGTAGCAAGAGCACATACAACGTCCTACTTGGCAGGGATTGGATTCATACCAACTGTTGCATCCCCTCCATAATGCATCAGTGTTTAATCCAGTGGGATGTTGATGATGTAGAGGTGGTTCATGCAGATGACTCGATTGAGATTTCACATGCTGCTATGAGCATTTGGGACGCGGAGGACCAGGAGCCGATCTCGGGGATGAGTTTGGAAGGTTGTGATCGCATTGAGGCCACAAAAAATAGGGTGAGGCTGGTCTTATCCACTGGCCTTACAGAGTAGAGGAGTTGCAAGGAACAAGCCGCTCTAGCGCATTTGTGGAGGCCGATTCCCACGATCGGCCCCAAAAAATAAAGTACAAATTTTTTATGTCAACTATTTTACATGGTTATAGCCATTACAGAAAGGCCCGCTTTGACAGCCGGCCTTACTCTTCTTGTAAAGATTTGAAGGATATTGAAAGACATAGAGCGGCCAACCTCGACGATCGACTAAAATCCTTTTTACCATCTTCTTTGTCCATCTACAGTGTCGACTTAACACATGATGGGAAACTAGGATATGGGTTCACGTCAGCTGACGAGCTTGAGCAAGTAGATATTGGTCCTGGGGATAAGCCACGGCCAATGTTTGTCAGCAAGAAATTACACCCATGTTTGCGAGAGCCGATGATAGCTTTATTAAAAGAATATGCAGACTGTTTTGCCTGGGATTATACAGAGATGCCTGGGTTGGACAAACGTATAGTCGAGCATCGGCTCCCTCTCAAAAGTGGATTTCAACTGTTCCAGCAGCGTGCACGACAGATGAAGGTTGAGGTCCTGGTCGAAGTGAAAAATGAGGTGGAGAAAATGCTAGAAGTAGGATTCATCAGGCCTTGCAGGTATGCCGAGTGGATTTGAAGTGTTGTACTTGTACAGAAGAAGGACGGCCGATGACGAGTCTGCGTGGACTTCAGAGACCTTAACAGAGCTACTCCGAAGGATGAGTATCCAATGCCTGTTGCAGAGACGTTGATCAATGCGGCTACTGGTCACAAAATCTTGAGTTTCATGGATGGCAATGCTGGTTATAACCAGATTTTTATGGCCCCTGAGGATATACACAAAACCGCATTCAGAGTACCTAGAGCGGTGGTCTGTTTGAGTATGTGGTTATGACCTTTGGTTTGAAGAATGCTGGCGCTACATATCAGCGTGCCACGAACTACATTTTTCATGACTTGATTGGTAAATTGGTGGAAATTTACATTGATGATGTCGTGGTGAAGTCCGCATCGGTTGAAGGCCACTTGGAGGATTTATGACAGGTTCTGTAACGGACTATAAGGTTCGGGCTTAGAATGAATCCGAAGAAGTGTGCTTTTGGCGTGTCAGCCGGTCAGTTTTTGGGCTTTTTGGTTCATGAAAGGGGGATCAAGATTGGCCTAAAAAGTCAGGAAGCTATGCGCACCATGGTGCCACCTACTACGAAGAGGGAGCTCCAGCAACTTATTGGCAAGATCAACTTTGTCAGGAGGTTTATTTCCAATCTTTCCGGGTGGATTGAGCCTTTTATGGAGTTGGTGAAAATTAAGGCCAGTGAAGAATTTCGCTGGGGGGCAGAGTAGCAACAGGCATTTGAAGAGATTAAGGAGTATTTGTCAAGACCACCTGTGCTGGTTCCACTCCAACAAGACAGACCATTTTATGTGTACCTATCAGTTGTTGACACCTCCATCGCGTCGGTAGTAATACAAATGCATGATGATAAAGAGAGGGTTGTATTCTACCTCAGCAGAAGAATGCTGGACGCAGAGACAAGGTATCCTGATGTCGAAAAGTTATGCCTTTGTCTATTCTTTACATGCACCAAGCTTCATCACATCCTGCTATCAGCCGAAATAATTATTATCTGCAAATCGGATGTCATAAAACATATGCTATCGGCTCCTGTATTGAAAGGCCGATTGGGAAATGGATGTTTGCATTATCAGAATTTGATATCTGATATCAACCCGTGAAGGCGGTCAAAGGGCAAGCGTTAGCAGATCTTATTGTAGAGAGGGTCAGTACGAACATAGCAGCGCTTTCTGTAGGTGCGTGGGCCATGTACTTTGACAGGTCAGATTGCGAATAGGGATGTGGCATAGGTATCCTGCTAGTATCACCTCAGGGGGCAACGTATTCCTTCTCAATCAGATTGCATACTACCTGCACCAATAATCTTGCAGAATATGAAGCGGTGTATAAAGGTATGGAGTTGCTTCTTGAGGCTGGAGCTGAAGCAGTAGAAGTCTTCTGGGATTCAAAATTGGTGATCTCTCAACTCACAGAAGAATACAGGTGTGAAAGTGAGCTACTATTTCCGTTGTGGATGCAATGCCAAGAACTGATAGCCCAGTTCAGGTACATAAATTTTTATTGGATACCTAGAACTCGGAATACAGAGGCCAATGACTTGGCACAGCTGGCTTCAGGGTACAAAACCGATGGATCTAATCATCAGGTGCACCTACTGGACCAGGGAGATTGGAGAGCCGATATCTTCAATTACTTGAAGGATTCGGCTCGAGGGGCACCCAAGAGGATACGATATAAAGCCATGAGGTATATCCTGATAGGGGACGACATGTTCTACAGGACCTTGGAGGGGTTGTTGCTTAAATGCCTGGGGCCGGTTGAGTCCAATCGGCTCTTACATGAAGTCCACGAAGGAACGTGTGGGACTCATCAATCGGCTCACAAAATGAAGTGGCTGATTAGGCGGTCAGGGTACTATTGGCCCACCATGCTTGAAGATTGTTTTAAGTATTACAAAGGGTGTCAAGCATGTCAGAGGTTCGGGAAGATCCAGATGGTATCAGCGTCCGTGATGAACCCCATTATTAAACCATGGCCGTTCAAAGGCTGGGGCATGGACATGATCGGCAAAATTAATCCTCCATCTTGCAAAGGTCATCAGTTCATTTTGGCCATCACGGATTACTTCACCAAGTGGGTAGAGGCGATCCCTATGAAGTCGGTGGCATCCAGAGATGTTATTCAGTTCGTCAAGGAACATGTCATTCATAGGTTCGGGATTCCTCAGACTATTACAACAGATGGAGGTTCGGTCTTTATTTCAGAGGAATTCAAGAAGTTTGCCGCCGACATGGGCATCAAGTTGATCAGGTCGTCTCCATATTATGCCCGGGCAAATGGACAAGCTGAAGCATCCAATCAGAGCCTCATCAAGTTGATTAAGAGGAAGATTGATGAGTACCCTAGGCGTTGGCACGAGGTCTTATCAGAGGCGTTGTGGGCATACCGTATATCTTGCCATGGGGTGACGAAAACTTCCCCTTATCACCTAGTCTATGGGCAGGAGGCTGTTTTACCATGGGAAATTATGGCCGGATCGAGGCGCGTAGAGTTCCAGAATGACTTAACAGCTGAAGAGTATGCTACTCTAATGAATGATAATGTTGAGGACCTCATGGAGCTCAGGCTTTGGTCACTTGAGAAGATCAAAGAAAATAAGGCCAAAGTAGCCCGCACGTACAATAAGAAGGTCAAGCCGAAAGAATTCTAGGTAGGAGATCTGGTTTGGGAAGCAGTACTACCATTGGGAACTAAAGACGCAGCATATGGAAAGTGGTCCCCAAACTGGCATGGGCCGTATAGGGTTGACCAAGTTCTGTCTGGGAATGCATATATGCTTGAAGAATTAGATGGCGTCAAGTTCCCGATGGCGGTCAACGGCCAACATCTCAAGAGATACTTCCCGAGTATGTGGGATGATGAGTGATAAAGCCGATGCGACCAACGGGCCTGAATAAGGGAGTGCCGAAGCTGCGCGGAAGGGTACAAACCGACAAGACCCGATGGCTCGTGTATGCGAAACTAGTAACGCGTGCCGAAATAAAAGCAAGGAAAGAAGGCCGATGCGTGCAGTCGGCCCACATAATAAAGAAAAGCATTTCATGCCCAACAAACTAAGTTGTCAAAATAGCCGATGTGAGACCATCGGCTCTAGATTTTGTTGAAGTGCCCAACATATTCGGACCATCGAACAGCCGACGTGTGACCATCGACTTTAGGGTTGAAAATGTACACATACAAGTTTATCTGTTAAAGGAGCAAGCCTGCTAGAGAAACTCATCGATGGCAGTGATGACATCGAGACGGACACGATCAACTTCAGCAATCACTGCTTTGTCCTCCTCGTCCACCCCTGGCATCACCTGCTTACTCAGAGCACTCAACTCGGTCAGATCCACCTTCAGTTGAGCGGTCAGGGCTTCTGCTTCCCGTTTGGAGCTGGCAATAAGGTCTTTCTCTTCTTGAATGCGCTGCTCGGTGGCCCGGACTCTAGCCTTAAGGTATTCTAGGTCCTTCTCCAGAAGAAGAAGCCATTGAGTGGGAGCAGATGTGTCAGCCTTGGCATCCAGAACAGCTTTCTTCTCATTGACCGACCGGCACCTTTCAGCAATGTTGGCTCTCAAGGGTGTTTGAGAGCGACAGGTCTCAATCCTATGACGAGGTTGAGCTACTATTGCCCGAAAGGAAGGGAGGTGCCCGGCTGGCAAGAGCTTGACTTGAAGAGCCACGGGAAGCTGAGAGATGATCTTCTTGAGGATCTGCTTTACCGCACTAGAACCCTAGACCAGGACATCAATCGAACCTGACAGAAGGTCCTTCACACAGAGAAGATGACTGGCGACTCTGGTCGAATCCGGTTGAGAATCATTGTCTTCTAATATGGCCGATCCAATGGATGCAGGATCAAATGCAAGCAGTTCTGAGAGGTTTAGGCCCTGAAGGGAGGCATGTGAGTAGAGCAGCACAGAAAAGAATGAAAATGATCTGGGGGTAAAAAATACCTGTCCTGGGAGAGAAGTGGCGACAGCCGATGAAGAAGTGATCGGCTCCTGAAGGCGCATCCCTTCTAGAGGAGGAACGTTGTCAGCGGGAGAAGCGAAGGTCGGCTCTTGAGGGTTTACCCTTTCAGAAGGAGGAGCGGCAGCCGACGAAGCAGCAATTGGCTCTGGCAGGCGCGTCCCTTTCGAAGGAAGATTAGCAGTCGCCGAGGCAACAGCTGGCCTCTCCAGAGAGGAGCCAATGACCGATGCGGCCACAACCGGCTCCTGCAGATCTTGTAGGGTGACCGGAGCATCAATCAGCGCCGAAAGGCCTTCCAAAGCTGTTGGGTCGGGATCATGAAGGGTAATCAGAGCATTGATAGGCACTTCCACGTCCTCTAGAACTTCTGAAGCTGAGTCTTTTTGGCATGGGGGTTCCTCCCCACTGGAAATGTCCACGACGATGGGCTGCAAGAAAAGGGTACGTAATTGAGAAGAATGTACATGAACAGAAGGTCAATTAAAAAAGAGGTGATCCAAACCTGGCTAGCAGCTGGAGCTTCTTGACTGGGAGAAGATGGCCCAGCTGCTTTCCGGATTTTCCTGACAAGCACCTTCCTTGTCTTAGCATGGGCCCGGGGGGCAACAGCGTCAGAGGATCGTCTCTGTTTGGGGGTCAGCTTTGCAGTGCTGGGCTGGATCTGCATGATACTTTTTGAAGGAGGAGGTTCATTTTTGCCAAAGAGAACAACAGGGGCAATTGGCAAGAACTGGAAGATAGATCCATCATCATTCTTGGGCTCTGGGCCATCCTCCTGTTGCAAAAAGAGTAAAGGGAATCAGAAAGATTCAATGAGGTCAAAAGGAGAAAACGATAGGCGGACAGTAATACCTCTCCTTCAGGGATTTCATACTCAGCGTGAATCTGCTGCAGCATCGGCCCCAAGGCTCTCCAGAAAACATGAGTCTTCCACATCAACCACCAGTCCTCGAAGTCGACAGCCGAAGAAACAAAGGCAAGGTCAATAGGAATCGGGATGAAAAGGTCTAAAAACAGACTGTAACATCTTTGGGTGGTGACGGCGTCAGGAAGGTCCACCCTATTTGATGTCAAATGATGAAGGAGAAAATGTGGAGGCACTTGCCCAAAACTAAATTGCCGGGCTGCTACGACCGGCTGGTAAAATTCATATCCCGGTTTGATGATCCGGTTGGAGGTGCTCATGCCGACTGGGAGGAGGCAAGGACGAATCATGATGGAGTACAGGCGCCTGGAGTCAATATCGTAGGCAAAATCAGCCAATCGGAACGTGGCTGGGCTCTCAAAGATTTCAGACTCAGCATAGGGGAGGAAGATTGGGTTGTCCAGGCCTTTGTAAAAAATCTTAAACCATCGTGAGGCATCTGAAGGATTTAACTTGCCACCAGGAAGACTGTACAAGGCCTGTCCGAAGCTGGTGCATCGGATTTGCCTCCCACTTTGGTCCGGAAAAGAGTTGTTGGCCAGAGAGGGGAAGTTTGGGATGAAATCTTGAAAGTAAAGGTGAGCCCACAGCTGGATGAACCACCAGGGACCACCAATCCTAAGCTTTTTCTAGGAAAGAAGGCTCAAGGACATCAGATGAAGGTATCTATAGATTTCTCCAAGAAATAATTTACCAAGGCCAATGGTATGACCTTTGGCCAGTTCATACGCCAAGGGAAGATAGTTCTTGGTTGGAGCAAGCGAAGGACCACAGAAGAGAAAATGTTCTAGCCAAAGATTCAAGAAGGCTGTATGTTCCTTCTCTGACACAGGTCCTTTTGTTTTCAGATGTTGGTTCAGATATGCTCCCCAGTTCGTGCACTCTGCTTTGGAGGATAGTTTGAAAGGAACTTCAGATAGTCTATAAGCAGAAGGACAGGTTGATGAGATATCTAGACCAGTGATCATCATAACGTCCAGAAGGGTTGGAGTCATTGGACCATGTCCAAAGAGGAAACAGTTTAAGGCATCAGACCAAAAGTAGCCGATGGTCTTCAGAAGGTTCTCATCCTTTTCGAGAGGAGAAAGAGATAGAGATAGAGCATCGGCTATCCCTATGGATTCCCATGTAGGCTAGTAGGTGTTCACTACTCTGTTATACCAAGTTACCGAGCCCTTAGGAGGATTCGGCCAAGCACGAAGGCTATCGGACCAGGAGTCTAGATCTATGTCTTGATTCATGAAGGTGATTCAATTAGCCTCGCAAGAAATTAGATCTATGGGCTTCTCGTAAGAACGAGGCCCAAGACAGAAAGAATTGGGGGAAGAAAGATGCGGTAAGAGGATAATGGAAGTCTGAAAAAACCCACGAAAGACAAAGTAGTCGAAGAAGGGGTCATTTAACAGCACAAGGAATCTCATGATTACTGCATTAAATTAACAGAGGTCGGAGTTTTCCCTTCAAACCGAAGATATTCGTGCCAGTGTTCGAAGACTCTGCCATTGGGAACCTTGATGAAGTCAAGAACTCGGGGAACAGATCTAGGGTTAGCGGCGCAGGATTAAGAGCGTATTCTGAGGCTCAAGGGAGAATTTCGTGGCTAGGATTTATGAGCGAAGGGGATTTTTGGAAGGTAACCTGGGTTTGGGGAATCTTCAGAGATCTATTTTGGAGAAGGATTTGGATTTAGGCGGAGAATGAAATGAATTGAAGAACCAGTTCGAATCTGGATCGGCATATTTTGAGGAAGGGAACCGATGCGTTGCCATCGGCTCTTAACGGATCGTTTTGTTTAAAGAAATCATGGACGGAAAAGGAGATTTTATTTACAACAAGGGAGTAAGTACAAAAGAGGAGTCAATTGCTCCTAGAGCCGATCTATCGGCTTAGTGCTACAGTCTACCACCAGTAGACGCCGGAGGTCTTGCGGCGCTTGGTCGGCGGAGCTGTGCTGACATCACTATCGTCACCGCTGCTGTTGCTATCATCATCTCCGCTGCTGCTGCTGGTGAAGTCGCCTTCATCTTTGGTGTCTTCGTCGTCCCCAGCGGCATCTTCTGATGACTCGCCAAGGAGGAAGTTTCCTGTTACCGAATCTTCCTCAGTTGAGGAGGAATCAGCTTTTTCTTTCGAGGAGGAGAGTTCTTCTTCCTAGGATGCGTTGTCTTTGTCATCTTCCTCCAGCTCGGCTCCGAGGAGTAGTGTGAGATCTTCGCCATCGGTCAGGGATTCATCATCCTCTGACTGGGATTGGAAGTCTCATTCCTCTGCATCCCAATGCAGGGGGGCAAGGATCTCGTATGCGGCTATCAGATCATATTCCGGAGTGGACTCTCAGGAGGATTCAGATTCGAAGGAAATAGCAGAAGAGGCGGAGGAAGAGGAAGAAGCCATTGCAAGAGGAAGAAAGATTGGTTTAGATGTGGTTGCCAGTGGCTGAAGAAAGAAGACGATTAAGAAAGTTGCCAGGGGTAAGTTTATAAAGGCAAAGTGGAAGGTGAAGTGAATCAGCACTATAACGGTTCCCAACGAGCCTGGTGCAGAGCGGTCACATCCCCTAGAAGTTGAAGCAGCACGTCTATACGGGTTTCAGAAGTCGAAGAGTCGAGGCGGTTAAAAAGGAGATGGTTTCGGAATTATCATTGCCGAAACCAGGGGGCATGTGTTATCGCCATAATTTAGACAGGCTGGAAAGTGGGCCGTGGAGCAAGATGGATTTGAAGGATAGTTATAATGGGCTTGCGAATCGAACCCTATGCAGATATTTTGGGCCCAGGGTGGCCGTGTATCTAGATAGGTTTGTATGTTTAAACAGTTTAGATAGAGATAGTTAAGATTTGTGTCATGTTTGGTTAGGGTTGGTTAGGAAAGGAAAGTCTACGGACTATAAATATGTATCATGGGTAAACAATAAGGGAATCAATCATTCATCAACAACTCTCGGCGCATCGCCTCCCCTGTTTTAGGGTTTCTCGGGTAAGTGCCGTGCAGCCCCGATCACGCCTTGCCTGATTGGGGTGGCGGCGTCTTTGCTTACCTCCCTTTTTGTGTTTCTCGTTCTGAAGCTTTGTTGATGGCGAGAAACACTAGTTATCTTAACGTGTATAGAGTAACATTAGTCCTTCCATGCTTTAATCGTGCATCCTTTGTTACCTAAAAGCATTCAGCTGTCGTCATGTCCGATCTCGGATGTGAAGGCAGCCTTCTTGCTCTGTTCTTGTTTAGTAGATCCAATCTGTTATGGTTAGTCTTTAATTATCAAAGATTTAGTTTAATATCTGCATAATTAGGCCTTCAAACAGGTTGAACGTTCTGGCAGTATGTTTGGTGTCTTATGGCAGCTTAAAAGTAGATTGTTCCGGGAATCGGCTTTCTGGTTGGTTTTTAGGCCTCTGTTTAGGTTGTTATTTCGTTACCTCATGTATTTGTTAGGCTCGATCACGTGTAGGATGTTCTGATTATGCAGTGAAAGCTTTAACCGTTGTAGATTGGATTAGCTTAAGGTTTACGGGGTGAGATTTATTTTATCATCAGACGTGTACGTTCTATTTATAGATCTGATCCGGTATTAAACACAATCGGCTCTTCACAGCCGATGCCGGGGAGCATCCGATGAGCCGATCACGGCTCGGACTAATGTTTATGCGTGTCTGTGTATGCAAGAAACAAACACATGGCACCTTCCTGATCAGGTACAAGGTCAGGTGGCACGCCTAGCAACCTCGAAGCCAGGACGTGTGCCGGATCTCGGGCCGTTGACCGAGGGACCGGGGCCCACCAGCAGTTCCGGGAGCCTCTCGGCTCTTCGTGTTGCCCGTCATTGCTCGCCGGTGGGTTTTGACCGACAACAACAAGCAAGGTAGGTATTAAAGCATACATCAATATTGTTCCATGAACTGTTGCTCTTGATACTATATGTGGCAGAAGTATCAAGCAGTCTCAATCACCACGAGAAATGGACGATTCCTAAATCGAATTTCATAACCTTGCAAGGGATCCTAACTCACACACTCGGAAACTTTCCTTTCCGGGCAACCATTCCCCTCATATTCCGGGTCGTGGATCAGCGCCACCACAAGCGACTGCAGGACCATATGCACATCCAATGTGCAGGACGTACATCTACAGCGCAACTGTATGCATACTCCCGTCTGCTATGCAGAACGTACTCCCACACGTCGGTGCGTGTGAATATAAACCAAAATTCGAGTGGTGGGGGATATGTCCACTTGCCGGGCCAATCAGGTACTAGTCTTACCGCGTACCACATTTACTGTATGTGGCTAGTACTTTCAAATGCTTGACCTCCACTACCACACACCGTCGGCGACTATCATCAAATCTACATGATATGCAATGATTTGAGCAAATGGTTATTATTTTAATATTTGGTTTTCACAATAAACTTGCAATCCAACAAGAATATGTTCAATACATCACTTCAAGACTTAACTAATTTGTACAAACAACAAAAAGATTTGAAAATAAACTTAAGTAGAGTTTCTGGTGTAGAATCTTTGTTCAAAATAGCTATTTGGTGAAGGTTACTACAGAGCCGATCTGATCTACTTCATAGCATGTTTTTCAGATAACTTTTCTAGCGGATTGAGTTGTGCATCGGAAAAGTCCGATCTATGCATTCTGCATCGACTATTTTTAGTTGATTGATGTGTCCTATATCGACTGTGCCTTAGTCGATACTTTCTTGAGGTGTTAACCTAGGTAACTACTTGTGCGCGCATCGGCCCGATTTTTCTTTGGCAAAAGTAGCCGATAGAGGTGTAGCCGATCGACGTGTAGTCGATGGGCGTGTGGCCGATGAGTGTGTAGCTGACGGGCGTGTAACTTACAGACGTGTAGCCGATTGATTCTTGGCATCTTACAGAAAAGACCCTAGAAAGAAATAGAGGCTTGCAACTAGGTTCCTACTCGACTTGATTTAGAAGAAGCCGAACGGTAGCAATCAAAATCCGGCGAGGAGGCTCACCAGCAGCGAGGGAAAGGTGGGAAAAAAGGTTCAGGAGCTCATGGCGGACTTGGGTTTGGTTGGAATCGTAGAAGGGAAGCTCAGAGGCGGCAGTTCGACTAGAAACAGAGCCGGCGTGGCGAGGTTCTAAGGGCTGCGATGGTGTTACGGCGACCGGAGTGCAGGAAGGCAAAGGGGAATTGGTCAGGGAGCTTCGGCGTGGAGATGTGGTGCTGATGGTGCTCTTGGCGAGGGAGGAGAAGGGGTGGAACTTTGGTTCGACTAGAAACAAGACGGCGGCAGGGAGTAAGATCGCCGGCACGGCGTTCTGGGCTGCGCGCGCACGGGAGGAGGAAGAAGAGCGGGTTAGGAAGGGGCAGTGAGATGCGGCGGTGCTGGTGGAGTACGAGATTGGAGAGGAGGAGTTGCGGAGGTGGCTGACCACGATGGACAGAGAAGCTCCGGCAAAGTAGTCAAGCGGAGAAGAGAAGAGGAATGCGGGTGCGCGCGAGGGAATAAAAGAAGGATGAAGTTCACTGGGCGCGTTCCAAAGCCAAAAAGAGGCACGCGGGGGCGGGCGGCAAGCAGCTGATGGTGGTCGACGGCGCACGTGGCGGCTCGGGCGGGCCGCGGCGCGACGTGTCCGCGCGAGGAGGAGCCAGCGGGGTTGGGCGAGCGGCGGGCGGGTGAGTTGGGGGCCATGTGGCGCAGGAAGAGTGGCGAGGGGGCAGCTAGCGGCCAGGGGAAACACCGGTGATAGGCGGCGGGCGACGCTGCAGAGAAACAGAGATGGGGAAGCAGGAGGAAGAAGATGAGGACCTGTTCGTAAATTTTGCAAAAGTTCAAGGAGTTCACTGTAAAGTAAAATTTTCTTCCAAACTATAGTTCTAATGAAAATATGCCCAAAATCAAAAGTGTAGAGCTTAAAAGATCTACCACTTTGCTTTAGGGTCCAACTTCAAAAGAGTTAGGGTTTTGAAATTATTTTTAAAAGCCAATAAATCATTCAATTTCAAATAAATCCAAAATAAATTTTACCTCTTCAATGAAGCCTTGGAGTATTTACACTTCTTACAGTGGTTAAAGAGTAAAAACTTACGTTTGCAAATCAACCCTTCATACATTTTTGAAATTATCTCCCATTCACACAATTTACAAAAAGAACCCTAATTTTTCCAATATTACAAAAATACCCTTTAACATGTATTTAAGTTTTTTTAAAGGCATTCATCAAAGCAAACACAAACTTCACAAGCACAAATTCATACTAGAAATTAGTGTGTTTAGCTCCTAAGTACCTGAAATGTCACATATGGCAGCTCTGAACAGGTTCATCTCCCGACTCGGGGAGAGAGGACTACCCTTCTTCAAACTCCTGAAGCGCCAAGATAAATTCCAGTGGATGGAAGAGGCCGAGCGGGCCCTGTAGGATCTGAAACAACACCTACAGTCTCCCCCAATCCTCACAGCACCACTGCTAGGAGAAAATCTACTACTATTTATTGCGGCGACAACTCATGTCATCAACATTTTCATCATCGTCGAACGCAGCGAGGAGGGCCATGCATTTGGAGTGCAGAGGCCCGTGTACTTCATCAGCGAGGTACTCTCCGAATCTAAGGTACGATACCCGGCAGTTCAGAAACTTCTATATGCAATACTGATCACATCAAGAAAGCTACGCCATTACTTCGATGAGTACAAGATCACTGTGATTACGGATTTTCCGTTTGCGGATATTCTACACAATCAGGACGCCACGGGACGTATATCAAAGTGGGCAGTGGAACTGGGGGCTCTGTCAGTCGACTTCAAGCCACGCATTGCAATTAAGTCTCAAGCTCTAGTCAATTTTATGGCCGAATGGAGAGAGAACCAAATTTCAACACCAGTCGACAAGCCAGAGCACTAGACCATGTATTTAGATGGATCTCTTAAGCTCGATGGCGGAGGTGCTGGAGTCCTATTTATCTCCCCGAAAGGCGAACAACTGAAGTATGTCCTCCAGATCCTTTGGGAGGTATCCAATAATGAAGCCGAGTATGAAGCCTTGCTTCACGGGCTACGTTTGGCGATATCACTAGGCATCAAGCGACTACTTGTATACAGCGATTCACTTCTGGTCGTTCAGCAAGTCAACAAAGAGTGGGACTGCAACAAGGAGACAATGGACGCCTACATACAAGAAGTGCGCAAGCTGGAAAATAAATTTTCCGGACTGGAGGTTCATCATGTGATACGAGAACAAAATGTCGGCGTAGATATACTATCCAAGCTAGGATCCACCCGTGCACAAGTCCCAGCGGGAGTTTTTGTCCAGGACCTGAAGCAACCGTCCATCAAGTCCTCACCTTAGATAACCACTGATACTGGCCCTCAGAAGCCCGATCGGGAGGTTATGATGCTTGGGGAGGACTGGAGAGAAACTTACATCGACTTCATCCGGGACCAAAGACTACTAGCGGGGATGGACGCAAAAAGCACAGCGGCAGCTCGTGTCATGCGCAGAAGCAAAGGTTTTGTCTTAGTCGACAATAAACTCTACCGGCATGGCACACGATCAGGTGTACTCATGAAATGCGTTACGGGTGAAGACGGCTACGACATACTGCAGGAGATACATGAGGGAGTATGCGGCAACCATGCAGCTTGAAGAATGCTAGTCGGGAAAGCATATAGAGCTGGTTTTTGGTGGCCCATCACAGTGTCAGACGCTGAAGACTTGGTACGGAGATGCCAAAACTGCCAATTATTTGGCAAGCAATCTCACGTCCCAGCCCACAATCTTATCACCATACCACCATCCTGGCAGTTTGCCTGCTGGAGCCTTGATATGATTGGGCCTTTTACAATGGCGCTAGGCGGTTTTATCCACATATTGGTAGCGATCGACAAGCTTACCAAGTGGATTGAGTACAAGCCGATAACCAAGCTCACACCAGACAGAATCATCGATTTCATCTCCGACATTCTGCATCGCTTCGGCTTCCCGAACACCATCATCACGGACCTGGGATCAAACTTCACAGCTAACCAGTTCTGGGAGTTCTGTGAAAATGCGTACATCAAAGTCAAATACGTCTTCGTTGCACACCCAAGAGCCAACGGTCAAGTCGAGAGGGCGAACGGCATGATAATCGAGGGCCTCAAGAAAAGACTCTATGATGAAAAAGCAAGAAAGGCAGAAAGTGGATACACGAGTTGCCACATGTCATCTGGGGGCTCAGGATTCAGGTGTCCAAAGCCACAGGACAAACACCATTTTTTCTTATCTACGGCTCCGAAGCAATTTTACCGGCTGACATCATGTGGAAATCCCCAAGGGTTGAAATGTACAATGAAGGCGAGGTGGACGAAGCAAGGCAGCTAGAGCTAGACTCTATCAAAGAGGCTCGCTGCACTGCTCTTGTTCAGTCAGCACGATACCTATAGGGGATCCGACGATATCACGACCGCAACATCAGGGAATGGTCGTTCAGTATAGGCCATTTGGTCCTATGCCACATCCAAGATGAGTCAGGATTACACAAGCTCAATTCGAGATGGGAAGGACCGTTCATCGTCAAGTATATTACAAGACCGGGGTCTTATCGACTACAATACCACGAGGGCCAAGATGTCCCAAATTCCTGGAACATACAGAACCTACGAAAGTTTTACCCATAAGAAGACACGCAGTGATAGCTGTTCTTCGAGCGCCAATGTGGTTTCTTTTCGATTCAATTTGGAGGCCATGTGCCACAGAATCAGGAATGTAAATTCTCTATTAAAATTTGGAGGCTATAGCCATGTTCAAGTTTTATATAAATCGACTTCTTGCCATGAGCATAGCTGTCGTTGCGATGATTATCATGTTTTTCCAAACAGGCTAGATCCGCTCGATCGGACTCAATCTAACTTGTTTGACGTGCTCACTTGAGGAGCTATATCAACTACTCCCAGATTCGCTGCACTCGGGGTAGTATTGACTACTTGCTACGAGCATGATAGTCATTGCGATGATGATCGTGTTTTTCCAAACAGGCTAGATCAGCTTAATTGGACTCAATCTAACTTATTTGAGGGGCTCACTTGAGGAGCTATATTGACTACTCCCAGAGTCGCTGCACTCGGGGTAGTATTGACTACTTGCTACAAGCATGATTGTTGTTGTGATGATGATCGCATTTTTCCAAATAGGTTAGATCCGCTCGATCGGATTCTATCTAACTTGTTTGACGGGCTCACTTGAGGAGCTATATCGACTACTCCCAGGGTCGCTACACCCGGGGTAGTGTCTACTACTTAGCCTATGAATGTGGATGGCAATCCAGAAATCACAAGGCAACGATAGTATAGACAGCACTGACAGATATATTACAAGGAGAAGAGTACTTGTCTTTACAATAACTCAATCCTATTCTATACTCTCTACTATTTTTTCAGCTACAGGCATGGCCTGTAGAAGGTACTTGCTGAATTGCTCTTCAGAGCAGTCCGCAGCTACACCCTGTGCGAGTACCTCTAGTCGAGCCTTAGGCCAAAACGACTTTACAAGACCTAAGGCATGGCTAACATATGTTGTGGAGGCCTCGGTGACGAAGCTGAGGACTTTCTGTGGAGCTTCGCGAAGTCGCTCCAGCAGGGATCGCCCATCTACTACGCCGTCTTCCAGCGGATCCACCACTTCATCCAGCTGTCGGGCGGCCACCCTTAGGTCTTCCAGCTCTTTCTGGCGCTGTTCCTTCTCTTCGCCCATCGTCTTGATCTGCTGAAGGCAATCGACGAACTGCTGCTCAGTATCGGTGATCACCTTCTGCAGTTTCTCGACATCATCTGTGCGATGATATAGGATATTCTTCACGTCAGTAAGTAACTCTTCTTTATAAGTTAAGAGTTTCTTAACCTATGCGGTGAAGACAATGTTTTAGAACACAAGACCAACTGCTAGAGAAAGTACTCGAGCGTGGAAAGGACTTGCCTTGATGCGCTTTTTTCTACTCCTTGAGCTGTTCTTGGAGCTCGAAGTTGGACTTCTCAAGATTATGGATGTCGTTCTTGAGTAGCCATGTTTCTTGTGTCCGCTCCTGCTTCAGCTTGTCGAGTTCCTTACAAAGATAGATGTTCTTTCGAAGTTCTTCCTCGATGCGTCGATCCTTCGCTTGGAGCTCCTGGAGGCCACTCTCGACTGCCTTCAACTTCTCAGATTTTTATTGAGAGCGTTTGGCCACATCCTGTACAAGGGGGAAGACTGAGAAGACAAAACAACTCGATAAAGCATAATGGCAGAAGAGCATTCATGCCTTACCAAGGTAAACCTGTACATCTCCTTCGAGATCTTCTGGAAATACCTCATGTTGTCAACCATGAGGAGAGGATCATCCAAAAGATCATTGGTGATAATGTTCTTGAATCCTCTCCCAGACATCAACAGAGTTCCAGAGTTGCCAGAAGTACCTGCAGCCTCTTCAGTTGATGGCTGCGGGGCACCTGCAAGTCGAAAAGTGTTCAATAAATGAAGCCTGTGATCTAAGCAGTTAGCCGCAGGGGGTCAGACACTTACCTGTGCCATCCGCAGGAGCGGCATTGGTGACCTTGACTTGTTCACCACCACCAGCACTGGATTCGATTTGCTGGGGCTCGGGAGGTGGTAGGTCGAGCAGAGTCGCATCCTCAATCCCGAGCGGCGGCAGTTGTGCGCTTTCCGCTTCAGGTTGTTTGACTGGTGGCTCGGGGGCTGGAGTAGCCGAGATAGGCTCTGGCTCATCCAACCCCAAAGTAGACAAAGTCCTAATAAAGCAGAATCTGTCAAACCCGGGGCCACGGGACTGTGTACATAACGTAGTTTAAAGAGGTTTAAGAGACTTATCTCTTATTTATCTCGTTTATCTCTTATTTATCCTATTTAAGTAGGAGATAGAGCTAACCGATACAGAAGGAATCTACCCGAGACATGTTCTGGTATGATTCCTTAGCTGGTGTTGGTTAGTATCTTTGTAACCCTGGCCTCTCGGATATATAAGGGAGGACAGGGACCCTCTCAAAAAAAACATCACAAGATCATTCTACACCAAAGGTAATACAAATCACCATACAGGATGTAGGGTATTACGCATCTTGCGGCCCGAACCTGTCTAAGTTTTGTGTCCTTGCACCTTTGAGTTCCTGATCTCGGCGTCTCCTCACCAAAACTTACCACCTTGGGTATACCCCACAGTGGGCAGCCGGTAAAACACCAACAGTTGGCGCGCCAGGTAGGGGAGCGCGTCGAAGATCCACCGGCGAGCTCAATGGCAACTTTCCGATTCTCCAGGTCAGTTCCCTCTCAGGGCACGACATCTATTTTTGGCTCGTGGGTGTGCATCGCAGATGGTGTGGGCAATTTCCGGCGATTCCTCGTTGACATGAAGCCAAAGACTCCCGTGGTGGATCTTCGCAGTGACCTCGGCAAGGTCGTCGATGATCTCGATGACTTGTTGATCCATGCATCCGCTGCAAAGAACAAGATGGAGTCAGCTCTCGGCTCGACTTCATCCGGTGCTGCGGTAACTTCCCTTGGGTTGGAATCATTCCAACCTAAGGATTCGCGTAGCCGATCCTGACTCGGTTCACGCGATACAGCCACTGATCTTCAGGAGGCCAACGTCTTCGGGTCCCTCTCTGTGTTAGAGAAGGACCTGGACTCTTTGCTCCAGTTTGGAAGGCTCGAAGCCAGCGCATGTCGGGGGGCTTCGGGTTGTTTTGGCGCCAGTGATCTGATGATCACCTCCATACCGGAGGGGCGCTTCGTACATTGGAGGGGCATGGAGCTCTACGATCTACTCGAGGCTGAGGGGCGCTTCATGGAATACCTAAGACGATGATTTCCGATCATGGAGCGCAGTTTATTGCTCGGTGCTGGGAGCAACTTCAAGATGCTCTTGGAACTAAGTTAATTCGAAGCTCTGCATATCATCCTCAAACAGATGGACAGACTGAAAGAGTAAATCAGATATTGGAAGATATGCTCAGAGCCTGTGTCCTCCAGTATGACAAGAACTAGGACAAATGCTTACCCCTGGCAGAATTCTTGTACAACAACAGCTATCAGACCAGTCTCAAAATGGCCCCGTTCGAAGCATTGTACGGTCGCCGATGCCGAACTCCTTTGAGTTGGTCACAAACCGGCGAGCATAAAATCTTTGGAGCCAACCTAGTCATTGAAGCAGAGAATAAGGTAAAGATTACACAGACGAATCTAAAGGCAGCCCAATCGCGGCAGAAAAGCTACGCTGATATACGAAGAAGACCATTACAGTTTCAAGTTGGAGACTTCGTATATCTTCGAGTATCTCCTACTCGAGGTGTTCAAAGGTTCGGCGTAAAAGGGAAACTTGCTCCCCGATACATCGGACCCTTTGAAATCCTTGAAATCTGTGGACCCGTAGCTTACCGTCTCCAACTTCCTCTTCAGTTAGCTGCCATTCATAACATCTTTCATGTGTCTCAACTTAGGAAATGCGTCCAGATTCCTACCGAGACCATCGATTCCCAAGCCATCGAAATCGAACCTGATCTGACCTATATAGAACATCCACTTAGAGTGCTAGACACCAAAGAGAGAAGCACTAGAAGAGAAACCATCAGAATGTACAAAATTTAGTGGAACCATCACACAGAAGAAGAGGCAACATGGGAAACCGAATCTTATCTTCGGCAAAATTTTCCAGACTTCTTCCAAGCCAACCTCCGCGTTTGATCATTCAATTCCATCCTGTTCCGGAATCTTAGGACGAGATTCTTTTTAGGAGGGAAGGCTGTGACACTCAGGTAATTAGTATGGTCACACCCTAGATTTTTGTGTGATGTTATGTGCAAAATATGGTAAAAGTGTGTTTAAAAATTTAAATAATTAGGGAGAAGGGTTATTTATATAATTATATTTTAATAAAGGTCCTTTAGTGCCAAATGGGTAAGCATGGAGGATAGAATTCAAATGTATGAGGATTGTTTTGCAAAACTCAAAAACTTGTGTTTAAATCGCAAATGTAGGTGAAACTACACATAGGATATATTTGTAGTGTAGTTTTTAAATAGGGTTTGTATAAAGTTTAGAATCTTTGCTAAATTTTATTTTAACTCCAACTCCTTAGCTCTTCTGTGGATGAACCTTAAAGCAAAGTTGTACATTTTGAAAAACCATACATTTTTGCTTTTGGACCCATCTCCATTTGAGCCCTGGTTTGAAAGTTATGTATGCATTACAGTAGGGTCCCTGCATTTCTGTGATATTGCATTTGGGTCCCTCTTCATCTACCTCTCTCTCCCTCTCCTCTGTTCTCCTCTGCCGCGTGCCGCCACCGCTGTCCCGACCATGTGCGCCACCCCTGCCGTCTCTGCGCTGCTCTGGACCTCGCCACGTGCCACCCCGGCCTCTGCCCCGCCGCTTCCCGCCCTCGCGCTGGCCACCCCCTACCCTCGCCACGTCACCCGTCGTCTGCCCGAGCTGCGCCTCACCGCCGCTCACCGTCGCACCGTCTCCTGCACCACCTCCTACCTTCCGACGACTCCACGCATCATTACCCGCCTTGCCGCCGCCCTCCCGACCTCGTGCTGGCTCGCCCTTGCGTCCTCCATGTCGCATTGCTTCTGCCCGAGTGCCGCCGCGATGGCCACGCACGCCGCCGAGACGCCATCTCCTGCTTGCGCACGGGCACATCCCCTTCTGGACCCCGAGCTCTTCCTCTAGCTCCTCTAGTACACATCCTGGCATTTGCACACTTCTTTTCCATTCCATTTTCCCTGCTCCGATCGCCAACACTCACCAGACCTCCTCCGTGACTCCGGCTCACCGTCGGCAGCCCCGCCGCCGCTTCCCAATCCCCAATTCAGTGCACCAACAGCATTGTCGTGATCCACTGCAGCTCACTGAGTGATCCAATCCCAGTTTCCTCCACCAGAACCGTCGGACCGCAACGCCGGCGAGCCCTCTTCCTCCGCCACCGCTCGGCCTCCCGTCGACCCACCGATACAGGCCCTCTCCGCCCCGATCAACGGCACCATCAGCACCACATCATCCTCCTGAAGCGATCCCGCCCCTCCTCCACCGCCCTCCATCACCCTAGCCTGCAGAACACCGGCCGCCATTGCCGCCAGTAAGGACCCGAGGTTCACCCCGCCGTCGATCACCACTCTCCGACCTGTTTCTGTCCAAATTAAGTTGGGGGAAAGCATCCCCGCACTCCCCCGGTGCTCACACGCACCTTGTTCCCCCATGTTCGCCGGCCCCTCGCCAGGAACGATGACGCCCCGACACGGCCGCCGCCACTCCTCGCCGCCGGCCGTGCTCCGTCGCTGATCTTGATGCACATCACCCACTGGTGGACACCGTAGGACTTGTAGGTCATGCTGGACAAGATCATCTCCGGCCAAGACCTCACCGCCAGTGAGAACGCCGGAGACAGAGATGCCGGACGCCGTCAAGAGCCGGCAAGGGCATATCTGTGATATCTTTTTCGGTTCTAAGGGCCTAGGTGCTAAAACCCGAGGACCCCAGTGCAAGACCCTTTATTATTTTATGTGAGCAAGACTGCTGGCTTGTAAAATCAATAGGAAATTGTAGGAAATTCCAAAAATTGTCAAACTAATTTTGTTGGAAACTAGATTTCAAACTCTACCACTTCTATTAATGAAGTTTGGTTTGAAACTAAATAATTTTGAATCTATTTTAAATTTAAGTAGAAGGGATATTTTATATGTAACTCTTACATACAAGCTTAGACTCTTAAGATTTTTGGTAAGTAGCATCTTTAGATCATGTGTAAGCTAGTATAAAAGTTTCAAACTTAGTATTATTTTGTAATTTAAGTTCTTTTGAATTTGGGGCAATTCAATTTGAAATAATTTGAATTCAGTTAAGTGTATTTCTAAAGCTTACTTATTTAGATCTTTTTATCATAGTCTATTATATTAATACTTAGTTAATAATTAAGATGTTCAAGACTTTATAATTCTATTTACCTAAGTTTAAATTTAAACTTGAAGTTTGAATTCAAATTCAAATCTTTTAGTTTATGTTTACAGTAAATTCAGTACTATACCCATAACCTAAGTATAAATGATAATTTAAAAGTAAAACCCCCTTGTTTCATGAATTCTTGTGTGTTGATTGTTGGATTGCAACTTTATTGTGAAATAAAATTCTTAAACTCAAGCACCATCTCATTTTAAGTTATTGCATGTCATATAGAATCAACGACTCTCGTCGACGGAGACTACGAGCTGGTCTTAGGACAAGACCAAGGGTTTTCTGAAGACCCGATAAACGTCGCTGAGGAACTAACTGAAGCCCCGAACCAAAGTTCGGAAGTCTGTGACACTCCTGCCTCCAACCCCACTCAACAAGGCAAGCCCCGATGCATACCCCAGTATTTCAATTTATTACTATTTCATTATTATATTATATATCTTGCATTACGTCTAGGAGTTGAAATGAAACCCTAGTTGCATAAAATCTTAGGAATCCAATGTATTGTACCCGAGTCCTTATCGCATAGACGTTCTGCTAAATAGGGCCGGTAAAAGTCGAGTGATTTCCTATCACTCGCGCGATATATGAGTTGCATGTTTACAATTCTGCAATCACTCTAAGGATAATGGATAGGGTCATGTGCAATACCATGACCTGGAGGTTTACCCTGTCTGTTTTGATAAAAGTTGTTAAGGTCGCAGCGTGTGGTAGTGGTGGCTAAGCGTTTGAAAGTACTAGCCACATGCTGCGAAATATGGTAAAGCGGTAAACCTAGTAACCAATCGGCCGGCAAGTGGACATACCTCCCACCACTCGTAATTTGGTTTTTCTCATGCACCGACGTGCGGGAGTGCATTCCGCACTGCGGACAGGAGTACGGTCATGTAGTCGCGCTACAGACGTATGTATTGCACAATTGGTGTGCATACGGTCCTACAGTCGCTTGTGGTGGCCCTGTTCCACGACCCGGAATGAAAGGCAAACGGTTGCTTCGGAACAATCTTTGGATGTTCCAAGCGTGTGAGTTAGGTTTACCCTTGCAAGGCTGAAACTCCATTCAGAATCATCCGTCTCTCGCGGAAATTGTGACTGCTTATTCCTTCTGCCACATAGAGTAAGAAATGTAACTATTGATGGAACAATCATGATGAATGATAATCTCTACCTTGCTTGCTTAGCGTAGGTGCTAACCTAGAATGGATAATCAACTAGAATATGAACGCTAAAATTTGAAAGTAGATCAGACTCTTTGTTGCTTTTCAGCTGAAAATAAACTCAGAACCCTTGAAATGCCTTCATGAGTCTAGTTACGGGCTAAGGTATACCCAACCCCGGGTAAGCCTTGCTGAGTATTAGAATACTCAGTCTTGCTAGTATTATTTTCAGGTATAACCTTGGAGAACCCCACGGATAGTTCTGTGTGGCAGAACCAACCTGAATTATACCGGCTCAAGTACGCGAGTCCACTCCCGAGGGCTCCAACGTGCTTCAGATGGTATAATCCCTTGGCCTGTCGGGTAACGTCCCGATAAACCACCGATACATAGGATCAAATAAGGTTACCTCACACGAAGGTGAGTCCAGAGATACATTTACCATCATATCTTACATCACAGGGAATTACATTACAAAAGTTTCCAAAAGCAGTACGAAGTTTCAAATTTAGAGAAAACATTACAAACTGTTAGAGTTATGGTTTTTAGCAGCGGAAAACATACGCGATGATTTACAACACGTCGTCAAGACGGATGTCATGCTAAGCCCTGGCACGACATCACTCGATATCATCAATGTTGGCCGGGGTCGGATCCCATTCCACGGACCAACTGTCTGGAAGAGCACAAGGCCATGACAGGGGAAGAGTAGGGTCTTCAAGGGTTTTACCTGAAAAACATATAACTAGCAAGACTGAGTATACTAATACTCAGCAAGGCTTACCCGTCTCATGGTATACTTAGCCATGTAACTAGACTTATGAAGGCTTATAATGGTTCTGGGTTTAGTTTCAGCTGAAAAGCAATAAAGAGTAGATCCTTAATTTCAACTTTTAGCTTTCAGGTTCTAGTTGATTATCCATTCTAGGTAAGCAACTATAGCTATTCAAGCAAGGTAGAGCTCTTTACATCAATCATCAGCATTACTCATCATATAATTGCTCTTGCTACTCTGTGTGATAAAGGGATCAAGCAGTCTCAATCTTCGTGAGAAACGGACGATTCTGAATCGAATTTTCAACCTTGCAAGGTAAACCTAACTCACACGCTTGGAACATCCAACGATTGTTCCGAAGCAACCGTTTGCCTTTCATTCCGACTCGTGGACAGGTCCACCATAAGCAACTGCACGACCATACGCACTTCCAAAGTGCAGGACATACGTCTGTAGTGCGACTACAAAACCCGTATTCCTGGTTGCCCTTGCAACACGTATTCCCACACGTCAAACTAAGTAACCAGAAGAAGCAAGACGAGTGGTGGGAGGTATGTCCACTCCTCGGGCCGATTGGCTACTAGGCTTACCGCTTAACCAAAACTCACGGCATGTGGTTAGTACTTTCAAACGCTTAACCCCGATCGGCACACACCGCGACCTTAACCAATTTAACAACACAGATGGGGTATCATTCCTTTCCATGATACTGCACATAACCCCGTCCGTCATCCTTATAGTGATAACAGGAATGTAAACATTACAACTCCTATATCGCGCGAGTGACAGGAAATCACCCGACTTCTACCGGTCCTATTAGCATAGCATCTATGCGATAAGGACTCAGTTACAATACATGGGTTCCTAGGATTCATGCATCTAGGGTTCCATTTCAACTCCTAGACATAATGCATAAGTATAGATAAATAGACATAGATTGTAGTGTAAATAAAGTAGTGGGTTATGTCCGGGGCTTGCCTTTACTGGTGGGGCTGAAGTTAGAGATGTCAATATCTTCCGAACTTTGGTTCGGGGCTTCAGTTAATCCCTTGGTGACATTCACTTGGTCTTCAGGAACATCCTCTGCAGACTCTTGGGAGATCTTGTAAGTACCGTTGCGAAAGTAGTCGTATCTACATGCAATGCAATATTACATTCAAAGTGTGCACATAAAACTATCTTACTTCACAATAAAGTTGCAATCCAACACTCATTTAATATACCACTCATATAACAACCAGAAAGATCTGAACTAAACCTAGACAGAGCTATGGGGGAACAACTAATTAGAATCGGCTACTCGTTGAAGATTACAACAGAGCCGATTGGAAACAACAGAGGTTTAGCTGATTGATGTGCTTAGGTCGTGCCTAACAGAGGCGTGTCTACTGTGCGATCTTACTGATCTAGGGTGGTGTACTTTGGCCTGTGTAGCCGATTGATAGGTGCATCGTGTTCCTAATTGATCGATGAAAGCATCGATTACATTAGCAGAGGGGTGATTCCTAAAGCTGCTGTGTCTAAACTGAGACGTGCTTAAGTGTTATCTTAGGTAACTAGGTGTGGTTGCATCGGCTCGATTACGTCAGCACAATAATTGAGTGACGTACAGCCGATTGGAGAGTGGTTGTAGGTATGTGACCGATAGATATATAGCCAATTTCATAGCTGATAAATTGGCTGATAGATGTGTGTGGATAAGGATGGGAAAACTAAGGATTAATCGGCCATATTTGACCGATATGGAAAACAACTAGAATCGGCTTGGATCGGCCGATAGCAAGAATTCGAAGATTGTGTGTGCCTCTTCGATACATCGACTATATGCAACCGACGTAGGACAGAAAAAAAGAATTGTATCGGCAGTAGCCGATATTAGAAGGGTAACAACCAGATTGGCTAGTCAGCCGATGGTAGAAGCATTTAAAAAAAAATGCATCGGCTGACAGCTGTTACACAGAAACATCAAAGACTCAAGGAAACAGATGCTTAGCGACGGGGCTGATAGCCGACGCTGAAGCGTAGCTGCAGAGATGTATTAGCTAAGCAGCAGATACACACGGATTAACAAAGATCTTTATATAAAAAAGGACCTTAAGGAAACGGCAATCAAGACAAAGATAAAGTCTTGATGGCAGCGATAAGAGCACTCATACGAAAGGATTAACTAAACATCACACATCTCTATTTAAGACATATATTCTATGATTACTTTTCAGCTATATCACATGCATATAACACAAGGTACAAATAAAGCAGTCATTCTCTAATATTCAACCTAGATCACAAATAAAGACTTTCAATTCAAGAGCACAATATAAAACTCGTAAACTTTGACCTAAGAATTCAAACAAAACTGGTTTTGTATTTTTATGAACTTCTTTCAAAAATCTATAAAATGTAGAAGTTCACTGATTTGAAATAAAGAAAGTTCTGAAAAAAATCTTACAGAAAACACCCTAGAATTTTCTAAATCAAAGCAATCAAGTCCCTGGTCAGGGAAAACAAGAACAGGAAGATAACGATGATATTCCGGCAAAGGAATTGCCGGCATTAGGAAGATTCAGTGAATCAGGGCAAACCTTGGGGTAACTTTGGTCATGGAGAAGAATGGGCGGAAAGTGAATTCCCGTGGTGAGTAGGATCGGCGGTGAGAAGTGTTCGATGATGGCAAGGTTCCGTGAGTGACGAAGAAGCTTGTCGGGGGAATAAGTTGCAGTGGGTGGAAGATGGCCGAAGGAGTAGTCTCCGTGGTGATTCATGGTGATAGCGGTTGAGCGATCCACGAGGGTAAGAACTGTTGGATGTCGTGGATCATGGGACGAGATGATGGAGCCGAATGGGTTCGCTATACCAACTTCTCCGCGAACCCTAGGGTTTTCCTGCTCACGGGTTGAACTTCCTTTGCCCACGCACATGCGATGCCAAAGCATGGCTGACCGAACACCTCTGCTGGCACAAGAAGAAACCCTCCTTGACCTGACTACTCCGGTGCGTGCACTGCCGGCATACTTGCGCAACCATTCGCAAGGCCGCCGCTCCCGTTCCGCTTCCACACCATCGGCCTCCAACTTGCTTGCGCGTGGTCTGTTGCTTTGCATACGCACGCGCCTGCAGAAACGAGCCGAGTCGGTCATCGGTAGAACACTCTCGCTCGTATCCGCGGACGTGCTAGTCTAAATCTGTTCGAACCTTCGCTTTTGCTTCGCCGCGCCACACTCGCTCTCTCTGCCTCCGCGAGGGCCATGGTCTGCTCGCACCTGGCCACCTCCAAATCCTCCACGAATAGTTCCTAGTGCCGCCTGATCTCATCCACTACTTTCTCCTCAACGGCCTTCGACGTCTTCCACGCGCGGCTCTACTGCCCCCTGGGCGGTTCCGCCCCGAATCATCGCGCTGCAGCACCTCTCGCACCGCATGCGACCTTCCTGTACACCAATTCGGTCGCGGCGTCGCCGCCCTGCACATTGTCGCTCTGCATAGCTCCTCCTACTGCCGGACTCGCGCTCGCCTCGGCCTGGCCGCGTCGCAGGTCCCTCCGCGGCCGTCCTCGCCAAGTTACTGCTGTGACAGTTCATGTGCTTGTAAGTTAGACATATATTTGTTAGTGTGAAATATGTGTTTGTTTGTATAAAGCTCATGTGTGTTTATGTGAAGCTTTTGAAAAATATAAGTGCCAGTAAAAGGGTACTTTTGTAATTATAGAAAAAACTAGGGTTGTTTTTGCAAAGTGTAATTGGATAGAAGGTAACTTCAAAATAAGTAAAGAGTAGTTTTGCAAATATGTTTTTCTTACTTTATGTCTTGTAAAAATATATATTTACCCAACAGTTGCATTAGAGATGTATGAGTTAAATTGTGTAAAAAAATATGAGTAAAGTTGTGGAAATAGGGGTATTTGTGTAATTTATTAAAAGTATAAGTCTTTTTATGCGAAATAGGTGATTTACAAAAGTAACTTTCCAAAATTACTAGAGGCCAAAGGGTAATAATGTAAGTAATCATGACTTACTTAGCTATTTGCAAATAGGTCCAAGGTTATATGTAATTTATACTAACAATGACAAAGATATTATAAGATTCAAATTTAGTCCAAGTCTTAAAATAAAACTTCATATTTGAGTTTTGGAGTTCAAACCCTAAAACAAAGTTGTAGAGTTTGAAAGGTTGTACAATTTTCATTTTGGTCACATCTTTGTTTGAGCCCTAGAACAATGGTTAAATTCTTCTTTACCGGGAGATCCCTGCAATTCTCTAAAATTGCAAACAAGTCCTTGAGAAACTCCCTTTCTCTTCCTCCTCTGGCGCTGCTCTGTTCCTCTGCTTGTCACACCCGATTTATAAAGAACATAAATCGAGCAATCATATATGCGCCAGGATCAGGTCACGCATATATATACAACAGATTATCAAGATATCACAACACATGTCACGAATAAAAGCGTATAAATTATAAAATGAATATCTTTATTACAACTGAATCAAGAATCAGTTCAAGGAATGCGGAAGCATAAAATGAATACATGAAGAGCTGGGCGCCACAGGGACGTCAACTGGGAGACAAACGCCTAGAAGTCATCGAAGCTGCTGACGTAGTCCTCCACGTTGCCGGGCACTGAACAGCAGTCGAAGATATCCGAAATAGAACAGAAGAGTAGAGAGGCAAGTGTGAGTACAAACTCATACTCAACAAGCATAACACAAACTATGAGGCTCTAGGCTAGCTGACTCAACTGCATTAGCTTTTAATCTTGGCAAATTTTATTTAAGCTAATTACTAAAAGTGGATGAGTTACCATGACCCAAATTGCATAAGAATTAATCAATATTAATTAAGAACTACTGAGAACCATCCAAACCAAAACCACCCGGGGAATCTCCCTCGTCAAAGGTTGATAACCCCACTAATCAGACGGAGGATCTGGGCCGCTCATGACTGTGAGCACAGCTGATATATCAGTTTTACACTCTCGAGAGGTTGCACAACTTTACCCACAAGTCGTGAGCTACGCTAGTTGTTCATCACACTTCCTTAGGTGAGATGGCTAGCAAGCGCACTACGAGACCGTTACAAAGGACCATGTTGGTAAGGTGTAACCGCTAAGGATTCCGGATCAGCGACGATGGGGCCCACCTCCGGGGGTACAAGACACACAGCACAGACCAAGCCGGAGGAGCAGGGACCATTGAAGCTTACCACCCCTCTTGCCCACGCAGGTAAGTTACTCCCGAACCAACACGACCTAATTAGTAAGTCAAGACCGTCCCATTCCAGTCTTGTGGTTGCGCGGTTGTCCCAGGTTGTCGCTCTATGAACCGGTCCTTATGGAGAGTGGCCAACCAAGCACTAAGCACCGTGCTGGCCCCCTAAACCATGTTTCTAACAAAAACATCTTTTAAGGACGCACAAACCGCTCAAGCACACAACACAGAGGGTCGGCTCCAGAATTAAGTTGCATAAGACCATTAATCAAATTAATTAAAAAGGACCAAGATTTGTTATAGCGCAGCAACCTAGCACAACTAACCAAAAATGCAACCCATAGGATATATATAAGGATATAAAGGTGGCTAGGAAGTCCTTATAGGTATACAGTATTAAAATGCAGTATGAAATTGTATTTAAAAGTGATAGGAGGTTCATGTTATACTTGCCTTCCTCGTACTCTCCCGGCTGCTGCTCGAACTGCTCGGAAGAGGGCTGCTCCTGGTACTCGTCCAAAGGCTCTGCGTCTACTCACGATCGTAACAGCAACACATGGGCCACACATGCACACACATGCAAACAATAATAAAATATAAGAAAAACAGTACAACATTACATAGAAACAGCACACAAAACTAGTCTAAAGCTATTCTACGCGTCACAACGATCGCGTGGATATAAAGAACGCTTAAAACGGAGCTAAAACGCGAAAACTACGCTTAAAACAAGATCCAGGGACCTATTAGTAAGAAAACTGGAGGTCCTAAGGGGTTCTGTGCAAAAACCGAGGACTTAAACGTAAATAAACCCTAGACGCAAGGGCTAGCTAGCTAAAAACCTCAGGCTGGACCGCGGGCATGAAAGCTGGGAAGCTCAGGGGTCTAAACGAATAAAACAGGACTAAAACGTAAATACTTTTGAACTACAGGGTACTGCGGGTTGATTCCCCTAAAGGACAGGGGCTCTTTAGCAAAAACGACGGGCTGAAGCGGTATGTTCTAATCCGGGCCGTTAGATCTAAGACGGGCGGCTGAGATTAGATCCATTAACCGAAGGGGTACGCGCAAATCTCAGCCCTTGGATCGGGATCTGGCGGTTTGGGATCTATTACGATCTAGATCTAATCCCAAGCGCAGGATGCGGATCGGACGGCCCGCGAGGTCTAATCCTGCACCTCCACTACAGATCGAGCGGCTGAGGACTTTCCGGCCGGTTCTGGCGGCGGCGGGCGCTCGGACGCGGCGGAGGGCGGCGGTGCTTCGCCGGAGTGCATGCAAACGGGCGCTTCCGGCCTCGGTTCGGGACACGGCTAGCACGGGGAGAGAGTGGGAAGCACGGGGAAAGATCCAGGGGGGTTCGGGGAGGGCCAAGGTGGCCGCAGTGGCGGGGCGACGGCGGCAAGCGGCTCGGGGACGCCGGCGAGCGCGCGCGGCCGCAGAGGAGCGAAACCGAGGGAGAAATGAGGCGAGGGAGTTTCCTTACCACTCCGGGGTAAGCCCACGGTGTCCGAGCGACGGCAGAGAGCGGCGGAACAACGGCACGGCGGCGGCCCGCGGTACCGGCGGCGGCAGCGCGATTAGCGGCTAGGGTTAGGCGTGCGGGGGTTTGGCGGCGACTTGGGGAACCCTAGGTGCAGGAGCCGGGCTTTGTAGGGCGGCTGCGGCGCCCTGGCGCGCGGGCCCAGGGGAAGGGGCTCGCCGGGGACATCGGAGGTTGTTGCCCCGGGAGGAAGAAGGGGAGGTGGGGGATGACAGGCGGGCCCGGCCTGGCAGTGGAAAGAGAGGGGAGACGCGGCGGGCTCAGGCTGGGGAAAAGGAATGGGCCGGCGTGCGGCCCACGCGGGGGAGGAAAAGAGATCGGGGGAGCTGGGCCTCGGGCTGGGGAAAGAAAGAGAGGGAGAGAGAGCCCGCGGGGGAAAGAGGAGCTGGGCCACCGTGGCCCATGCGGTAGAAGGAGAGGGAAAGGAGCCCGAGAGGGAAAGGGAGTTGGGCTGCTGGGATTTATTTCCTTTACTTCTTCTTTTCTTTTCTTTTTCTATCCTCTAAACATTCAAACAATTCCTTTTGAATTCAAATAAATTTGAATTCAAACTCTATAAACTCAACACAAATAAAACAATGCTGCAGCATGAATGCACAAACATTTTAATCCTATGATAAATTTTATTTTCTTGCGTTATAAATTACTTTAAATGCCACCAAAAATTAAAGAAAAGCCTGGGAAATTTATTTAAGCCCAAAATAAATTCATTAAAAAATTAAAGAATTTACCTCAGGGTGTTACAAACCTACCCCCCTTACAGGAATCTCGTCCCGAGATTTCGGATAGGCTAGCTAGCAAAGAGATCGGGATATGTCTTCCTCAGCTCGTCTTCTCGCTCCCAAGTAGCCTCGTCTTCTGTGTGGTGACTCCACTGAACACGGCACATCTTGACCTTCTTGTTTCTGGTAACTCTCTCAGATGTCTCCAGAATCTTTACCGGATGCTCGACATAGGTCAGATCCTCCTGCACATCCATCCCTTCTATCGGTGCTTGCTCTTCTGGCACCCTCAAGCACTTCTTCAGCTGAGATACGTGGAACACATCATGCACTCCTGAGAGATTGAGAGGCAACTCCAAACGATATGCCACTTCACCTTTCCGTTCCAACACCTTGAACGGACCAATGTATCGAGGAGCTAGCTTTCCCCTTACATTAAACCTGCGGATTCCTCTCATCGGTGAGACCTTCAAATACACATGATCACCCACTGCAAAGGTCAAATCTCGACGACACACATCCGTATAGCTCTTCTGATGAGTCTGAGCGACCCTCAGATTCTCTCGCACCTGCTGTACCAGCTGTTCTGCCTCCTCAACAATATCCGGACCAAACACCTGTCTCTCGCCAATCTGATCCCAATACAGTGGAGTCCTGCACTTCCGACCATACAGGGCCTCGAAAGGAGATTTCTTCAGACTGGCCTGATAGCTGTTGTTATACGAAAATTCTGCATAAGGCAGGCATTTATCCCAGCTGGTACCATACTGAATAGCACAGGCTCGAAGCATATCCTCCAACACTTGGTTGGTTCTCTCTGTCTGCCCATCTGTCTGAGGATGGTAAGCAGTACTAAAGCGCAGCTTCGTATCCAACGAATCATGCAACTGCTCCCAGAGCCGTGAAGTGAACTGAGATCCTCGATCAGATATAATCTTCTTAGGAACACCATGCAGACAGACAATCCTGGAGATGTACAACTCTGCGAGTCTAGCACTGGAGTAAGTAGTGTTCACCGGAATGAAGTGAGCAACCTTCGTCAACCGATCCACTACTACCCATATGGAGTTGTACCCTTTCTGAGTACGAGGCAAGCCAACAATGAAGTCCATAGTGATCTCCTCCCATTTCCACTCTAGAATCTTCAACGGCTGCAATAATCCTGCTGGCCTCTGATGCTCTACCTTGACACGCTGACAAGTGTCACAGATAGCCACGTACTCTGCAACGGAACGCTTCATTCCATACCACCAGAATCTTTCCTTCAGGTCGTAATACATCTTCGTGCTGCCTGGATGAATAGAATATGCCGTATCATGAGCCTCACTCAAGATCAGCTTCCTAAGGTCCGCAACATCCGGCACACATATCCGACCCTTGTACCACAAGGTACCCTGCTCATCCTCTCTGAAATGAGGAGCCTTGCCAATCTTGAGCAACTCACGAATCTCCTGCAGCTTCTGATCTTCCTTCTGATGCTGCCTGATCTCTGCCTCCAGAGTAGGTTCTGCCTCGAACGATGTACCTGAGGTATGATGCAAGAAACCCAGGCTCAACTGCTCAAACTCCTCGCATAACTCCTGAGGCATTTGAAAAGCCACAGCCATGTTAACATAGCTCTTCCTGCTCAGAGCATCTGCTACAACATTGGCCTTGCCCGGATGATAGTGAATCTCCAAGTCGTAATCCTTGACCAATTCTAGCCATCTTCTCTGCCGCATATTCAGCTCACTCTGAGTGAAAATATACTTGAGGCTCTTGTGATCGGTGTAAATATCACACCTCTGCCCAAACAAATAATGTCTCCATATCTTCAGAGCATGCACAACTGCGGCTAACTCCAGATCATGAGTGGGATAATTCAGCTCGTGCCGGCGCAACTGCCACGAGGCATAAGCTATCACTCTGCCTTCCTGCATCAGAACGCAACCAAGACCATCCCTCGAAGCATCACAATACACTGTGAACCTCTTGCTCTGGTCTGGCAGAGTAAGGACTGGCGCCGTAGTCAACCTCTTCTTCAACTCGTCGAAGGCACTCTGACGCTCATCAGTCCAAAAGAAATCCACACCCTTCTCTAGCAAGGAAGTCAAAGGCTTCGCAATCTTGGAGAAATTCTCAATGAACCTCCGATAATAACCTGCTAAGCCCAGAAAAGAGCGGACTTCCTTCACCGTCTGCGGTACAACCCAGTCAAGCACATCCTTCACCTTCCCGGGGTCCACAGCAATACCTCCCTTGGAGATAACATGACCGAGGAATGGAACCTCGTCAATCCAGAACTCGCACTTGCTGAGCTTGGCATACAGCTTGTGCTCTCTGAGCCTCTGCAACACAAGCCTCAGATGTTTCTCATGCTCTATTTCTGACTGGGAATATATCAGGATATCGTCAATGAATATCACCACAAAGGTGTCTAGATAATCCATGAAAACCTTGTTCATCAGGTGCATGAAGAAAGCCGGAGCATTGGTCAAGCCAAAGGACATGACCGTATACTCGTATAGCCCATACTTGCAGGTGAATGCCGTCTTCGGAATATCCTCAGAACGAATCCTCAGCTGATGGTAACCCGAACGTAGATCAATCTTCGAGAATACACAAGCACCCTGAAGCTGATCAAAAAGATCCTCAATACGGGGCAATGGATGCTTGTTCTTGATAGTGACTGCATTCAGGTCCCGATAATCGACGCACATCCTCTTCGCGCCATCCTTCTTCTCTACAAGCAATACGGGAAAAGCCCAAGGAGAGAAACTGCGACGGATATAACCCTTAGCTAGCAACTCGTCGACAGTCTTCTTAACCTCCTCATGCTCGACAGGAGCCATACGATAGGGCCTCTTAGCAATAGGAGCTGTGCCAGGCAAGAGATCAATCGAAAACTCAATGTCGCGATCAGGCGGCATACCTGGCAAATCATCTGGAAAGACATCCGGGAATTCAGACACCACGCGAATACCATCCGTGGGTCGAGCCTCCATCTGATGTAGAAATCCAGAAGGCTCCGTAGCTCCAACCGTGACCTCCTCACCATCCGGTGCTGACAGAAGAACAGTCCTCTGAGCACAATCTATCCGGACTCCCCACTTAGCAAGAGTCTCCATCCCGAGGATCACATCAATGCCTTTGGAGTCTAGCACCATCAGATTCGCACTGAAATCTACTCCCCTTATAGCCACACTGACTCTGGGACAGAAGACATGAGACCTCAACTGTCCTCCCGGTGAAGATACTAACATGCACCTCTTTAATGTGCTAGTAGGAATGCCATGATGCTCAACAAAAGACTGGGTGATGAAAGAATGCGTGGCACCAGTATCAAAAAGAACTGTAGCAGGGTGGGCGTTGACCATGAACGTACCAATCACCACGTTAGGAGCCTCGGCCGCGGACTCGGCCGTCACGTGGTTCACCCTGCCCGGAGCTGGGGCCTTGGGCTGTGCTGCACGGCCCTGCTGTCCTGCCTGCGCCTTCTGGGGGCATACGTTAGCGTAGTGCCCCGGCTCACCGCAGTGGAAGCACACTCGCGGAAATGCAGCGGCCTGCTGCCCAGGAGGAGTAGGCACTCCCTGCCTCTGAGCTGGTGGAGTCGGAGGCGCTGGAAGCCTCTGACCCTGTCCTGCCTGCGGCTGCTGTTGAGGACGAGGCGGGTACTGCTGTCGCTGCTGGTACTGCTGGGGCGGCCTCTGTTGCTGCTGTGGTGGATGCTGATAGCGGGGACGAGTGTTGCTGCCTGAAGAGGATGGAGCCATCTTCCTCTTCTTATCCTCAATCTCCCGGCGCTTGCGCTCGGTGTTGAGGGCCGCATCAACCAGCTGGTTGAAGTTGTCGAAACGGTGGTTCAGCAGCGCATACTGGATGTGATCATCCAGTCCCTCCTTGAAGTACTCCTGCTTATCGCTGTCGCGAGCGACGTCAGCAGGGGCGTAGCGGGCAAGCTGAAGGAAACGGTCATGGTACTCCGTCACCGTCATCGGTCCCTGAAATAACGGACACAGATAACAAGGATAGAAATCGCTCAATTAGTCAGGTTTACGAAAGAAATCAAGGATAGATCAAGCTCAAAAGAAATTGCCGAGGATTCCATTCAAATTTACCTGTTTAAGGGCACGGAACTCCTTCTGCTTCATCTTCATTATGCCCTCAGGAATGTGATGGTTCCTGAAACGCTCACAGAACTGGTCCCATGTGAGAGCATCACGGTCCCGAGCTGAGTAGGACTCCCACCAGTCAAGAGCGGAACCTCGCAGCTGCCCTGCTGCGTACAGAACCCTCTCCCGGTCGTCACACTGCGCAACAACCAACTGGCGCTCCACCGAACGAAGCCAGTCGTTCGCCTGGAGTGGGTCCGTGGTGTGAGAGAAGGTCGGAGGATGACCTCTCAAGAAATCCGCACGCCTGTCACGGGGCTGAGGCGGCGGAGGAGGCGGTGGCTGAGCATGGATCTGCTGCAGAGCCTGAACGGTATTGTTCAGGGTCGCCATCATCTGCATCTGGAGCTGGAAGAACTGCTCCGGGGTCAGTGGTGGCGGCATCGGCAGCGGCTGACCAGTACCCTGGTTGTTCTGCTCCTACTGGTCAGAACCGGAACCGGTGCGCCTGGTGTTCACCATCTGATTGCAACAAACGAAATTTATGAGAATAAGATATGGTGCTGCTGAGGAGATGAAACTTCGATAGGATATAACAGAGAGAAAGGAATATAGGTTTTACCCCCAACGATCTAGATCAGATTTTATTATTTAGTTCAAGTGGGGTTAGGGTCGATTTGCATGAACAAGTTTAACTGCTAGACTATGCAATCAACCAAAAATCCAAATCAAACATTTGCACAATAACAAACATTCAATATTCACAACTTAGTCGAGTTTATCACACTACTCGACTAACACACTCGTTCTAACGTATTTTTATCGGGGCAACCTAAATTTATAAATTACAGGGTTAGGCGACTCGGGCCAACGTCTACGGAAAGCTCAAGCTATTTCTCAGAAAAGACAGGAGAGATAGCAAATCTAGTGCTTAAGACTCAAGGAATAGAAGCAGAAAAATGATGTTTGAAGATTTGCGGAGGCAAGCAAGAGAAAAGAAGTCCTAAACTCGACCAATTCTACCTAGGCTTCGTCCTACAGTCGACACGGCTCTGATACCAATCTGTCACACCCGATTTATAAAGAACATAAATCGAGCAATCATATATGCGCCAGGATCAGGTCACGCATATATATACAACAGATTATCAAGATATCACAACACATGTCACGAATAAAAGCGTATAAATTATAAAATGAATATCTTTATTACAACTGAATCAAGAATCAGTTCAAGGAATGCGGAAGCGTAAAATGAATACATGAAGAGCTGGGCGCCACAGGGACGTCAACTGGGAGACAAACGCCTAGAAGTCATCGAAGCTGCTGACGTAGTCCTCCACGTTGCCGGGCACTGAACAGCAGTCGAAGATATCCGAAATAGAACAGAAGAGTATAGAGGCAAGTGTGAGTACAAACTCGTACTCAACAAGCATAACACAAACTATGAGGCTCTAGGCTAGCTGACTCAACTGCATTAGCTTTTAATCTTGGCAAATTTTATTTAAGCTAATTACTACAAGTGGATGAGTTACCATGACCCAAATTGCATAAGAATTAATCAATATTAATTAAGAACTACTGAGAACCATCCAAACCAAAACCACCCGGGGAATCTCCCTCGTCAAAGGTTGATAACCCCACTAATCAGACGGAGGATCTGGGCCGCTCATGACTGTGAGCACAGCTGATATATCAGTTTTACACTCTCGAGAGGTTGCACAACTTTACCCACAAGTCGTGAGCTACGCTAGTTGTTCATCACACTTCCTTAGGTGAGATGGCTAGCAAGCGCACTACGAGACCGTTACAAAGGATCACGTTGGTAAGGTGTAACCGCTAAGGATTCCGGATCAGCGACGATGGGGCCCACCTCCGGGGGTACAAGACACACAGCACAGACCAAGCCGGAGGAGCAGGGACCATTGAAGCTTACCACCCCTCTTGCCCACGCAGGTAAGTTACTCCCGAACCAACACGACCTAATTAGTAAGTCAAGACCGTCCCATTCCAGTCTTGTGGTTGCGCGGTTGTCCCAGGTTGTCGCTCTATGAACCGGTCCTTATGGAGAGTGGCCAACCAAGCACTAAGCACCGTGCTGCCCCCTAAACCATGTTTCTAACAAAAACATCTTTTAAGGACGCACAAACCGCTCAAGCACACAGCACAGAGGGTCGGCTCCAGAATTAAGTTGCATAAGACCATTAATCAAATTAATTAAAAAGGACCAAGATTTGTTATAGCGCAGCAACCTAGCACAACTAACCAAAAATGCAACCCATAGGATATATATAAGGATATAAAGGTGGCTAGGAAGTCCTTATAGGTATACAGTATTAAAATGCAGTATGAAATTGTATTTAAAAGTGATAGGAGGTTCATGTTATACTTGCCTTCCTCATACTCTCCCGGCTGCTGCTCGAACTGCTCGGAAGAGGGCTGCTCCTGGTACTCGTCCAAAGGCTCTGCGTCTACTCACGATCGTAACAGCAACACATGGGCCACACATGCACACACATGCAAACAATAATAAAATATAAGAAAAACAGTACAACATTACATAGAAACAGCACACAAAACTAGTCTAAAGCTATTCTACGTGTCACAACGATCGCGTGGATATAAAGAACGCTTAAAACGGAGCTAAAACGCGAAAACTACGCTTAAAACAAGATCCAGGGACCTATTAGTAAGAAAACTGGAGGTCCTAAGGGGTTCTGTGCAAAAACCGAGGACTTAAACGTAAATAAACCCTAGACGCAAGGGCTAGCTAGCTAAAAACCTCAGGCTGGACCGCGGGCATGAAAGCTGGGAAGCTCAGGGGTCTAAACGAATAAAACAGGACTAAAACGTAAATACTTTTGAACTACAGGGTACTGCGGGTTGATTCCCCTAAAGGACAGGGGCTCTTTAGCAAAAACGACGGGCTGAAGCGGTATGTTCTAATCCGGGCCGTTAGATCTAAGACGGGCGGCTGAGATTAGATCCATTAACCGAAGGGGTACGCGCAAATCTCAGCCCTTGGATCGGGATCTGGCGGTTTGGGATCTATTACGATCTAGATCTAATCCCAAGCGCAGGATGCGGATCGGACGGCCCGCGGCGAAGGGGTATGTGGGATCTAATCCTACGCGTTGGAGACTGATCAGACGGCTGGGATTAGACTCACACGGCGAAGGGGTATCTGCGGATCTGAACGCTTGGATCTCGATCGGAGGGTGCTGGTTCAAGAGGTAAGCGAGGTCTAATCTTGCACCTCCACTACAGATCGAGCGGCTGAGGACTTTCCGGCCGGTTCTGGCGGCGGCGGGCGCTCGGACGCGGCGGAGGGCGGCGGCGCTTCGCCGGAGTGCATGCAAACGGGCGCTTCCGGCCTCGGTTCGGGACACGGCTAGCACGGGGAGAGAGAGGGAAGCACGGGGAAAGATCCAGGGGGGTTCGGGGAGGGCCAAGGTGGCCGCAGCGGCGGGGCGACGGCGGCGAGCGGCTCGGGGACGCCGGCGAGCGCGCGCGGCCGCAGAGGAGCGAGATCGAGGGAGAAATGAGGCGAGGGAGTTTCCTTACCACTCCGGGGTAAGCCCACGGTGTCCGAGCGACGGCAGAGAGCGGCGGAACAACGGCACGGCGGCGGCCCGCGGTACCGGCGGCGGCAGCGCGATTAGCGGCTACGGTTAGGCGTGCGGGGGTTTGGCGGCGACTTGGGGAACCCTAGGTGCAGGCGCCGGGCTTTGTAGGGCCGCTGCGGCGCCCTGGCGCGCGGGCCCAGGGGAAGCGGCTCGCCGGGGACATCGGAGGTTGTTGCCCCGGGAGGAAGAAGGGGAGGTGGGGGATGACAGGCGGGCCCGGCCTGGCAGTGGAAAGAGAGGGGAGACGCGGCGGGCTCAGGCTGGGGAAAAGGAATGGGCCGGCGTGCGGCCCACGCGGGGGAGGAAAAGAGATCGGGGGAGCAGGGCCTCGGGCTGGGGAAAGAAAGAGAGGGAGAGAGAGCCCGCGGGGGAAAGAGGAGCTGGGCCACCGTGGCCCATGCGGTAGAAGGAGAGGGAAAGGAGCCCGAGAGGGAAAGGGAGTTGGGCTGCTGGGCTTTATTTCCTTTACTTCTTCTTTTCTTTTCTTTTTCTATCCTCTAAACATTCAAACAATTCCTTTTGAATTCAAATAAATTTGAATTCAAACTCTATAAACTCAACACAAATAAAACAATGCTGCAGCATGAATGCACAAACATTTTAATCCTATGATAAATTTTATTTTCTTGCGTTATAAATTACTTTAAATGCCACCAAAAATTAAAGAAAAGCCTGGGAAATTTATTTAAGCCCAAAATAAATTCATTAAAAAATTAAAGAATTTACCTCAGGGTGTTACACTGCTCTACAGCCCGCCGCTGTGCCGACCGCCCTCGCCACCTCCTGCTGCTAAACTCCACGCGCCTTGAATTCTTCCACAGGCAGCTGTGCCCTTTTTCTTTACCCACAGGCGGCAACTCTATCCAAATGCTCTTTCCCTTCCTCTCTTCTTCTGCTCAGCTCCTGGCGCAGCGCACAGGCACAGGGGCAGTCCGGCGTGGGTCCCGAGCGGCGCGGCCAAGGGCGCAGGCGCGAGCTGGCGGCGACTGGGCGGAACGCGCGGGCAGCAGGCGAGCCGGTGCGGGGCGTGGCTTCAGGCGGCGGCTGCGGTTCAGGCTCGGCGCGGCTGACGGCGAGCGAGCAGGTGCGGGCAGGCGAGGCTCGGGCACGTACGGCTCGGCCAGGTATAGGCGGCGGAGCGCTGGCGTGTAGCGCGTGGCGAGGACGGCGGGAGCACGCGCAGGCGGGCGGCCCCGAGCGGAACCAGACGCGCGTGGCACGGGCGTGCGGAAGACTGCGGCTGGAGCAGCCCACGCCCCTGACATCCGCCCCAACGGCGATGTCCTTCTTCTGGCCCTCTTCCTCGCCGATTGACTCCCAAAACGGACTCCCGGTGAACTGCTCGAGCTCCCCGGCCGTCGGCGTGACCTCCTCCCACCGGAACTGAGCCCCCCCCCCCCCCGGCGCCTCCTCTGTTCCAAGTTCAAGTGAAGGACCCTGTGCAACAATTGAAACAAGGTCAGGGGGTTATCTGCAATGTTGCACACTCATATGTATAGTTTATATGGACCAAATCGCTTAAAACTTTGAAAATCCGTAGGGAATGATATAAAAATCGTAAAATGTCAAATGAAGATATTTTGGAATCCTTGTGAGTAGATCTATGCAATATGTGTATAATTTTATATGTGTTAGTAGAAAAATCTTGCTCTAGATTTTTGCCTAAGCATGTTAGGAATAAATTCCTATCTGCAGTTCCAAAAGTCAAAAATTTATGAAATTTGTGCAGTAGCTTACTCTTTACATGTTTAGTTCACTGTAAAAATTTCGTGCCCAGAAACTCTGTGTATGTTTGTAAATCTATTTTTGTTCAGTTTGTCTTATTGGAACTAAAATAAATGCTTTAGGTTGACAATAAATACTGGTAAAATTGTTTTTATACTCCTTATCAGTGGATCATCATACAAATTAATCGGTGCTACCAAATCCTTGCTGCATGTCAAGTTGCGACATTTATTTGGTTCCTAGATATAGTTTTCTTGTTGAATGTTGCTAAGAACTGTTTTCCTACCTGTGAATTTCAGTAGCTGATCCTTGTTCTTAAATAAGTCATGTTACAACATGAATTAGGATTACAACGAGTGCCTCTGTGTGGTTGCTCAAATTCCGAGCGTATGCTTTAAAGTTGATTACTTAAGCATGATATTGTTTGTATGCTTGTTAAAACTAGCTCGTAACCTCAGTACAACTTAGCTAGCATACCTGAGACCTTGTGACACTTGTGTCATAATGTACAACTTGGAATAATTTAGGAATCACTTAAAGCTATATTTAGTCATGGGTGCTTGTTATTACAATATGTTTCTTGTGCCGCTTGTTCGAATCTTAATTAGACTTGTTGTGCAACTTTAAAGCATAAGAGAGGTCTAATTCGAACGTGAAATGTTTGATTTATATTTAACCTACTATTTGTGTGACGCTAAACTTAATTAGCCATTGGTAGCCAAAGTCCTTGCCATAGATTGACTAAAGATAAATTGTGCACCATGCCTGATGTACTTGCTGCCCCTATGGCAGACTTTTTGTGATGATTGATTAACCCTTATTCATATGGATGCTCATACCTTTGCTCTGGTCTTGATTACCATCTTGTTAGAGCCCTTCCTATGTAAAGATCCTAGTCTACCTCGTGTATTGACTACTTAGTTGATACACCTTTGTAACTAGGCTTAGCAATCGGCTACGAGTTCAGCCGATTTTCTATAGACGTGACCCTATCGGCCATGAGCCTTTTGACTTCTTCCCGACCGGCAGAAGCCCCTCGGCCCGATGTTAACCACCCTATCGGTCCGATCCGATGTTAGTGCCCTGACCGACCTGGTCCGATCTAGACAACCACGCCGGCTATGCATCAATCGGTTGTTTGCTGATATCATCGAACCACTCAAACACTGATTACTCCGGTTAACACTCCAGTCAAGAATCGGATAGGCACATCCAATAGAGAACGTAATTATCGGTTAAGCACAGCCAATACAACATAGGGAATCGGCTACTTGTGCCGATTCACAAATCTAACGCATGCGCACATATTAGCTCGGCCAATGCTCACACTTCGACTAGTTTACCAATGCGCAATCAAATAGTTACATACCCTGATCAGCTAACATGCTGATGTTCACAGATCGACTAGTTTGCTAAAAACACAAATCGGCTATGTCGATGCGCATAGTGATCAACTAGCCATCCGATTTAGATAACGTATCGGCTGCACATAGTCGACGTATCGGAGATGCACACACGATTTTAGAGTTCTGTTATCCACTGATCTAAGCCGATTCCAGTTGTTTCCCATAACGGTCAAATATGGCCGGTCAATCCTTAGTTTTCCCATCCTTATCCACACACTGTTATCAGCTGATTTATCGGCTGAGAGATCGGCTATATGCTTACCGGTTACATACCCTCAACCACATCCTCTTTAGTCTAACTCCGCACTTATGGTCTCACCAACCTAGTTTAATATTAGTGTTCTGTTACACCTAATTCTTGAAATAGGTCTAACTTAGATAACCCCATCGGCTGTACGGCACTCAATTGTTGTGTTGACGTAATCAAGCCGATGCAACCACACCTAGTTACCTAGGATAACACTTGAGCACATCTCAGTTAAGACACAACTGCTTTAGGAAACACCCCTTTGCTAAAGTAATCAATGCTTCCATCGATCAATTAGGAACCCAATGCACCTATCCATCGACTACACAGGCCAAAGTACACCACCCTAGACATGACCAAAGCACATCAATCGGCTAAACTTGATACATCCTCATCGGTTAAGGCCAAGACCTATACACCAACCAATTAGATAACCAGACATACTACCTAATGAAGTTAGTATAGATGTTTAGGATAATCCACCCTGTTGTTTAACGTAACTAGTTAGATTGGTTGATACCCAATAAATGACTGCCCAGTACGGGGTAGTTAGGTTATTTGTTGAAATGTAATGTTCTTATGTCTGGATTGCAACTTTATTGTGAATTAAAATAAAAGTATATGCATTCCATAATTTATACCTTTGCACGTCATGTAGACTCGACCACTCTCGCCGACGAAGATTACCAACTAATCCCGGAACCGGAAGGAGTTTGTTCTGAAGACCCCGGGAATCTCGTCGCGGAATTCTCTGAAGCCCCGAACCAAGGTTCGAAAGATATTAATTTGACTAACCCCAGCCCCACCAGCGAAGGCAAGCCCCGGACATAACCCCTACTTTATTACACTGCAATCTATACTATTTATATATATCTCTATGCATTAAGTTCTTAGGAGTTGTTTGGAAACCTTAGTTGCATAATTCCAGGAACCTATGTACTGAACACTAGAATTTGAGTCCGAATAGCTGCTCTGCTTATAGGACCGGTAGAAGTTGAGTGATTTCCGGTCACTCACGCAATATAGGAATTGTAATGTTTACATTCTTGTTATCAATATAAGGATGACGGACGGGAGTTTTATGAGGTATCATGGTTGAGATGATACCCCGTCTGTGTTGTGGAACTTGATAAGGCCGCGGTGTGTGGTAGCGGTGGTTAAGCGTTTGAAAGTACTAACCACATGCCGTGAAATATGGTAAGCGGTAAGCCTAGTAACCAATCGGCCCGAGGAGTGGACATACCCCCACCACATGTATTTGCTTCTTCTGGTTACTTTGTTCGACGTGTAGGAATACGTGTTGCTGGGCAACCAGGAGTATGGGTTTTGTAGTCGCACTACAGACGTACGTCCTGCACTTTGGAAGTGCGTATGGTCCTGCAGTCGCTTGTGGTGGCTCTGATCCACGAGTCAGAATGAAAGGCAAATGGTTGCTTCGGAACGACCCTTTGGTGTTCCAAGCGTGTGTGTTAGGTTTATCCTTGCAAGGTTGAATTTCGATTCAGGAATCGTCCGCCTCTCACAATGAATGAGACTGCTTATCCCCTTTATCACACAGAGTAACAAGAGCAACTATATGATGAGTAATACTGTTGGTTGACATAAAGAGCTCTACCTTGCTTGCTTAGTTATAAGTGCTTATCTAGAATGGATAATCGCATAGAACTTGAAAGCTAAAAGTTGAAAATAAGGATCTACTCTTAGTTGCTTTTCAGCTAAAACTAAACCCAGAACTATTACAAGCCTTCATAAGTCTAGTTATGGGCTAAAGTATACCCAACCCCGGGTAAGCCTTGCTGAGTATTAGTATACTCAGCCTTGCTAGCTATATGTTTTGCAGGTAATGTCTTGAAGACCCTACTGTTCCCTGCCTTGGCCCTGTGCTCTTTCAGAAGGTTGGTCCGTGGAATGGGATCTGTCCCCGGCCAACATTGATGATACCGAGTGATGTCGTGTCCAGGCTTAGCATGACATCCGTCTTGTCGACGTGCTGTAGATCATCGCGTATGTTTTCCGCTGCTAAAAATCATAGCTTAAACAGTTTGTATTGTTTTCTCTAAGTTTGAAACTTTGTACTACTTTTATAAACTCTTGTAATGTAATTCCCTATTATGTAAATTGTGATGGTGATTGTATTCTCTGGACTCACCTTCATGTGAGGTAACCTTATTGATCCTGTGTATCGGTGGTTTATCGGGACGTTACCCGACAGGCCAAGGGATTATACCGTTTGAAGCACGTTGGAGCCCTCGGGAGTGGACTCGCGTACTTGAGTCGGTATAATTCAGGTTGGTTCTGCCACAACTACCGTGCGCGACCTCGTCGCCCTCCGTGCGAGTCGGTCCTGAGCCGCCATGCCTCACCTCCATCCGCGCACGCCCAAACCGCGCGCGTTCTTGGCCCACGCCACACCTACTGCGGTCGCCTATGCCAGACCACCACCAGATTCTCCACGCGCGGGGTCTTGCTGTTCTCATGCTAGTCCATGACAAACTGCCGCGCCGGAGCTCCACCTGCACGCTCCAGCCCTGCACGCTCCGCCGGTTCCAAACCCGTTCCAAAACTTTTCCCTCGACCAGAACCTACTGGAGATGGGTTCCCCATTGCCACATCTCGTGTCTGCGGCGGCAACCACGGCAAGGGCGGAACGGCGCCCTCAACCGCTCCTGCATCGCTTCGCTCGCCGCAGCCGCCAGTCCCGCTCTCCAACGCCAGCCACTGCCTCCAACCACGCGCGCCTGGCCTTCGCTCCGAGCCACAGCCGCGCTTGCACCCCGCGCCAGCGCGCTCCGCCTAGCGCCCGCTACGGCCGCAGCTCCGCTCCTGGGCCCGCCAGCCCGCTCGGCGCCTGGCCGCGCCGCGCCCGAGCCGCCGTCGCCAGCCGCCGGCTTCCGCGCACGCTCGCGCGCGCTCGCCTGCGCGCCTCCTGCGCCGCGCCGCTCGCCGCTCGGGCCGAGCCGCTCCCTGCGCCTGCGCTGAGCCGTCGCTTGCCGCGCGCCTGGGCCCGCTCGGCCGCGCGCCGAGCCGCCGCCTGCGCCCGCGCTCCAGCTTCCGCTCGCTCGCGCCGCCGGCTCGCGCATGCCCCTGTGCGTCCACGCGCCCGGCGTCTGCTCGGGCTGCAGTTGCCGCTGCCGGTGAGGAAAAGAGGGGGAAAACGGGGTGGAAAATGAGGAAGAGAGAAAAACAGAGACGTCAGGGGAGAGATAAAGCAGAGAGAGAAGAAGAACAGAAGAGGAAGGGAAAAAGAACTTCCCAAGGACTGATGCGCAATTTCAGAAAACTGTGGGGACTTGTTTGTAAAGCAAAATTTCCCATTGATTTAAAACTCTAATGAAGAAATGCCCAAAACGAAAGTTGGAGAGTTTTTCAAACTCTAAAACATTGCTTTAGGGCTCAAGTTTAAAAACTCAAAATTTGCATCTTTACACGTGAAATTTTGAACAAAGATTGGATTTGAATTACTTATGTCCTAAAGAATGAAACTTTATAAAATTCAGGACCTAAATGCAAGCATTTATGACACGTCATGATGACATGATAGACTCGTCATAATGGTTGGATAGACATGTCATGATGACTTGCACTTTTTGCACTTTAGCCCTAAGTAAATTTTGAAAGTTACTTTTGTAAATCAAATACTTACACAAAAGGACTTGTACTTTTATAAAATTACATAAACACCCTTAGTTTTACCATTTTACCCAAACTTTTACACAATTCAACACATGCATTTCTAATGCAACTTTTTGGATAAAGATATATTTTTACAAGATATAAAATAAGAAAAACATATTTGCAAAACTACCCTTCATTCATTTTGAGATTACCTCCCATCCAAATACATTTTGCAAAAACAACTCTAGGTTTTTCTGTAATTACAAAAATACCCTTTTTACTTGCACTTTTAAATTTTCAAAAGCTTCACATAAACACACGCAAGCTTTACACTAACAAACACATACTTCACACTAACAAAATATATGCCTAGCATTACAAATACACGAACTGTCACAGCCTCCCCCCCTAAAAAGAATCTCGTCCCGAGATTCGGACGAAAGACTCTTAAGGGAAGAAAAGCAAATCATCCATCAAAAGTGGCAAGAAAGCAATCAAACAGGAGAAGGTTGATGTTGATGGTAAAAGCCGTCGGAGTATGACGAGATAAGTATAACGAGAGCATGGATAGAGTGTACATGGATGAGTTTAACGAGAAAAGAAAAAGAAAGGTGATCCAGTTCTCATAGAATTGAGATCACAATCATGAAAACGATAAATGTCGATGACATTCATCACAAAACTTATGGTTAGCAAGTAAGGATAGTACAAGGGATTGACAAAGTGATGTTTGAAATATTCTTGCTCAGAGTTTATTACCTGAATAATTTTAGATGATGTTGATTGCAAAACATGCCTATTTAGACCGATGCAATCAAGGGATAATGACAAAATGCTCTACTCAGAGTGCAATGCTCGATATATAACCATGAATGTGATGCACTGTTGAGATGTATGATTGCATTGATGGTGCAACATGAGGATGAAGGATTTCATGCACGACCGAAATGGTGCATATGACACAATGCCATTACCATGATATTGACCAAGTGATGCGTACACTATGATGCAAGGATGATGATGCTTGCAATGTATGCATGTAAGAAATGCATATAGTATGATGCATACCCTCATGAGTTAGTGACGCACATGACTCGCACCCTGTAACCGTTCGCTCGTAACTAACACCTGGGTAGCTCTATATCCTTAAACGAGGATCAAAAGTTAGGACACTAGTAAGGTTGCATAAGAAGAGATTGCAGTGGGGTTACGTCACATATACCTAGTCACCAGTGCGCCCCTAATGGCTCAATCATGTGACTGCAGTGCACATGAGGCCTTAGGTTCCGACACAGCATCATGGTCATGTGATTAAACACCACCACAAAAGAGGAACAACAACCCTATAGTGCCAACAGCAACAAGATAGATCTTAGGAACCCAAGACAACCCAAGGTTGTACTGGAGGCACACCCGTTAGTCAGTCTACGGATTTCAATGACGATGCAACACCATGCACTGACCAAAGATGGTATATGTTATGATGCATGACTTTTGCTGGGAGAATTGTATTCAAAAAGTAATTATTGTCATAAATCTCTTTATTTTATCCAAAATCATATGAGCAAAAATTTGAAGGTGCAACTTCCAGATGTTGTAACCAGAATAGCCAATAATATAAGGTACAACATCATGAAAGGATAGATGAATCACTGAATGATGGATTGAAGGGTTTGATGATAATTATCAAGGTTTAACCATCAAAGGAAAAGCTCAATGCTTCTGCCGAAACAGATTCAAAGCAAGATCAAGAGTTTGATTTAGTTGTCATGCTAAGATCGGTGATAGGGTTCAAACATAACCCAATCCACTTGATTCACAAAAGACTTTCTTAACTCTAAGATAGCCTAACAGATTATGTTGGCTCCTACAACACAAAGTCTAGGCAAGCATTCAGATACAAGCAACATATTTTAGTATAATAACATAACAAACAAGGCAATCAAATCAATTCAAGATGACATAATGCATGCACGTTCTACACGTCCTCACAAACAAAAATAACTGCCAAGTAATCTCGGTCTTACGTGGTTAATTACGGTGGCACAATATAAATACGTCTCTCCCTATAATATCTAGTCGTCCTTACGTTCAAGCTTACGCAACGAGGTTAGCGTACCTGCAGAAAACACAATATGTATATATTGAACCTTTCATGCCAGCATGTCATGAAAGCGTCCCCAAACATTACTATTCACTATAGAAACAGCATCTGTACAATTACCGCCGTACAGACAACGTTAACATACATTATCGAGATAACGTATTCACGGGGGTACCACAAAATGCGGGGGCATGAACTGCGATCGCCATACCCTGCGCCGAACCATATACTCCCAATGTAGTCAACCTAAGTTGGTACATTGGCAGCATCTCAAGTAGGCCACTGCTTGAAAAACAGCGTTCGGTTCGCATCACCGACGGGAAGGCTAACTCCCCAGTTAGCTGAGGATCCTTACCTTCTTACCTCATCATCGAAGATGTCGTTACAGAAAGTAAAGTTGGGTTGTGCATGAATTTAAGTTTTGACAGAAAAGTAATACTGGTAGTTAGAGTTATATAAATATATTATAGCCACCTCTAATTCCCTCATAAGCATTACCCTAGGGCTTTACGTACTAAGTACAATCCTTAACGAATCCAACGCGGCTTTACCAAACATTTTGTTGGTCAAACTTTTATACTGAAAGCATTTTTAAGGTAAAATGTATCTCCAGGGTAACCTTATAGCTCTGATACCAGCTGTGGTAGAACCAACCTGAATTATACCGGCTCAAGTACGCGAGTCCACTCCCGAGGGCTCCAACGTGCTTCAGACGGTATAATCCCTTGGCCTGTTGTCACACTCGATTTATAAAGAACACAAATCGAGCAATCATATATGCGCCAGGATCAAGTCACGCATATATACAACAGAATCATCAAGATATCACAACACATATCACGTAAAACAATAATATAAATCGTAAATGAATTATTTTATTACAACCGAATTAAGAATCGGTTCAAGGGTTGCGGAAGCGTAAAAGAGATACATGTAGAGCTGGGCACCACAGGGACATCGACTGGGAGACAAACGCCTAGAAGTCGTCGAAGCCGCTGACGTAGTCTTCCACGTTGCCGGGCACTGAGCAGTAGTCGAAAATATCCAAGGGAACAGAAGAGTAGAGAGGCAAGTGTGAGTACAAACTTGTACTCAACAAGTATAACACAAACTATGAGGCTCTAAGGTTGGCTGACTCAACCGCATTAGCTTTTAGTCTTGGCAAAATTTTATTAAAACTATTCGCTACGAGTTGATGAATTACCATAAACCCAGTTACATAGCAATTAATCAAAATTAATTAGGAACTACTGAGAACCAACCAAACCAAAACCACCCGGGGAAACCTCCCTAATCAAAGGTTGATAACTCCACTAATCAGACGGAGGATCTTGGCCGCTCATGACTGTGAGCACAGCTGATATATCAGTTTTACACTCTCGAGAGGTTGCACAACTTTACCCACAAGTCGTGAGCTACACTAGTTGTTCATCACACTTCCTTAGCTGAGATGGCTAGCAAGCACACTACGAGACCGTTACAAACGATCACATTGGTAAGGTGTAACCGCTAAGGTTTCTGGATCAGCGATGATGGGGCCTACCTCCGGGGGTACAAGAACACAACACAGACCAAGCCGGAGGAGCAGGGACCATTGAAGCTTACCACCCCTCTTGCCCACGCAGGTAAGTTACTCCCGAACCAAAATGATCTAATTAGTAAGTCAAGACCGTCCCATTCCAGTCTTGTGGTTGCGCGGTTGTCCCAGGTTGTCGCTCTATGAACCGGTCCTTATGGAGAGTGGCCAACCAAGCACTAAGCACCGTGCTGGCCCCCTAAACCATGTTTCTATCAAAAACATCTTTTAAGGAGACGTGAGCCGCTCAAGCACACAGCACAGAGGGCCACTCTCAGAATTAAGTTGCATAATACCATTAGCCAAATTAATTAAAAAGGACCAACGTGTGTGAGAGCGCAGCACCTAGCACAACTAACCACAAATGCAACCCAAGGTATTTATATCAAAGATAAAGTGGCTAGGAAGTCCTTATAGGCATACAGAATTAAAATGCAGTATGAAATTGTATTAAAAAGTGATAGGAGGTTTATGTTATACTTGCCTTCCTCAAACTCTCCTGGCTGCTGCTCAAACTGCTCAGAAGATGGCGGCTCCTGGTACTGCTCCGGTGGCTCGACGTCTAATCATGATCGTAATCATCAAGCATGGTCCACACATGCACACACATGCAAACCAGGACAAAAGATAAGAAACAGTACAACATTACATCAAACAGCACACAAGACTAGTCTAAAGCTATTCTACGCGTTACAACGATCGCGTGAGCACGAGAATCACCTAAAACGGAGCTAAGATGCGAAATCTAGGGCTAAAACAAGGTCCAGGGGCTTTTCTGTAAGAAAAATAGAACTTCCAAGGGGTTCTGGACAAAAACCAGGAACCTAAACGTAATTAAAGGCTAAACGCAGGGGCTAACACGTGAAAACACAGGGCATGGACTGCGGATTCTATTTCTAAAGAACTCAGGGCCCAAACAAGAAAAACAGGGCCTGGCTGCAAATACTTTTGAATGGCATAGGACTGCGGGTTGATTTTTGAAAAGCGCAGGGGCTCTTGAACAAAATGGCCAGGCTGAAGCGGTACGCGCTAATCTGGACCACTGGATCTAACTTCTATGGCCCAGATCAGATCTATTTCACGAAGGGGTATGCGCGCACCGTGGCCGCTGGATCTAGATCCAACGGTTTACACGCGATCCGGTTCGGACGGTCCGATCTAACTGCCGTTTACGGACGGTCTGATCTGTCCGAGGGGGTCCGGTCCACTGGATCTTGATCGGAGGGCTGGGATGGAAGAGGTACGCGGGATCTAATCCTGACCGCTGACTTCGGATCGGACGGCTCGGGTTGGGTCGGGGAGCACAGGCGGCGGCAGAAGACGCCGGCGATCAAGCCCGCGGCGGCGCGGCTCGGGGCTCGCCGGAGCTCGACGTTCCCGTCGCTCCGGTGGTCCAATCTTCACGGCTTCAGGCCAGGGAGCATCAACATGGCAGGGGGAATCGATCTAGGGCTACAGCTGGGCCTAGGGGGGCTCGGGCTTCGCGATCCACGGCTCGGGGCGGAGGACATCGCCGGCGAGCGGCGTTCCAGAGGCTAGGGCAGGTCCTAGACCACGACATCTAGCGCATAAGCTACGGGGAGGGAGTGTGATGCTCACCAGGGGCTTGTGGTGGCCGGGACTGCGGCGGAAGGAGGAAGACGACGACGACCGGCGGCGGAGGGGGGGTCGGGCTCTCGCGGAGGAAGGTGATGCCGAGGTGGCCGGGATCCTTGGCTTGCGTAGATCGGCTCCGGGGACTCCTGTGGAGGCGACCAGAGGGTTAAGGGGGACCCACGAACGCCGGCGGCGATGAATTGAGATGGCGGAGCGGCTCACCAGCGGCGGCTTTGTCATGAATTCCCGTCGATATAGAGGCGTAGGATCCAATTGTTAGGCTTGGGAAGCTTCTGGATGGCGAGGGGAGACGGGCGCGGAGGTTGTGGCGGTCTGAGGCGCGGCAGAGCGACGGCTCGGCGGCGAGGCAGAGAGGGCGACGCGGCGGAGCAGTGCGTGTCAGACCCGGGGCCACGGGGCTGTGTACATTAAGGAATCCATATTGGACTAGGGGATAGGACATGTCCTGTACCTCATTTATGTTGTATTCTACTCGCATGCGGAGTAGAACTAGTCGATACAGAAGGAAACTACTCGAGTTATACTTGGGTACGATTCCTAAGCTAGTATCAGGCTAGGATTCATGTAACCCTGTCCCCCCGGATATATAAGGGCGGGCAGGGACCCCTCTCAAAACATAAGATCACCAGATCAACATCAAGGCAATACAAACCATCATACAGGACGTAGGGCATTACGCATATTGCGGCCTGAACCTGTCTAAATCTTGTGTTGTCTGCACCTTCGAGTTCCTGATCTCGGCGCATCCCAACCTAAAACCTACCACCTTGGGTATACCCCTTGGTGGGCAGCCGGATAAAACCCGACAGCTGGCACGCCAGGTAGGGGTGCGCATCAGAGATCCGCTGGAGAACTCGATGGCGATTTTTAAGTTCCCCAGTCCTGTGCTCCTTGAGGGCACAACCTTCTTTTTTGGCTCGTGGGTCTGCGTCGCTAACGGCGCAGGCGGTTTCCGTCGGCACGCCGTCGACGACACCTTCAAGCTAAAAACACTTGCCGCAAGGCTCGACGACTTTGTCGATAATCTCGACGAGTTGCCGTTTTCTGACTCTGCCAGGGAAACCGAGGCAGCGTCTGTCTCTACTGTTCCTTTTTCCACGTTGGAGAAGGACTTGGACTCTTTGCTCCAGGCTGGAGGCTCCGAGGCCACCGCATGTCGGGAGGCTGAGGATCACCTAGCTGCTTGCGGGCTGATGATCACCACCACCTCCGAAGGACGAATTGTTCATTGGAGGGGGATGAACTTGTCCGACCCACTCGGACATGAAGACCGATTGGTAGCCCATCTGGAGCCTTTGCCTTTTCAAGAGGGCAGGGCGTTGGCTGCCATATCCGAGGGCTCGACTGAGCTAGTCGAAGCCCCTTCCGAAGAACTCGCAACTCGCCAAGTCCTGATGGCGGAAGAAGGGGACGACGACGCCCTCATCCCCATTGGTGCACTTGACGGCATATCGGAAGATGAAGACACCGCAGAAGCCGAGAACGAGAACGACGCCGAGCGCGACGCGCGACGTGCAAGGAACAGAGCTCGTGCGGTTCGCAGAAGGCGCGCCAACGAGCGCATACGTTCTGCACAGCGCGAACTCGACGCCGAATTCGCCGCGGCAGATGAACGTGGTTTCAGGACTCCTGTGGCCAACATTGCTCGGGTAACAGCACTACTCGAGCGAAGCAACGACCCCAACGTCTGACAAGCACTCATCTACGCCCAACGGGCGTGGGTCCAGTTGGACCAGCAGGCTCCGGCATCGCTCGTCAGGGGCGAACACGTCGGAGACAGCCGAAGCCAGGCCCCAAGTCGAACAACGGGTCATCGCCCGCGACCCCAACGCAGCAACAACAATGATGGCGTGGGTGGAAGCCAGATCACCGGTGGGAGGCGACAGCCACCTCCGGCAAACAACCCGAGGCAGCCCAATCCTCCACGTCACCAACCTGATCTTCGTCAGAAGATCAATGAGGGGCGCGATGCCCGATCAGTCCTCGACTCGAGACGACGGGAGCGCGAGGTAGTCGAGCGAGACGATGCTGACTGCAGCGATCATTTCCCCGCGTTCACTGCGAGATTCAACAACTATAAGTACCCGGAGGGTTTCAAGCCAATTGGCATTACCAAGTATGACGGCAAGCAGGCCCCCCAGCAATGGCTCCGCTGTTATTCTACTGCCATTGAGGTGGCTGGCGGCTCCAACACTACCAAGGTCGTCTACTTTCCGATGGCTTTGGAACCTGCACCGTTGACTTGGCTGGAAAGTCTCCCCAGCGATTCCATTGACTCCTGGGAAGGCCTCAAGAAGGTCTTCATCGATAACTTCCAGGGGGCCATATCTCGAGCAGGAACACGGCATGACCTTGCTCAGTGCAAGCAGGAGCGTAATGAACTCCTCCGATCCTACACCCGCCGTTTCTTCGATGTGCGGGCCACCATCGCCAACATCTCAGAAGAGGACATCATCGACTGCTTCTACAACGGCCTCACTGACCCAGGTATATATCGTGATTTTGGGCGTAACAGGCCAAAGACAGTTGCAGGACTACGCGACATGATGCACGACTGGTCCGAACAAGAAGAAAAGATGCGCGAGAGGTTCCCAAGACGCACCGACCTCAACCAGAAGCGCAACAACGACAACCGGACTGACAAAGGCCGGCAGGACTTTTCGGGTTCGTCCCGTAAACGCAAGCCAGACGATCTCGTCGCGGCTGTGGAACGCCCTTCGCGTGGCAAGAAGTCGACCACGCAGGAGCAGTTTGAAAAGCTTCTGCAGAAGAAGTGCCCGTGGTGTGTCAACTCTAAACACGCAGCGATCGACTGCTTTCAGCTCAAGCGTACTTTCGGCTCTCCTGGAAACAGCAAGAAAAACAAGTCGACAGGCAAAGAGCCCGAAGACGAGGAACAGGAGGACAAATCTGAGACGCCTAAGTTCTAGGATGCCTCCAAGACCGTCAATGTTATCTTTGGCGGTGACGAAGATTTTTGCTCCAAGCGGGAACAGAAGTTGCTGCTACGAGAGATCCTGTCAGTTGAACCAGCGGTACCACGACCACTCCGATGGTCGGAGGTCCCCATATCATTTTCCCGTGACGATCAATGGACTAGCTTCTCCGAGCCTGGGAAGTTCCCACTGGTGCTGGATCCCGTGGTCGCAGAAGTCAAGCTTACTCGGGTTCTTATCGATGGTGGGAGTGGACTCAATCTTATCTTCGCTAGCACGCTGAAGAAGATGGGTCTGGACCTTACCAACAAGCTCACTCCGAGCAAAGCTCCTTTTTACGGTATTGTCCCCGGCAATGCCGCGCACCCGCTTGGAACAGTCGTTCTCCCAGTCACTTTTGGGACGAGGGAGAACTATCGTACCGAGTTCATCAAGTTCGAGGTGGCCAGCTTTGAATCTTCTTACCATGCTATACTGGGAAGGCCGGCGCTCGCCAAATTCATGGCGGTGCCACATTATGTCTACTTACTTCTCAAGATGCCAGGACGCAGCAGCGTGCTCACGCTCCGGGGTGACTTGAAGAAGTCTTATGATTGCAACCAAGAAGCCATCCAGTTTGCATCGACTTCCCGCGTGCCAGATGCTTACGACGAAGTACTCGCGGCCGCACAGCAACTTTCTCAAGCCGAGCTAGAAATTCCGACAAAGAAGGCGAGCCAATCGAGCGTCCAGTCGACAGGCGATGTGGCTCTCAAGACGATCCAGCTCCAAGAAGGGGACTCATCCAAGACAGCCATTATTGGCGCAGGCTTGGACGACAAATAGGAACTCGCGCTCATCAGTTTCCTGCGGGCCAACCGAGACATATTCGCATGGAAACCATCGGATATGCCAGGGGTGCCCAAGGAGCTGATCGAGCATAGTCTTAATGTATACCCGCAGGCTGTCAGTGGCGCTGGCTTTGCGTTTTCTCATGTCCCGACGTCGCCGGGGAACGAGAGGTGCATCGTCCGACCAGTCCACGGATGATCCGGAGGAGTCGTCGGCTTGTACCCTCTCCCCAGCCGCCCGGCTGCCCGTGGCTGATTCGCTGCCTACAATTTGTTCTTTCTGTGCTTTGGCGGCACTGGGCAGCGTATGGTAAGGCCGGGGCAGATCGGGGTGTGGCGGGTAACTCCGATACAGTGCTGATGATTCCTGTATTAAGACAAATAGACAATCCGTTAGTATCAACTCTTCAGATCAAGGGAAGAAGTCGAGCAGTCGAACACTTACTGCTGGTGGTCGATTCTGGGCTGTAAATCCCGCTGGAACATACGGGACGGCATCCACATCCAGCAGAATTCGCTTCACACGAACAAGCGCAGCATCATCTCCAAGCTCTTCTGCGCACATACGGGATGGGTCTTCAGTACCCATGTACTCGAATCCTAAGGTATGGCGCTGTTGGATGGGTTGAATTCGACGTTTGAAGAATGATAACATCACAGACGCCCCGGTTACCCCCATCTCTTTGTGTGCGGCAATCAACTCAAGCAGCTCTTTTACTTGGTCCATCTCGGCTTCACTGGGCTCCAATGTCCACTCGCTGCGTTGAACTGGAGGCCTACCGGACCGCACAGGGAGTTGGGGGGCATGGTTCGTAATGTAGAACCATTGGTGTTTCCACCCAGGGACATTGGAAGGAAATTTGTAAGAAATGTATTTGTCGCTAGCATGTTGCCGAAGCTGGATTCCAGCACCCCCAATTGTAGAAGGATTTTTTGAGGTGGGTTGGGGCTTCATGCGGAAGAGATAGCGGAAAAGCGCCCAATGGGGCTCAATTCCGAGGAAGGCTTCACAGAAGTGAATGAAGATGGAGATATGGCATATCGAGTTGGGGTTGAGGTGTTGCAGCTCGATCCCGTAGTAGTATAGAAGACCGCGGAAGAATGAGCAAGTGGGGAGGGCGAATCCCCGTTCGGAAAAAGAGCAGAAAGAAACAATCTCATCGACGCTTTCCATGGGGAAGGGATCACGGAAAGGAAGGCGCCAATTAATGAGATCCCTCTCTTGAAGCAGACCTCCCAGCACTAAACTTGCAAGATTTTGGCGAGAGCACTTACTAATTGACCATTCGCTGGTCGCCGCCTGCGCTTCCTTCAAGTCTTTTTGGTTGATCTTCTTCGGCGCCATTTCCACCCCTTTTCCGCCACGAGTTGTTCGCACAACGCTCGGGGGCTACGGTGGTGGGCTCGAAGTTTTTCGACTACGCAGGGTGGCGGAAGGGCGACGGCAGGACAAGCCCTAGTTGGGGTTTTGCTTTTTCTGGTGGCGGCGTTAGATCTGAAGGCACAGGAAAAACCCTAATTGACTGCGGGGTTAAATAACCAGCGTTCAGGCAGCGGTTTACTGTGTGAAAGATGAAGCGTCGCGTAATGGGATTAATTGGATATAGGTAATTTTTTGGTGGATTTTTCGGGCCGGTACTTGACTAACCATTTTTTCAGGGTTAATTGTCCCGAAAAAAGAGGTTTTTTGAGTTTCGAGTTCAATTTCTGCTGATTACATCCTCTTAGATTATATTTTACCAGAAGGGAACATTTTTGCCACGACCTTTGGGATCCTTTTTTTTCCAAAAGATTTGGATTCAAGGCTCGGGGGCTGTGGGACACGTGGCGTCAACTATTTATTTTTCGAAAGTACTCGAAAGATAAGAAGAAAAGAAGACTCAAGACTAATTTGACCCTCAGCCTGATTCTTTGATTCAACCTAAGGCTCGGGGGCTACTCCATATGGAGTGCGATTATCGCACCCCATATAAAAGAAGGAATTCGGGGCATGAGCACCTTATAGCTTCGATGCAGCCAAAGGAGTACTCGAAGAAAGATTTCAACACAGAGTTGCGAAAGAAGTCGAAGACTACTTCAGAAGTACTCGAAGAGCCTGCAGTACTCAGCTACGAAGAGCTCGGGGGCTTGTCAGACCCGGGGCCACGGGGCTGTGTACATTAAGGAATCCGTATTGGACTAGGGGATAGGACATGTCCTGTACCTCATTTATGTTGTATTCTACTCGCATGCGGAGTAGAACTAGTCGATACAGAAGGAAACTACTCGAGTTATACTTGGGTACGATTCCTAAGCTAGTATCAGGCTAGGATTCATGTAACCCTGTCCCCCGGATATATAAGGGCGGGCAGGGACCCCTCTCAAAACATAAGATCACCAGATCAACATCAAGGCAATACAAACCATCATACAGGACGTAGGGCATTACGCATATTGCGGCCTGAACCTGTCTAAATCTTGTGTTGTCTGCACCTTCGAGTTCCTGATCTCGGCGCATCCCAACCTAAAACCTACCACCTTGGGTATACCCCTTGGTGGGCAGCCGGATAAAACCCGACAGTGCGGGCACGGCGAGCTAGGGTTTGGGGCAGCGCTGGCGTGCAGGATAAGGGCGCAGGGGTTCCGCAGGGTGGTTTAAAGGAGGGAGAGGGGATCCGGGCGAGCGGGATTCCACGCGGGCGAGGCGAGAATCACGGCAGCAAGCTCGGGCGGGCGTTGCGCGCCGGGGAAGGAAGGGAAGAGGGGGAGGACGGGGAATCTGCCAGGTGGGGTCGGCCAGTCAGAGGGAGAGAGGAAAGAACGGCGCAGCTCGGACGGGGGAAAAGGGCGCCGACAGGCGGGGCCCGTGCATCAGCGAGAGAAAAGGAAGAGGGGGCGCGTCCGAGCGCTGGGCCGGCTACTGGGCCGTGCGTGGCCCACGCAGGGAGAGGAAAGGAGAGAAGGGGAATGGGCTGCCGGGGTGCGGAGGGAAAGAGAGAGAGAAAGAGATGGGCCGCGAGGGAAAGGGCCGGCCCAGGAGCTTTTGCTGCCTTCTTTTGCTTCTTCTTTTTTTTCCTTTTCTTTTCCCACACTTAACCATTCAAACAATTCTATTTGAATTCAAATGAATTTGAATCCAAACCCTATACACTCAACACAAATTAAACAATGCCCTAGCATGAATGCACAAGCAAGTTGATCCTATAATAAATTTTATTCCTTCGTGTTATAAAATTACTTTGAATGCAAGATAAATTAGGGAAAACCCTGGAAATTTTATTTAAGCCCAAATAAATTCCTTAAGATTTGGGTAAATTACATTAGGGTGTTATACCTGTCGGGTAACGTCCCGATAAACCACCGATACATAGGATCAAATAAGGTTACCTCACACGAAGGTGAGTCTAGAGATACAGTTACCATCATATCTTACATCACAGGGAATTACATTACAAAAGTTTCCAAAAGCAGTACGAAGTTTCAAATTTAGAGAAAACATTACAAACTGTTAGAGTTATGGTTTTTAGCAGCGGAAAACATACGCGATGATTTACAACATGTTGTCAAGACGGATGTCATGCTAAGCCCTGACACGACATCACTCGATATCATCAATGTTGGCCGGGGTCGGATCCCATTCCACGGACCAACTGTCTGGAAGAGCACAAGGCCATGACAGGGGAAGAGTAGGGTCTTCAAGGGTTTTACCTGAAAAACATATAACTAGCAAGACTGAGTATATTAATACTCAGCAAGGCTTACCCGTCTCATGGTATACTTAGCCATGTAACTAGACTTATGAAGGCTTATAATGGTTCTGGGTTTAGTTTCAGCTGAAAAGCAATAAAGAGTAGATCTTTAATTTCAACTTTTAGCTTTCAGGTTCTAGTTGATTATCCATTCTAGGTAAGCAACTATAGCTATTCAAGCAAGGTAGAGCTCTTTACATCAATCATCAGCATTACTCATCATATAATTGCTCTTGTTACTCTGTGTGATAAAGGGATCAAGTAGTCTCAATCTTCGTGAGAAACGGACGATTCTGAATCGAATTTTCAACCTTGCAAGGTAAACCTAACTCACACGCTTGGAACATCCAACGATTGTTCTGAAGCAACCGTTTAGCTTTCATTCCGACTCATGGACAGGTCCACCATAAGCGACTGCAGGACCATACGCACTTCCAAAGTGCAGGACATACATCTGTAGCGCGACTACAAAACCCGTATTCCTGGTTGCCCTTGCAACACGTATTCCCACATGTCGAACTAAGTAACCAGAAGAAGCAAGATGAGTGGTGGGAGGTATGTCCACTCCTCGGGCCGATTGGCTACTAGGCTTACCGCTTACCCAAAACTCACGGCATGTGGTTAGTACTTTCAAACGCTTAACCCCGATCAGCACACACCGTGACCTTAACCAATTTATCAACACAGACGGGGTATCATTCCTTTCCATGATACTGCACATAACCCCGTCCGTCATCCTTATAGTGATAACAGGAATGTAAACATTACAACTCCTATATCGCGCGAGTGATAGGAAATCACCCGACTTCTACCGGTCCTATTAGCATAGCATCTATGCGATAAGGACTCAGGTACAATACATGGGTTCCTAGGATTCATGCATCTAGGGTTCCATTTCAACTTCTAGACATAATGCATAAGTATAGATAAATAGACATAGATTGTAGTGTAAATAAAGTAGTGGGTTATGTCCGGGGCTTGCCTTTACTGGTGGGGCTGAAGTTAGAGATGTCAATATCTTCCAAACTTTGGTTCGGGGCTTCAGTTAATCCCTTGGTGACATTCACTTGGTCTTCAGGAACATCCTCTGTAGACTCCTGGGAGATCTTGTAGGTACCGTTGCGGAAGTAGTCGTATCTACATGCAATGCAATATTACATTCAAAGTGTGCACATAAAACTATCTTACTTCACAATAAAGTTGCAATCCAACACTCATTTAACATACCACTCATATAACAACCAGAAAGATCTGAACTAAACCTAGACAGAGCTATGGGGGAACAACTAATTAGAATCGGCTACTCGTTGAAGATTACAACAGAGCCGATTGGAAACAACAGAGGTTTAGCTGATTGATGTGCTTAGGACATGCCTAACAGAGGCGTGTCTACTGCGCGATCTTACTGATCTAGGGTGGTGTACTTTGGCCTGTGTAGCCGATTGATAGGTGCATCATGTTCCTAATTGATCGATGAAAGCATCGATTACATTAGCAGAGGGGTGATTCCTAAAGCTGCTGTGTCTAAACTGAGACGTGCTTAAGTGTTATCTTAGGTAACTAGGTGTGGTTGCATCGGCTCGATTACGTCAGCACAATAATTGAGTGACATACAGCCGATTGGAGAGTGGTTGTATGTATGTGACCGATAGATATATAGCCGATTTCATAGCTGATAAATCGGCTGATAGATGTGCGTGGATAAGGATGGGAAAACTAAGGATTGATCGGCCATATTTGACCGATATGGAAAACAACTAGAATTGGCTTGGATCGGCCGATAGCAAGAATTCAAAGATTGTGTGTGCCTCTTCGATACATCGACTATATGCAGCCGACGTAGGACAGAACAAAAGAATTGTATCGGCAGTAGCCGATATTAGAAGGGTAACAACCGGATTGGCTAGTCAGCCGATGGTAGAAGCATATCAAGAAAAATGCATCGGCTGACAGCTGTTACACAGAAACATCACAGACTCAAGGAAACGGATGCTTAGCGACGGGGCTGATAGCCGACGCTGAAGCGTAGCTGCAGAGATGTATTAGCTAAGCAGCAGATACACACGGATTAACAAAGATCTTTATATAAAAAAGGACCTTAAGGAAACGGCAATCAAGACAAAGATAAAGTCTTGATGGCAGGGATAAGAGCACTCATACGAAAGGATTAACTAAACATCACACATCTCTATTTAAGACATATATTCTATGATTACTTTTCAGCTATATCACATGCATATAACACAAGGTACAAATAAAGCAGTCATTCTCTAATATTCAACCTAGATCACAAATCAAGACTTTCAATTCAAGAGCACAATATAAAACTCGTAAACTTTGACCTAAGGATTCAAACAAAACCGGTTTTGTATTTTTATGAACTTCTTTCGAAAATCTATAAAATGTAGAAGTTCACTGATTTGAAATAAAGAAAGTTCTAGAAATCGTATAGAAAACACCCTAGAACTTTCTAAATCGAAGCAATCAAGTCCCTGGTTAGGGAAAACAAGAACAGGAAGATAACGATGATATTCCGGCAAAGGAATCGCCGGCATTAGGAAGATTCAGTGAATCAGGGCAAACCTTGGGGTAACATTGGTCATGGAGAAGAATGGGCGGAAAGTGAATTCCCGTGGCGAGTAGGATCGGCGGTGAGAAGTGTTCGACGATGGCAAGGTTCCGTGAGTGACGAAGAAGCTTCCCGGGGGAATAAGTTGCAGTGGGTGGAAGATGGCCGAAGGAGTAGTCTCCGTGGTGATTCATGGTGATAGCAGTTGAGCGATCCACGAGGGTAAGAACTGTTGGATGTCGTGGATCATGGGACGAGATGATGGAGCCGAATGGGTTCGCTATACCGACTTCTCCGCGAACCCTAGGGTTTTCCTGCTCACGGGTTGAACTTCCTCTGCCCACGCACATGCGATGCCAAAGCATGGCCGACCGAACACCTCTGCTCGCACAAGAAGAAACCCTCCTTGACCTGACTGCTCCGGTGCGTGCACTGCTGGCATACTTGCGCAACCATTCGCAAGGCCGCCACTCCCGTTCCGCTTCCACACCATCGGCCTCCAACTTGCTTGCGCGTGGTCTGTTGCTTTGCATACGCACGCGCCTGCAAAAACGAGCCGAGTCGGTCACCGGTAGAACACTCTCGCTCGTATCCGCGGACGTGCTAGTCTAAATCCGTTCGAACCTTCGCTTTTGCTTCACCGCGCCACACTCGCCCTCTCTGCCTCCGCGAGGGCCATGGTCTGCTCGCACCTGGCCACCTCCAAATCCTCCATGAATAGTTCCCAGTGCCGCCTGATCTCGTCCACTACTTTCTCCTCAACGGCCTTCGACGTCTTCCACGCGCGGCTCTACTGCCCCCTGGGCGGTTCCGCCCCGAATCGTCACGCTGCAGCACCTCCCGCACCGCATGCGACCTTCCTGTACACCAATTCGGTCGCGGCGTTGCCGCCCTGCACATTGTCGCTCTGCATAGCTCCTCCTACTGCCGGACTCGCGCTCGCCTCGGCCTTGCCGCGTCGCAGGTCCCTCCGCGGCCGTCCTCGCCAAGTTACTGCCATGCGCGACCTCGTTGCCCTCCATGCGAGTCGGTCCCGAGCCGCCATGCCTCACCTCCATCCGCGCACGCCCGAACCGCGCGCGTTCTTGGCCCGTGCCACACCTGCTGCGGTCGCCTACGCCAGACCACCACCAGATTCTCCACGCGCGAGGTCTTGCTGTTCTCATGCTAGTCCACGCCAAACTGCCGCGCCGGAGCTCCAGCTGCACGCTCCAGCCCTGCACGCTCCGCCGGTTCCAAACCCGTTCCAAAACTTTTCCCTCGACCAGAACCTACTGGAGCTGGGTTCCCCATTGCCACATCTCGTGTCTGCGGCGGCAACCACGGCAAGGGCCGCGTTCTGGCCACTCCAGCCAAGGAACGGCGCCCTCAACCGCTCCTGCATCGCTTCACTCACCGCAGCCGCCAGTCCCGCTCTCCAACGCCAGCCGCTGCCTCCAATCACGCGCGCTGGGCCTTCGCTCCGAGTCGCAGCCGCGCTTGCACCCCGCGCCAGTGCGCTTCGCCCAGCGCCCGCTACGGCCGCAGCTCCGCTCCTGGGCCCGCCAGCCCGCTCGGCGCCTGGCCGCGCCGCGCCCGAGCTGCCGTCGCCAGCCGCTGGCTTCCTCGCACGCTCGCGCGCGCTCGCCTGTGCGCCTCCTGCGCCGCGCCGCTCGCTGCTCGGGCCGAGCCGCTCCCTGCGCCTGCGCTGAGCCGTCGCTTGCCGCGCGCCTAGGCTCGCTCGGCCACGCGCCGAGCCGCCGCCTGCGCCCGCGCTCCAGCTTCCGCTCACGTGCGCCGCCGGCTCGCGCATGCCCCTGTGCGTCCACGCGCCCGGCGTCTGCTCCGGTTGCGGTTGCCGCTGCCGGTGAGGAAAAGAGGGGGAAAACGGGGTGGAAAATGAGGAAGAGAGAAAAACAGAGACGTCAGGGGAGAGATAAAGCAGAGAGAGAAGAAGAACAGAAGAGGAAGGGAAAAAGAACTTCCCAAGGACTGATGCGCAATTTCAGAAAACTGTGGGGACTTGTTTGTAAAGCAAAATTTCCCATTGATTTAAAACTCTAATGAAGAAATGCACAAAACGAAAGTTGGAGAGTTTTTCAAACTCTATAACATTGCTTTAGGGCTCAAGTTTAAAAACTCAAAATTTGCATCTTTACACGCGAAATTTTGAACAAAGATTGGATTTGAATTACTTATGTCCTAAAGAATGAAACTTTATAAAATTCAGGACCTAAATGCAAGCATTTATGACACGTCATGATGACGGGATAGACTCGTCATAATGGTTGGATAGACATGTCATGATGACTTGCACTTTTTGCACTTTAGCCCTAAGTAAATTTTGAAAGTTACTTTTGTAAATCAAATACTTACACAAAAGGACTTGTACTTTTATAAAATTACATAAACACCCTTAGTTTTTCCATTTTACCCAAATTTTTACACAATTCAACACATGCATTTCTAATGCAACTTTTTGGATAAAGATATATTTTTACAAGATATAAAATAAGAAAAACATATTTGCAAAACTACCCTTCATTCATTTTGAGATTACCTCCCATCCAAATACATTTTGCAAAAACAACCCTAGGTTTTTCTGTAATTACAAAAATACCCTTTTTACTTGCACTTTTAAATTTTCAAAAGCTTCACATAAACACACACAAGCTTTACACTAACAAACACATACTTCACACTAACAAAATATATGCCTAGCATTACAAATACACGAACTGTCACATTCTGCGTGGCCAACTTCTGTTCCACATGGGTGGTCCGTGGAGTGGGATCTGTCCCCGGCTGGCAGTGACCCTCCTGAGTGACACCAGGCCTTGGGCTGAGCATGGTGTCAAACTTTGCGACGTGTGTAGTCGCGTGTTTATTTTCCTTCCGCTGTAAGCATGGACAAGCTGTTTAGCTTGTCGGTTTAAACACTGTTTGTATAAGTTTACTTTAAGTTTGAACAAGGTTTGTAATAATATTTGCATATCTGAAAATTAAAAGTGGATGAGCGGTACTGTGATTGTAAACTCGCCTTCGTGCGAGGTAAACCTGCTTCGATCCTGTTGAACCGTGGTTGTATCGGGCGGAGACCCGACAGACTAATGAGTTGTTCCGTTTGAAGTGCGTTGAGTTAGTTTCGGCTATACAGCGATGACTAGCGCACTTGAGCCGGAATAATTCAGGCGGTTCTGCCACAGCTGGTATCAGAGCCGTAGGTTTACTTTTACAACTGTAGTAGCTCTTAAAAGGTGTTTTCAGGATAAAATTGGCCAACAAATGAATTTACAACGTGCATTGGATTCATTAAGGTTGGTGTTAGAACGCAAAGCCCTAGGGACTTATAGGGGAATTATCAGGTGGCTGCTAGTATATGTATATACATATATAGATAGCTCTGACTTGCAGCACTACTTTCCGTCAAAACTTAAATTGATGCACAACTCAACTTTACTTTGTGTAACGATGTGACAGTTCAATTACTTGTAAACTAGGCACATTATTTGTTTGTGTGAAGTATGTGCTTGTTAGTGTAAAGTTTGTGTATGTTTATGTGAAGCTTTTGAAAATTTAAAGAGCAAATAAAAAAGGTATTTTTGTAATTACAGCAAAACCTAGGGTTGTTTTTGCAAAATGTAATTAGATAGGACTCAGACCGTGTAGCCTCCTTGTTGACCGAAGTGGCATTGCGTAACCTGAATGGGAATAGAGTACGCGCCTCCTTAGATCAGTTTGAGTCCGATCCAAGAGGACCTGTGTGACAGTTCATGTACTGGTAAGCTAGGCACATTATTTGTTAGTGTGAAGTATGTACTTGTTGGTGTAAAGCTTGTCTGTGTTTATGTGAAGCTTTTAAAAACTTAAATGCTAGTAACAAGGGCTATTTTTATAATTACAGAAAAACTAGGGTTGTTTTTGCAAAATGTATTTGGATAGGAGGTAATTTCAAAATAAGTGAAGGGTGGTTTTGCAAACATATTTTTCTTATTTTATCCTCTGTTAAAAAATATATATATTTTTATTTATCCAAAAGTTTCATTTGAAATGTATGTGTTGAAGTGTGTAAAAATTTTGGGTAAAGTTGTGAAAATAGGGGTATTTATGTAATTTTATAAAAGTACAAGTCCTTTTATGCAAGTATTTGATTTACAAAAGTAACTTTCAAAGTTACTTAAGACTAAAGTGTAAAAGGTGCAAGTCATTATGACATGTCTATCCAATCATTATGACGTGTCTATCCCGTCATCATGACGTGTCATAAATGCTTGCATTTAGGTCCTGAATTTTATAAAGTTACGCTCTTTAGGACAAAAGTAATTCAAATCCAACTTTTGTTCAAAATTTCATATGTAAAGATATAAGTTTTGAGTTTTTGAACTTGGGCCCTAAAGCAATGTTGTAGAGTTTGAAAAACTCTCCAACTTTCATTTTGGGGATTTCCTCATTAGGATTTAAAATTAATGAGAAAATTATGCTTTACAGAAAGGCCCTTGTAGTTTTCTGAAATTGCGTATAAGCCCTTGGGGAATTCCACCTATCCTTCTTCTCTGCTCTCCCTTATCCTGGAGCCCTTCCTTTTTCTTTTCACCCGGGCGCCCCTCTCTCTCTCCTGTTCCAGGGGCTCTCTCTCCCTGCTTTTTCCCCTCTCTCTCTCCTCGGTGTGCGGGGCGCTGCTCCAGGCGGCGTGGCCCCCAGGCGGCGCGGGCGCTGGGCGCTAGAGCAGGCAAGCAGCAGGCGCGGCTGCAGCCGGGCTCGGGCGAGCGACCCCGAGCGGCTGGTGGCGGCGCGAGCGCAGGCGCCGGGCAAGCGCAGGAGCTGGACTGGGCGGCGCAGGTGCGGGCAGCTCGCGGCGCTAGCGGGCGCTGGAGCGGCGGGCTCGTGAGCAGACGCGGGCGGCGTGTGGAGTAGCAGCGCGGACAGGCATGGCGCTGGCGCGTTGGAGTGAGCTGGCGAATGGCTGGTAGTGCAGACATGCGGCACGGGCGCGCTGGGCGAGCAGGCGCTAGGCTGATGCAGGCGCGGGAGCCGGGCGTGCAGGCGGGCACTAGCGCGGTGCGGGTGGAGCAGCACGCGGCAGCAAGCGCTGAGCTGGAGCGTGAACGCGCGGTGGCTGGCGACCAGGCGCGCGTGCAGGAGGAGTTGCGATAAAGGGCTTCTGCGCGAGATGCAGGAACGCAGTGGCATCGACCCTGACTACGCCATGGTGATCTCTGGGTGGTGCAAGTTTGGCCGTATCGAGGATGCAGCTAAGATGTTCAACGAAATGCTGGCCGCAGGAGAAGTGAAGCCAACTACGGTGATGTACAACGTATTGATCGGAAGCCATTGAGGAGATGGCAGCGGAAGGCGCGGCCCTAATGCAGGCGGGCCTCGATCCACGCGGAGGCGGAGGAGCGCTTATGGCGCGGCAAGTCGGAAAGAGAAGCTGTGAAGCGAAGGTGCGGTCGGGTGCGGCGAGCTCGGAGGGAGCAGCTACGCAGCGGCAAGGCGGTCAAGGCAGAAGTAACGCGGCGCGGGTTTGACGCGCAGCGTAAGACCGGCGGCGGTGGTAGGCCGGTCCTGATGGCGTCACAGCAGATGGAAAGGATGGCGGAGTTACAGGACCCGGAGGTCCGAGCGGAATTGAACCGGCGCGTTCGCGAGTGCGAGCGGAAGTATTTTGCCAGTGGCCGGCTCGGCTTGATTCCGCAGGCGAGTGCGCATGCAAGGCAACAGATCACGCGCGAGAAGTTAAGAGCCGGTGGTGTGAGAGTAATACAGGAACAGCGCGCAGGAGATGCGACCAAGCACGGCGGTCCTGCAGGAGGCTACACGATTGTGCCGACCATGTTTCTGTAGCACACGCGCGTGAGCAGAGGAGGTTTAGCCCGTGAGCAGGAGAACCCTGAGGTTCGCGAAGGAGTCAGCATAGCGAACCAATCCGGCCCTATCGGCTTCTCCCATAAATCCATGACATCCAGCAGCTCCTATCTCTCGTCAATCATCCGAGCAAGACCACAACACCTCAAGAAAGCTCGTGAACCCTCTTATCGAGCCTCTTCGGATCCCTTCGCTGAAACATCGTCGCCGTGGCAAAGCCGATTATCGTCGCCACGGGTCACCGTGAGGAATATCCCTCTGGCTATTCTCCACTCACTACAATCCCCTAGCAAGCTTCTTCGTCACCCACGGAACCTAGTCACCGTCGAGCTCTTCTCATCGTCAATCTTGTTCATCGTGGGAATTCACTTTCCACCCATTCTTCTCCACTACCAAGGCTACCCCGAGGTTTGCCCTCACTCATTGAATCTTCCTAATACCGGCAATCCCTTTGGCTGAAATATCGTCGTTATCTTCCTGTTCTCTGTTTTCCCCGACCAGGGACTTAATTGCTTCGATTTAGAAAGTTCTAGGGTTTTCTCTGTAAAAATTTCCAGAACCTTCCTTATTTCAAACCAGTGAACTTCTATATTTCATAGAAATTCGTAAGAAGTTCATAAAAATACAAAATTAGTTTTGTTTGAATCCTTCGGTCAAAATCTACAAGTTTTATGTTGTGATCTTGAATTGAAAGTCTTTGATTTGTGGTCTAGGTTAAACATTAGGGAACATGTGCTTTATTTGTACCTTATGTGATATTCATGTGTTGTAGCTAAAAGGTAAATCATAGGATATATGTCTTAAGTAGAGATGTGTGATATCTAGTTAATCTTTCATCCGAGTACTCATATCCCTGCCATCAAGACTTGTCCTTGTTTTGATTGCCGTTTCCTTAAGGTCCTTTTCGTATAAGGATTCTTGTTAGTTCGTGTGTATATGCTGCTTAGCTTATACATCTTTGCAGCTATGCTTCAGTATCAGCTATCAACTCAGCCGCTAAGCATCCGTTTCTTTTGAGCCTATGATGTTTCTGTGTAACAGCTGTCAGCCGATACGTTTCTTTTGTTATGCTTCTACCATCGGTTGGTTAGCTGATACGATTGTTATCTTTCTAATATCGGCTACTGCCGATACAATTCTTTTGTTCTGTCCTACATCGGCTGCACATAAGTCGATGTATCGGAGATGCACACACGATCTTAGAGTTCTTGCTATCGGCTGATCTAAACTGATTCTAGTTGTTTTCCATATCGGTTATGGCTGATCAATCCTTAGTTTTCCCATCCTTATCCACACACTTCTATCAGCCGATTTATCGACTGAGAGATCGGCTATATATCTATCGGTCACATACCCTCAACCACACTCCAATCGGCTGTACTCACTCAATTGTTGTGCTGACGTAATCAAGCTGATACAACCACACCTAGTTACCTAGAATAACCCTAAAGCACATCTCAGTTAAGACACAACTGCTTTAGGAATCATCCCTCTGCTAAAGTAATCGATGCTTTCATCGATCAATTAGGAAACCCTATCAATCGGCTATGCAGGCCAAAGTATACAACCCTAGATCAGTAAGATAGCACAGTAGACACGCCTCTATTAGGCACGACCAAAGCACATCAATCGGCTAAACCTGATACATCCTCATCGGTTAAGGCCAAGATCAATACACCAACCAATTAGATAGACCAAAGGCATGCTGATAATTCAATCGGCAAGATCCTTCCTTTTTCTGTACTTGAAGTACTGTATCTTCAACGTTCCTCTCCATATCAGCCGATTTGACCTCAGGTGAATTCAAATCAGCTAACCTCTTCTGCTTATATACAAAGACCGTTTCTACCATTTTCTTTTCCAAACAGAAATAAGAAGATTTCCTAATACTGTGTAGATGGTTCCCTCCTTTGCCGATTCCATCGGCTGAACCCTGTTGTTTCCAATCAGCTCTTTTGTAACCTTCAGCAAAATAGCTGAGTTTAACTAGTTAACCACCTAAAGCTCTGTCTAAGTTTAGTTTAGATCTTTTTGGTTGTTACGTGAGAAGTATGATTAATGAATGTTAGATTGCAACTTTATCGTGAATTAAGATAGTTTTATGTGCACACTTTGAGTGTAATGTTGCATTGCATGTAGATACGACTACTTCCGCAAACGGTACCTATGAGATCTCCCAGAAGTCTGCAGAGGTTGTTTCTGAAGACCAAGTGCACGTCACCAAGGGATTATCTGAAGTCCCAAACCAAAGTTCGGAAGATAATGATACTAACATCTCTGACTTCAGCCCCACCAGTAAAGGCAAGCCCCAGACATAACCCACTATTTTAATTACACTGCAATCTATATCTATTTATGTAATTCTATGCATTAAGTTCTTAGGAATTGCTTCGAAACCTAGTTGCATAATTCCAGGAACCGACGTATTGAACACTAGAACTTGAGTCCGACTAGCTGCTATGCTTGTAGGACCGGTAGAAGTCGGGTGATTTCCTGTCACTCGCGCGATATAGGAGTTGTAATGTTTACATTCCTGTTATCACTATAAGGATGACGGACGGGAGTTTTGTGAGGTATCATGGTTGAGATGATACCCCGTCTGTGTTGTTGAATTTGATAAGGTCGCAGTGTGTGGTAGTGCGGGTTAAGCGTTTGAAAGTACTAACCACATGCCGCGAAATATGGTAAGCGGTAAGACTAGTAACCAATCGGCCCGAGGAGTGGACATACCTCCCACCACTCGTCTTGCTTCTTCTGGTTACTTAGTTCGACGTGTGGGAATACGTGTTGCGAGGGCAACCAGGAGTACGGACATGTAGTCGCGCTACAGGCGTACGTCCTGCACTTTGGAAGTGCGTATGGTCCTGCAGTCGCTTGTGGTGGCTCTGATCCACGAGTCGGAATGAAAGGAAAACGGTTGCTTCAGAACTATCATTGGATGCTCCAAGCGTGTGAGTTAGGTTTACCCTTACAAGGTTGAATTCGATTCAGAATCGTCCGCTTCTCACGAGGATTGAAACTGCTTGATCCCTTTACCACATAGAGTAACAAGAGAAATTTCATGATTATCAAAGATGATGTTTGGCTAAAGTTTCTACCATGCCTGAATAGCTATAGGTGCCTACCTAGAATGAATAATCACATAGAACTTGAAAGCTAAAAGTTGACATTAAGGATCTACTCTTCGATGCTTTTCAGCTGAAAACTCTACCCAAAGCTCAAAGCCTTCATAAGTCTAGTTACATGGCTATGTATACCATGAAACAGGTAAGCCTTGCTGAGTATTAGTATACTCAGTCTTGCTAGTTATATGTTCTCAGGTAAAACCTTTGAAGACCCTACTCTTCCCTTGTCTTGGCCCGGTGCTCTTCCAGATGATTGGCCCTTGTATGGGATCCGTCCCCGGCCAACATCGGTGGTATCAAGTGATATCATGCCCGGGCTTAGCATGACATCCATCTTGACGATGTGTTGCAAATCATCGCGTATGTTTTCCTCTGCCAAAAACCATAACTTTAACAGTTTGTAATGTTTTCTCTAAACTTGAAACTTCGTACTACTTTTAGAAACCCTTGTAATGTAATTTCCTGTGATGTAAAATATGATGGTGACTGTATCTCTAGACTCACCTTCGTGTGAGGTAACCTTATTTGATCCTGTGTATCGGTGGTTTATCGGGACGCTACTCGACAGGCCAAGGGATTATACCGTTTGAAGCACGTTGGAGCCCTCAGGAATGGACTCACGTAATTGAGCCGGTATAATTCAGGTTGGTTCTGCCACAAACGACACCTTCGGTGGTAAGGTAAGAAGGTAAGGATCCTCAGCTAACTGGGGAGTTAGCCTTCCCGTCGGTGATGCGAACCGAACACTGTTTCTCAAGCAGTGGCCTACTTGAGATGCTACCAATATATCAACTTAGGTTGGTTATATTGGGAGTATATGGTTCGGCGCAGGGTATGGCGATCGCTGTTCATACCCCCGCATTTTGCGGTACCCCCGTGAATATGTTGTTTCAATGATGTATGTTAACATTGTCTGTACGGCGATAATTGTAGAGATGTTGTTTCTATGGTGAACAGTACTATTTGGAGACCCTTTCATGTCGTGCTGCCATGAAAGGTTCATGATATATATATGTGGTTTTCTGCAGGTACACTAACCACGATTAATAGGTTAAGATGGATAGGACTTATCGACTAGTTATTAGTGAGAGACGTATGGGTTATGCAACCGAAATTAACCGCGTAAGTCTGAAGATATTCGGCAGTTGTTTTTGAGTGTGAGAACGAATAGTGCGTGCATGCATCAATCATCATCAATTGCATGAATGCAATATACATTTTGTTCTATTAAGGATGAATAGTGTGTTGCTTGTTTCTAGAATGGGTTAATAGGATTTTTGTGGTAGTTCTAAGTGGAGTATCTTAAGCATCCATCTGATTTACAGTCTTTGCTGTTGTCAGAATTGGTTATCTTATTCCATTTATCTTGTGAATTCTCAGCAAGGTAAATAAGTCTCACCATTTGCATTCTTGTTGCAGATGGCAGCTCCTTCCAACGTCTTTTGGGATCCGGCAGGGCATCTCCACACAAATGCCTTGCACTGGGAGGGTTTTCCTCGCCTTCTCTGGGAGTCACTACGCTCCTTCCTTTATACCGAGCCTCCACAGTATGATGCGGTGGAGTATCAGGATGAAGGTGTTCGCCGATGTCGAGTTAGAATGACTATTCCTCAACATCCCTTTCGCTCCCAATGGCAGCCCATTGAAGTTGATGTGGTGGGTCATCGTATAGTTGATACGATTGAGGGAGCAGCCCTGGAAGCTATCTATCTGTTCTGCAACCAACATCCAAGGGAAGTTGTAGGACAGCCTATTGGTTTATTTTCTACCACAGATCCCAACGATCCTGAGTGGAATCTCAGGGTAGTCCCTGAAGGTCACAGGTTGGAAGACTCGACATAAGAAGCGCTTCAGGGTACTATGTGGTTTATGAATGTTCAGCATCACTATCAACTTCTGCTATGTCACGGTATGGGTCAATTGATCAGTATCGCGCAAGGTCACTTTAGGAATGCTGACCGACAAGTCATCCAAATACAGCAGCTTCAAGCTTCGGTGATAGAGAAGGAAGAAATTATCGCTGCCCGGGAAGAGACTATTCATCACCGGGAAGACCAGATCAATGAAAGTGATGCGATAATCACCCAACGCAACACAATCATTGAGTTTCTCCAAGAATAGATCCACGATCTCATTCTCGAGGTTGATGATGCCCAAGCCCAGATCAATGAACTCCAACAGCAGCCAGCACCTCCTGCTGTACCAGCTCCTGAAGAAGAAGAAGATCCTAAAGAAATCGAAGGAGTCTCCGAGATCGATTCTGAGCACGGAGATCCTGTTATCAGCCCCCATCATCCTTCTTCAGGCAGTCAGTCATCGGTGGGCAACTTTGATGACTTTTAATTTAGTTTGAGTTGGTGATGTCTTAGTTGTAATTACTGTAGAAAGATGTGATATAGCTAGTGAGTAGTCTATTTAGGTCTAGAGCCACTTGTTGTATTAAATGTGGCATGGGTGCGTATAAAATGACTTGCAATGGTTAAAGTGTCTTGATGTAAGATGTAAGGACCACCAGTATTTGCGTAGTAATCCAAACCCCGTGTTCTACCATCTTACTTAATCCCTTCGCATCTGAAATGAGTTGATTGAATGGAACATATGAATTACATTCCTATTTGGTAATTGGATATCATCTGGAATTGGAGTAAGGATATGATTGTTAATGGATATCCCCTTTGTTTCAGATGGTTGGAGCTACTCGAGGAACCCCGGAAGGTTTCCGGGCAGATCAGGTGAAGCGCCCCCCCATCAGGGAAGACTTAAAAGTGATGCTTATCAGTCCTAGGAGCCTGATAACACTTTTATTACATCAGATGGTACATCACCGTACAACTCTACGCGGTAATGGGCAGTGAAGCGCCACTATCGCGAGGATTACAACTAGAACCCACACTACTACACTAGCTACGAAAAGAGAGTCATCAGAGTCTTGCGCCATGCGGAACTCCAGCGGTGGCCCTAACCCCAGGCAAGACTGGGTGCAGGACGAAACCCTACTCGACGTCTCCAGGGAGGTAGTCTGGATCTTCTGCTGTAAGAAATAAGAATGGGGTGAGTACAAACGTACTCAGCGAGTCCAATCACACCCACGGGGGGGGGGGGGGGGGGGGGGGTTATAACAGAAATCAATGCACAGGACAGTCCAAGGATAAGGTCAGGGTTCATTTGCGGAAAACTCGGTTATATGCAAAGGTTCGTTCAAAACAATTTCCAAAACAAGTTTTTAAGTATCAAGGAGCACATAGTGTTGATCCACACAGGATCCAAGTTTTTAGCTGCTACCGGACTCCCCGTCCGCCGTAGAACACGGCACAACTGCCGGACACTTTGCAAACAACCCACACCAGTCCAATCATTCCCAGAGAGAAACACTAGTTATGTGACCACACCATAACTTGCCCAATACCGTGGGCACGGCTATTCGAATAGATTTTAACTCTGCAGAGGTGTGCAACTTTACCCACAGGTGGGGTACCACAGCACGATCACCTTAGTGTCGGTGTAGATCCCAGCAAAGCCATTACCCACCTTAGCTAGACCTGACTAGCCACCACGGGATCCATCAAGGGGTCATTCGTCCTATCTCCGAGGTTTAACCGGGGCATAAGTCACACAGAGCTTATCCCTTCTCCTTGATCACCCGTTGCTCTCAGCTCTCCTGATGGCTATCAAACTAACCAGTGGGATTTATGCTAAGCCGTTGCCCATACAACGGTCAAGTGGTTTGCACGACAGGAAGCTAGATGAGATGACACATCAACTCGGTCCTTAGGGGTGACAAGATGGATATCTCCCTTCCTCGCTCAACCACACAGGTACGAGCACACCAACGGCAACTCACACAGAAATGCCATCCATCTCGTCTGACTCATCTTTCAAAACCACATTTTACCCCGACCCACACACACGCACTTTCTTTATAAAACCAAGTGATCAAGGTATGGTTATCACAAACAAGGGTGGCTATCCTACCATGTTTTCAACAAGCAAAACCAAGCAATTTTATAAAACAGGCCACTGGGTTGTGTTTATAAAAACTAGGACAGAAACATGCATCAAAGGGCGGGATTGAACTTGCCATCATCAAACCCTTGCGGGAGGTCCTGATCGAAGCACTGTCCCTCGGGCTCGGGGTCGCAGAACTGGTCCTTGTTCGCTTGATCACAGTCGGGACCTTCCTCGTTCACTCCGTGTCCTACGACGCAAACAAACAGGCACACAATCAAGCGAAAGAACTAAAAGTTTTTATCATTGAGCTTGAATTGGAAATAATTTAGTTATGGGGATAGGGGTAATATTTTTGGGTGGTTTCGTAATGGCATGGTTGGAACTATACTAGAAATGGCGTGGTAAAGTTTCAGGTCGATCGGAGGTCGTTTGGCGCATAAAATGATGAGTTAACGGGGTGTTAGGGTCTAAACAAGGGTCTGAGGGCCTATTTGTAAATATATATGGTGTGGAAAGGACTTGGTCGTAATTTCTAGAGACGTTTGGGGCTCATTAGAAAGAGGTGGGGGTTTATTTGATTTTACGTTCACATGGTGGGGGCTAGTATTCGAAATAAACAAAGGCGGAGGGGTTTTTATACAAAGTGACGCATAGGGGGGGTTCTTTTGGGGAAATACAGGAAAAGGGGGGGGGCTTTGGGCAAAAAGCCCTTTCTTCCTCCCCTCTCCACGGGAAACAGAGGAAGGGGGGGAGAGCTCCTGCGCCGGCCAAATTCCGGCGGCCAGGGCTCGACGGCGGCCCGGGGGTGGGGGGAAAAGGGAGGGGGAGGCGAGAGGATTCCATCCTCGGCCTCACCTTGGACCGAGGTGGATCGAGGGGGCGTGCCCACGGGAGTAGGGGCGGCGGCACTAGGCGGCTCGGCGGGGTGACGCCGGGCTTGGGGAGGCGAGGGGCTGGGTGGCGGTGCAGGTTGTGGGGTGCCGGGGGGTGCTCCTCGGCCCCTTTTATAGGCGCTCGAGGCGATGGGGAGGCGGGGCCGGTCACCGAGCTTGGCGGGCGCCATTAATGGCGCTTGGCCGCTCGCGGCCGTCGTGGTGTGGCGAGGGCGCCGAGGCGTCGCACGTGGGGGAGGGCTGTGCAGCCACAGTGGCGAGCGCGCGCGCGGGGTGCGGCAGGGGACAGCGGCGGGTGGCGCGGCTGGCGACGGGCGGCGCGGCCGCGTTCGGGGAGAGCACGCGCGTGCGCGCACGGCGCAGCGAAGCGCGGGCTAGGGGCACGGCGCGACGCGCGGTCACGCGTTGCGCGTGCCTGGGGGCGTACCGGGGCAGGGGTTCGCACGCGGCGCGGGCAGAGCAGGTGCACGGCCACGGCGGCGTTCGGGCGCGCGGCAGGGGAAAGGAAGGGAAGAGAGAAAGGAGGAGGGGGGGAGAGAAGAAAGAAAGAAAGGAAAAGGAGAAAGGGAAGAAAAGGAAAGGGGAAAAAGGAAAAGAAGAGGAAAAAGAAAATAGGAGAAAAATGGAAAAGAGGAGGAGAAAGGAAAAATGGGAAGGAAGAAAAAGAAGAGAAGGAGTGGTGACGCGCGCCGGCGATATTCGCGGCGGCGACCGCGGTTGGTCGGCCACGCGCGCGACGCTCGCACGTTGCACGAGGAGAAAAGAAAAGGGAGGATGTGACAGCGGTCAGATTTCGGGTGTCACGATGGCGGTGAATCCGGGAGAGGATTAGGGTTTGGGGTACGACGAAAAGTATCTCAGCGCGCAATTTAAGTTGGAAATTTTCAGGGCGTCACAAACCTACCCCACTTAAAAATGAATCTCGTCCTCGAGATTCGGTTGGCTCCTAAATAGATGGGGAAACTCCTTCTTTAGGGCATCTTCGCGTTCCCAGGTCGCTTCTTCTACTCCATGTCTGCTCCACTGAACTCTACAAACTCGTACTTCGGAATTTCTTGTCCTCCTAGTGACCGTGTCTAGAATCTTGACTGGTATCTCCTGGTATCGCAGATCCGGTTGCAGGTCTATTGCCTCTGTCGGCACGTGTTCTATCTCGGGTATTCTCAAACACCTTCTGAGTTGCGAGACATGAAACACTGGGTGTATATCTGTCATTTCTCTTGGTAGCTCCAATCGATATGCTACGGCTCCGACTTTCTGCAGAACTTGGTACGGTCCAATGTACCGAGGGGCTAGCTTCCCTTGTACTTGAAACCTTCGGGTCCCTCGGATAGGTGAGACCTTGAGATAAACAAAATCCCCTGGGTTGAAACTCACTTCTCGCCTTTTCTTGTCTGCGTAGCTCTTTTGCCGGGATTGGGCTGCTTTCAATTTCTCGCGGATCTCTGCTACTTTTTCTTCTGCTTCTTTTATAAGTGCGGGTCCCACTAGGGCACGTTCTCTGACTTCCGACCACATTAGGGGCGTTTTGCACTTCCTTCCATAGAGAGCTTCGAATGGTGACATGCCCAAGCTGGCTTGGTAACTATTGTTGTACGAGAATTCTGCATAAGGCAGACTCTGTTTCCAATCTTTCCCATAGGTCAGGACGCATGCTCTCAGCATATCTTCCATAATCTGGTTTACCCTTTCGGTTTGACCATCCGTCTGGGGGTGATATGCGGAGCTGAAATCTAACTTGGTGCCCATGGCTTGATGCAAGCTTTTCCAAAACCTAGAGGTGACTTGGGTTCCTCTATCCGAGACAATTCTGCTAGGCACTCCATGTAACTTTACTATGTTTTCCACATAAAGTCTTGCCAGTTTTTCTCCGCCGTAATTGGTCCTTACGGGTATGAAATGAGCCGATTTGGTGAGTCGGTCCACTATCACCAATATAGAATCGTGTCCCTTCTGTGTTCTAGGTAGACCCACTACAAAGTCCATTCCTATCTCATCCCATTTCCAAACCGGAATGGGTAGGGGTTGCAATAGTCTTGCTGGCTTTTGATGTTTGGCCTTGATCCTTTGACAAGTATCACAATGAGCCACAAATCATGCGATATCCGCCTTCATCCCATTCCACCAATATTTTTGCCTTATGTCCATATACATTTTGGTGGATCCTGGATGGATGGAGTAGGCCGAGTTATGGGCTTCGTCCATGATTATCCGCCGGAAGTCTCCATTCTGGGGTACACAAATCCTATTCTCGTACCATAACGTTCCCTTATCGTCTACTCTGAAACCCGGTGCTTTATTTTCTCCAGTTTGTTTGCCGATCTTTATTAACTCCTGATCCGAGCTTTGAGCCTCTCTAATTCTATCCTCTAGTGTTGATTGGACGTTCAGCACATGGCTGGAACCTCGAGGAACAATGTGCACATTTAATCATGCCATTTCCTCGCGCAGATGGTCATCTTTGGGCCCATAGGATTTCCGACTTAAGGCATCGGCTACCACATCTTGTAGTCCTTGACCAACTCCAACCATCTTCTTTGCCTTAAGTTCAAATCTGGCTGGGTGAAGATATACTTCAGACTCTTATGGTCGGTGTAAATTTCACACTTATTTCCAATCAAGTAATGTCTCCAAATCTTAAGGGCATGCACTACGGCCACAAATTCTAAATCATGGGTCGGATAGTTCTGCTCATGAGTCCTGAGTTGGCGGGAAGCATATGCAATGACTTTCCCATCTTGCATCAGCACACACCCTAATCCTTGTCGGGATGCATCACAATAAATGACAAAGTCCCGATAAATATCCAGTAGGGTCAGCACTGGGGCGGTTGTCAACCTTTACTTCAATTCTTGAAAACTTCTTTCACAAGATTCTGTCCAGGCGAACTTCTTCTCCTTCTTAAGAAGTTCTGTCATGGGTCGGGCTATCTTGGAGAATCCCTCAATAAATCTCCAATAGTACCCGGCTAATCCAAGAAAACTTCTGATTTCACTAACATTAGTCGGTCGCTGCCAGTTGGAAACGGCTTCGACCTTTTCTGGGTCCACTGCTACGCCTTCTGCGGTTAGAATGTGACCAAGGAAAGCTACTCTCTCCAGCCAGAATTCACACTTGCTAAACTTGGCATATAGCCTATGTATTCTCAGCTTCTCCAATACTACCCGCAGGTGTTGCTCATGTTCCTGAATACTCTTGGAGTAGATGAGTATGTCGTCGATGAAGACCACGACAAACTTATCCAGCTCGTCCATGAATACTTTATTCATGATTCATGAGGTTCATAAAATAGGTAGGGGCATTGGTTAGTCCGAAGGACATTACGGTGAACTCAAACTGCCCGTAGCGGGTGACAAAAGCTGTCTTAGGGATGTCACCTTCTCTAATCTTGAGCTGAAAATACCCTGACCTTAGATCGATCATGGAAAAGTACTTGGCTCCTTTTAGTTGATCGAAAAGGCCATCAATCCTGGGGAGGGGGTACTTATTCTTAATGGTAACCTCGTTCAGTGCTCGGTAATCTACACACAGCCTCATACTCCCATCTTTCTTCTTGACAAACAGAACTGGGGCTCCCCATGGTGACGAGCTTGGTCTGATTAAGCCAATTCGTTGCAGTTCATCTAGTTGCTTCTTTAACTCCGTCAACTCAGAGGTCGCCATCCTATAGGGTCTCTTGGCTATAGGGGAGGTTCCAGGGATAAGGTCTATGACCAACTCTATATCTCTGTCCGGGGGCATACCGGGAAGTTCTTCGGGGAAGACATCTGGGTATTCGTTTACTACCGGGACTCCTTCTAAGGGCTTGGCTTCCATGCTAAACACCATTGGGTTGAACTCACTTTCCCGGGTATGGCAGATTACTTGTATTCCTTTGGGGTTTGTTAGGCGTACCACTCTGTCGGTATAGCCGATGAGGCCATTGTGTTGGCTTAACCAATCCATTCCAAGGATCACATCTATTCCTCTAGCCTTAAGTACTACCAAGTCTGCTAGAAATTCTACCCCACTTAAATTGATCCTTACCCGTGGACATCCTAATTGACAGTTGATGTTGCCTCCAGGCGTCCGGGTTAATAGGGGTGTTTTTAGTAGTACTGTAGGTATTTTGTGTTTCTCCACAAAGCTTGAGGATATAAACGAGTGCGATGCTCCAGAATCAAATAGTACCATTGCCAGAGCTGAGTTGACTAGGTACTCACCGAGCACTACGCCCTGAGCTTCTTGAGCCTCCTGCGCGTTGATGTGATTGACGCGGGCTCGTCCAAATGATTGCTGGGGCTGCTTCGTCTGCTGACTTTTGTCGTTGTTGCGGATGGGCACCCGGTTGGCACCGGTCAGGGCTGGTCTGGGTCCATTCACCGTGTTGGAGAAGGCTGACGTAGCCGGCTTATTCTTGGCATAAGGGCAATTGGCAATGAAATGCCCTGTCTCACGGCAGTTGAAACAGGCCCTAACATTGTTGTTGTCGGAGGCGACCAGGCTTGCGTTGCTCTGCGGGGCCCTCATGGTATTCTGGCTCCTAAGCTGCGTGTCAGGGGCCCGTGGTCCTGTCACTTGGGACTGAGTCCTATACTGCATTGGGGCCTGAGATCTTGGTGCAGTGTAGCTAAAGTTCCTCGGCTTTTGGGAACAGTCCTGTTGGCGGGCCTTACTTTCCAGGAATTTGCATTTGTTATCCTTCTTCTCTTCGGTTTTGGCCCTTTCCGTAACGATGGCCTTGTTCATCAGGGTATTGAAGTTAGGAAGATCTGAGGGGTAAGCAAGGTCCGGAGTTCTGGGTTCAGTCCCTTCTTGAACATGTCTTGTTTCTTGTCATCGTCGTTCACTTCCTCCGGTGCATATCGGGCCAACTCTATGAACCGGTGAGTGTACTCTTCCACCGTCATGCTTCCTTGCTGCAGTGCGCGGAATTCATCCGCTTTGCGCTTCATGGTGGCCGAAGGGATGTGATAACGGTGGAACTCCTTCACGAATTCCGCCCAAGTGATGGTAGAGGCATCCTCAGCTACGGCACAATAATTTTCCCACCAGGCTAATGCTGTTCCGGTGAGTTGGTGGGCTGCCAGAAGGACTGTCTCGGTCCTGGCATTCAAACGGTTCGAGTTTCCTCTGAATTACTCGTAACCAGTCGTCTGCATCCAAAGGGTTGCAGGATCCGGCAAAGGTGGGCGGCTTGGTCCTCAGAAAGGCTGTCAGCCTGTCATTCATGTTCTGCCCTCGTGGTTGCCGGTTAATGAGGGCTTGGCCAGTGTTTCTAGTATGAGGGTCTGGTTGTGGATTATCTGTGCCAGGTCTCTGAGGGGTGGGGGTGGTGGTAGTTGCTCTCCTCCTTGATTTTCTCCTCAGTTCTGGCTTACTTCCTGTTCTCCCTGAGGAAGATTTCGTCCAACAGGCTGCGCTTCGGCACCAGCGGCTGCGGGGTTCCGGCTACGGGAGGCCCTCGCGACGCTCCAGGGAGCCATCTGTTGATTGGGTAGAGTGGGGTTACGATTATGTGATGTTTAAGTTGTTTAATTCGTATATAAGGCAGAATCTACCTTCTGCCAGTAGTCACATAAACAAGCAGCACACAACAAACCAGCACACAGCATCACAAACAACAAGCACAAACAACTTCATTACTGCAAGGGGGTAAAGCTTGGGGGTAAGACTAGGTCTCGTACTACTCGTCCGGGGTCATGCCTAAGGGCACGACTTAAGCAAAAGAGGCTGGGGGTACATCACTAGGGTGGCGTCGGTTACTTTACTCGCGGGGCGTGCCTTCTTCTGGGGCAGGGGGTGTGAGTAATCCTTGCTCGCCGTTCTCTGGATTCCCATCTGTCAAGGGTTGCGCTGCAGTAGAACTTTCAGGGTTCTCGGGTGGGGCTTGTGTGTTTCCAAAGAGAGGTCCCCATCCTATGACGGGTGTCCCGAGTAAAACATGGTCTTCTCTAATTGCGGGGACTGGTGTTCCACTTTGGGTCCATTCTTGCATACGCCGGTCTCGGGCCTGCCTGAGGCTCTCTTGGGTGACTGCTTCGCTGCTGACCGCGGCTGCGGCCCTTGCCTCGGCTTGGGCGGCTCGGATCTGCTGCAGTCTCACTGCGAGCTCTGCTTGCTCGGCTCGATGGGTCTGCTCCCTCAGGAGGTTGGCTTGCTCATTGAAGAGTTGGTCCAAGGCGGCTAGATAAGTAGCCACTTGGTACAGAGGGCCTTCTTTATGGCGGTGTCGTTCCAGACTTCTCATGCGTGCTTCCCAAACTGGGGTTCTATGGCCAGCGGGAAGAACCTCACTGGTGTGGCGGCGAGGTGTCCTTCAAAAATCCGGCATAAATAACGGAGCGCTTTTCTAACGGTCAAGGGGTAGGTGTCCGTGCCTAAACCCTGTGGCAGTCACTCGCCATGGCTGGATGTCGGGGTAGCGGTTGCTCCTGGCGATGACCAGGATCACCCTGCAGCGGAGGGTACCATGGTGTTCGTACTCTCTGCTGTAGTACCTTGGGCGTTCCGTAACGCCAAGGCTTTCCAGGGCGTTGATCAAAAGGCTGGGAAAGCCAGGTGCTGCTTGGCAATCGCCCTGGGTCCATCCTTCCTCAGCCATCTGAAACAAGGATAGGGTAAACAATCTAGCACAGGTACAAAAGGAAGTAGATAACATTTATTATTGCAACATGGGGGTACAGTTTCCATGGATACGTGGTTATTAGGGTAGGGTTCTAGCTTGGAGTGCTACTCCTATCATGGGGATTCTTCCCCGATTCTGATAGGGCGCTTCTTTATTGGGAGGCACCGATCCATCACCTCATCTTCGGTCTAAGTACCTTTATCCCAATGGGTTTCCTCGGGTTCCTCTTCTTCCTCTATCAATCCACCTATTCCTCTGCGGTTTTCGTACTCTTGCATCTGGGCTTGGAGGGCGGCTAAGGAATACTCGGCGCGTGCGGCTCTTAACTGTTGTTCTTCCAGTTCCTGGGTTGCTTTTTCTGCCCTATGGATTAGCTGCTTCAGTTGTGCCGCCTGTTCGCGGTAGAGTTCATCTAAGCCGGTAAGGTAGATGGATAGGTGGGAGACCGTATCTTCTAGGTCTTCTTCTTCTCTTCCGAGTCCTCTCATTTGGGCAATCCAAGTGCGTCCTCTTCCTTCAGTAGGTGGGAAAAATCCCATAGGAGTCCGCTGAAGGTGGTGCTTGTAGATCACACGCAGTCGTCGCAGGGCTTTACGGGCGGCCTTTCGGTAGGTGTTAGGGAAGCGAAAGCCAGAGGTGGAGATAAACCAGGGGTCCACTACAGGGTAGCGGGTGCTTTTTCCTACAAAGACCATCATGTCGCACCGAAGGGTGCCCTTGGAGGTGTATTCTCGGTAGGCATACTCTGGTGGTTCCATAACTCTGATGCGTTCCAGGCTGAGTATTAATAGCTTAGGAAGGCCGGGCTCTGCGTGGCAGATTCCGTCAACCCATCCATTGTCAGCCAGCTGGAACAAGGCAAGAACCAGTGGTGAGTGAAGAGCTAAATCAGAACAAGTCCTAGGTCCTAAAAAAAGGGTCTTGCTCCTAGGGTCACGTCCTACGGCCAGCCTACGGCTCTGATACCACCTGAAGCGCCCCCCCCATCAGGGAAGACTTAAAAGTGATGTTTATCAATCCCAGGAGGCTGATAACACTTTTATTACATCAGATGGTACATCACCGTACAACTCTACGCGGTAATGGGCAGTGAAGCGCCACTATCGCGAGGATTACAACTAGAACCCACACTACTACACTAGCTACGAAAAGAGAGTCATCAGAGTCTTGCGCCATGCGGAACTCCAGCGGTGGCCCTAACCCCAGGCAAGACTGGGTGCAGGACGAAACCCTACTCGACGTCTCCAGGGAGGTAGTCTGGATCTTCTGCTCTAAGAAATAAGAATGGGGTGAGTACAAACGTACTCAGTGAGTCCAATCACACCCACGGGGGGGGGGGGGGGGTTATAACAGAAATCTATGCACAGGACAGTCCAAGGATAAGGTCAGGGTTCATTTGCGGAAAACTCGGTTATATGCAAAGGTTCGTTTAAAACAATTTCCAAAACTAGTTTTTAAGTATCAAGGAGCACATAGTGTTGATCCACAAAGGATCCAAGTTTTTAGCTGCTACCGGACTCCCCGTCCGCCGTAGAACACGGCACAACTGCCGGACACTTTGCAAACAACCCACACCAGTCCAATCATTCCCAGAGAGAAACACTAGTTATGTGACCACATCATAACTTGCCCAATACCATTGGCATGGCTATTCGAATAGATTTTAACTCTGCAGAGGTGTGCAACTTTACCCACAGGTGGGGTACCACAGCACGATCACCTTAGTGTTGGTGCAGATCCCAGCAAAGCCATTACCCACCTTAGCTAGACCTGACTAGCCACCACGGGATCCATCAAGGGGTCATTCGTCCTATCTCTGAGGATTAACCAGGGCATAAGTCACACAGAGCTTATCCCTTCTCCTTGATCACCCGTTGCTCTCAGCTCTCCTGATGGCTATCAAACTAACCAGTGGGATTTATGCTAAGCCGTTGCCCATACAACGGTCAAGTGGTTTGCACGATAGGAAGCTAGGTGAGATGACACATCAACTCGGTCCTTAGGGGTGACAAGATGGATATCTCCCTTCCTCGCTCAACTACACAGGTACGAGCACACCAACGGCAACTCACACAGAAATGCCATCCATCTCGTCTGACTCATCTTTCAAAACCACATTTTACCCCGACCCACACACACGCACTTTCTTTATAAAACCAAGTGATCAAGGTATGGTTATCACAAACAAGGGTGGCTATCCTACCATGTTTTCAACAAGCAAAACCATGCAATTTTATAAAACAGGCCACTGGGTTGTGTTTATAAAAACTAGGACAGAAACATGCATCAAAGGGCGGGATTGAACTTGCCATCATCAAACCCTTGCGGGAGGTCTTGATCGAAGCACTGTCCCTCGGGCTCGGGGTCGCAGAACTGGTCCTTGTTCGCCTGATCACAGTCGGGACCTTCCTCGTTCACTCCGTGTCCTACGACGCAAACAAACAGGCACACAATCAAGCGAAAGAACTAAAAGTTTTTATCATTGAGCTTAAATTGGAAATAATTTAGTTATGGGGATAGGAGTAATATTTTTGGGTGGTTTCGTAATGGCATGGTTGGAACTATACTAGAAATGGCGTGGTAAAGTTTCAGGTCGATCGGAGGTCGTTTGGCGCATAAAATGACGAGTTAACGGGGTGTTAGGGTCTAAACAAGGGTCCGAGGGCCTATTTGTAAATATATATGGTGTGGAAAGGACTTGGTCGTAATTTCTAGAGACGATTGGGGCTCATTAGAAAGAGGTGGGGGTTTATTTGATTTTACGTTCACATGGTGGGGGCTAGTATTCGAAATAAAAAAAGGCGGAGGGGTTTTATACAAAGTGACGCATAGGGGGGTTCTTTTGGGGAAATACAGGAAAAGGGGGGGGCTTTGGGAAAAAAGCCCTTTCTTCCTCCCCTCTCCATGGGAAACAGAGGAAGGGGGGGAGAGCTCCTGCGCCGGCCAAATTCCGGCGGCCAGGGCTCGACGGCGGCCCGGGGGTGGGGGGAAAAGGGAGGGGGAGGCGAGAGGATTCCATCCCCGGCCTCACCTTGGACCGAGGTGGATCGAGGGGGCGTGCCCACGGGAGCAGTGGCGGCGGCGCTAGGCGGCTCGGCGGGGCGGCACCGGGCTTGGGGAGGCGAGGGGCTGGGTGGCGGTGCAGGTTGTGGGGTGCCGGGGGGTGCTCCTCGGCCCCTTTTATAGGCGCTCGAGGCGATGGGGAGGCGGGGACGGTCACCGAGCTTGGCGGGCGCCATTAATGGCGCTTGGCCGCTCGCGGCCGTCGTGGTGTGGCGAGGGCGCCGAGGCGTCGCACGTGGGGGAGGGCTGTGCGGCCACAGTGGCGAGCGCGCGCGCGGGGTGCGGCAGGCGACAGCGGCGGGCGGCGCGGCTGGCAACGGGCGGCGCGGCCGCGCTCGGGGAGAGCACGCGCGTCCGCGCACGGTGTGGCGAAGCGCGGGCCAGGGGCACGGCGCGACGCACGGTCACGCGTGGCGCGTGCCTGGGGGCGTACCGGGGTAGGGGTTCGCGCGCGGCGCGTGCAGAGCAGGCGCACGGCCAGGTCGGCGTTCGGGCGCGCGGCAGGGGAAAGGAAGGGAAGAGAGAAGGGAGGAGGGGGGAGAGAAGAAAGAAAGAAAGGAAAAGGAGAAAGGGAAGAAAAGAAAAGGGGAAAAAGGAAAAGAAGAGGAAAAAGAAAATAGGAGAAAAATGCAAAAGAGGAGGAGAAAGGAAAAATGGGAAGGAAGAAAAAGAAGAGAAGGAGTGGTGACCCGCGCCGGCGATATTCGCGGCGGCGACCGCGGTTGGTCGGCCACGCGCACGTGACGCTCACACGTTGCGCGAGGAGAAAAGAAAAGGGAGGACGTGACAGTGGTCGGATTTCGGGTGTCAGGACGGCGGTGAATCCGGGAGAGGATTAGGGTTTGGGGTACGACGAAAAGTATCTCAGCGCGCAATTTAAGTTGGAAATTTTTAGGGCGTCACATCAGGCCAGCGGATCCCAGCAACCGCCACCGCCACCTCCAAATCTAGCTGAGGTTATGGCCCGACAAACGGAACTCCTCAATCAGCTTGTGCAGGCTCAGATGGCCCACTTCCATCAGCAATCACGAGGCCGAGATGAACCCCTATCGGCCAGTTATCAAGACTTCCTCAGCACCCAGCCTCCACTGTTCCATAAGGTGGATGAGCCCCTTGACGCTGACGCTTGGCTCCATACCATCGAGTCCAAGTTCGCCTTATTGTCTGCCCCATGTTCGGATGAAAACAAGGCACTTTTTGCAGCCCAGCAACTCCGTGGCACCGCTCGCCTATGGTGGGATCATTTTCACGCCATGCAGCCTACCGATCATGTCGTCACTTGGGACGAGTTTCGGACTGCGTTTCGAGCGCACCATATACCCGAAGGGAGTGAAAGCTCAATGAATTTCTGAACCTAACTCAGGGAACCCGCACCGTCATGCAATACGCACAAGTTTTCAACCACTTGTGCCAGTACGCGGGATACCATGCGGACAGTGATGCCCGCAAAAGAGATTGTTTTCGCCGAGGCCTGAACACCAGACTTAAAGAACGACTGAATTTGGTAAGGGCCGATAATTTCAATGAGCTGGTCAACATGGCCATCACTCAGGAAGACTGCGTCTCAGCCCACAGAGCAGAAAAGAAAAGGAAGACACCCACAGGGCCTACAACTACGCAACCGTCAAGGTATCGGTTGGTCCCCAGCACTGCCCCTCGAGCCCCACCTCGAGGCAACTTGCCTGGAAGATGGGTAGCTAGACCACCCCAACAGGCACGATTCAACCGACCACCGACACCACAATTTCAGCAGCAACAAGAACAAGGTCCGCGACCGAGCTTTCCGCCCGTCAATCAAGGCAACTATTGTTGTTTCAACTGCGGAAGCCCGCCCCATTTCATCAAGGATTGCCCTCAACCGAGGAAGTCTTTCCAAGGGCAAACATCCGGTCCAACCAGCAAGGGCAAGGGCAAGAGGCAAGTGGTCCAGGTCCGCCAAGGAAGGGTGAACCTCACCACTCTTTCCGAACTTCCCGAGGGGACACCAATAATGACGGGTACTTTTTCTATCAACTATCATCCAGTAATTGTTCTTTTTGACTCTGGTGCCACCCATAGCTTTATCAGTATAAAGTGTGGGACTAAAATAGGTTTGGATATCTATCCTACCAATGGAGATTATAAGATAACAACTCCTGGTGGAAAAATCTTATCAAATCAAATTTGTAGGAAGGTACCACTTCAGCTGGGTAGTCAAAGGATTTAAATAAAACTGATTTTTGTATTTTTATGAACTTCTTACGAAAATCTATGAAATGTAGAAGTTCACTGACTGGAAATAAAGAAAGCTCTAGAAATTTTATAAAGAACACCATAGAACTTTCTAAATCGAAGTAATTAAATCTATGAAATGTAGAAGTTCACTGACAGGAAGATAACGACGATATCCAGGCAAAGGAGTCGCCGGCATTAGGAAGATTCAGTGAGTCAGAACAAACCTTGGGGTAGCCTTGGTTGTGGAGAAGAATGGGTGGAAAGTGAATTCCCATGGCGAGTAAAATCAACGATAAAAAGAGTTCGATTGTGGTGAAGTTCCGTGGGTGACGAAGAAGCTTGCCAGGGAATTGTAGTGGGTGGAGGATAACCGGAGAGGTATTCCTCATGGTGATACGTGGTGATGGCGGTTGGCTTTGCCATGGCGATGATGTTTCAGCGAAGAGATCCGAAGAGGCTCGATAAGAGGGTCCAGGAGCTTTCTTAAGGTGTCGTGGTCTTGCTCGGACGATCGGTGAAGGGTAAGAGCTGCTGGATGTCGTGGACTATGGAACGAGACGATGGAGCCAGATTGGTTCACTATGCCATCTCCTCCGCGAACCTCAAGGTCCTCCTGCTCACGGGTTGAACTTCCACTGCTCACACACGTGTGCTGTAGAAACACGGTCGGCACACACGCGTAGCTTCCTGCAGGACCGCCGCGCCCGGTCGCCTCCTGCGCGCTGTTCCCGTTCTGCTCTCACACCACTGGCCCTCAACTTGCTCGCGCGTGGTCTGTTGCCTTGCCTGCGCACTCGCCTGCGGAATCGAGCCGAGCCGGCCACTGACAAAACACTTCCGCTCGCACTCGCGAACGCGCCGGTTCAATTCCGCTCGGACCTCCGGGTCCTGTAACTCCGTCGCCCTTTCCATCTGCTGCGACGCCATTAGGGCCGGCTTACCACCGCCGCCGGTCTTGTGCTGCACATTGAACCCGCGCCGCGTTACTCCTGCCCCGACCGCCTTGCCGCTGCGCAGCTGCTTCTTCCAAATTCGCCGCGCTATAACCGTCGCCTTCGCTTCGCCGCTTCTCTTTCCAGCTCGCTTTGCCATAACCGTAGCCGCATCATTATCCGTGGCCTCAGCCGCCCCACGCCGAGCACTCGACGTGGTCGAACACTGGAAGGAATCCCTGGACGCCATGCTGTTTGCAGACAAGCTGCTGCCGAACCCACTTCTGCTGCTCTTCTGCTCCCTTGCGCGTGCTTCTGCCGCACGCACGTCCGCTCCTCACTACTCCTCCTCCTCTGCTGCCGGACCCGTGCTCGCCTCGGCCTTGCCGCATCGCTCCCGCGCACGCCCGAACCGCGTGCGTTCTTGGCCCGCGTCACGTCTTGCTTACACCGCCCGTCTTCTGCTCGCACGGTGCCACGCCACGGCCGCAGCTCCACCTGCGCCTGCACCGCGTGCCTGCACTGTCAGCTGTTCGCGCGTCCACGCTCCTGCGCCACCACCATCCGCGCCTGCCCGCGTTGCTGCTCAACCCGCGCACGTGCTCCGCGCCTGTTCCAGCCACCGCTTGTTCTCCGGTCGCCCAGCGCCTGCGCTCCAGCGCTGTGTCGCCTGAGCTGCGCCGCTCTGCGCGCTCCAGCTCTCCAGCACGCGAGCTCCTGCACCACCTGAACCGTGCCGCTACAGCTCCCGTGCTCACCCGACGCCAGCTCGCCTGCGTCGCGCCGCGTCAGCTCACGCCTGAGCCACCCGCGTGCTCCGCTCTGGCGCCGCCCGTGCCGCGCGCTCTGCTCCAGCCCACGCCAGCGCCTGCACAGTCCACCGCCAGCGCTCCATTCTTGGGCCCGCCCGCGCCGCGCGCGCTCGACTCCGCCACGCTCGCGCGCCGCCAGCGCCTGCGCTCCGCACCTGCCGCGCCCGCCCCAGCACCACCCGCCGCAGCAGCGTGCCGTCGCATGCCCGGGCCCGCGCCGAGCCGCCACCGCCTGGAGTCGCTTGCCTGCTGCCGCAGCTACGCGCTACCACCGCCCAGCGCCTGCTGCCGCTGGATCCCGAGCCGTGCCAAGGTAGGAAGCAGGGAGGAAGTCCCTGGATTAGGCGCCGGCCAAGGCAAAGGAGAGAGAGGCGCTTGGAAAAGGATAGAACAAAGAAAGAAGAAGAACAGAGGAGAAAGGGAAATAGGACTTCCTAAGGACTTATGCGTAATTTTAGAAAACTGCAGGGACCTGTCTGTAAAGCATAATTTCTCATCAATCTAAAACTCTAATGAAGAAATGCCCAAAACGAAAGTTGGAGAGTTTTTCAAACTCTACAACATTGCTTTAGGGCCCAAGTTCAAAAACTCAAAACTTATGTATTTACACATGAAATTTTGAACAAAAGTTGGATTTGAATTACTTTTGTCCTAAAGAGTGTAACTTTATAACATTTAGGACTTAAATGCAGGCATTAATGATACGTCATGATGACGGGATAGAGACGTCATAATGATTGAATAGACATGTCATAATGACTTGCACCTTTTACACTTTAGTCCTAAGTAACTTTGAAAGTTACTTTTGTAAATCAATTACTTGCATAAAAGGACTTGTACTTTTATAAAATTACATAAATACCCTTATTTCCACAACTTTACCAAAAAATTTTACACACTTCAACACATACATTTCTAATGCAACTTTTTGGATAAATATATATTTTTACAGGGCATAAAGTAAGAAAAACATGTTTGCAAAACCACCCTTCACTTATTTGAAGTTACCTCCTATCCAAATACATTTCCAAAAACAACCCTAGGTTTTTCTATAATTACAAAATACCCTTTTTACTTGCACTTTAAATTTTCAAAAGCTTCACATAAACATACACAACTTTACACTAACAAGCATATACTTCACACTAACAAATAATGTGCCTAGCTTACAATTACTCGAACTGTCACAACATCTTCATGTCATTCTTGAGCGATTAAGAGACCACCATTTATACACCAAATTCTCCAAGTGTGAGTTCTGGTTGGATACTGTGAAATTTCTGGGCCACACCATTTCTGGTGACGGTATATCCGTTGATCCCAGTAAAGTGCAAGAAGTGATGGATTGGAAACCTCCAACATTAGTCCATCAAATCCGTAGTTTTCTTGGTCTAGCTGGCTATTATCGCTGCTTCATTCCTGACTTCTCCAGAATAGCCAAACCTATGACCGAACTACTAAAGAAGGGTGTCAAATTCTCTTGGAATAAAAAATGCGAAGATGCATTTCACACTCTTCGAGATCATCTTACAACTGCTCCAGTCTTAGCTCAACCAGATGTGTCAAAACCCTTCGACATCTATTGTGATGCTTCAGGAACGGGACTTGGTTGTGTGCTTATGCAGGACAACTGAGTAATTGCATATGCATCACGAGCACTCAGGGTTCATGAACAGAACTACCCTACCCATGATCTCGAACTCGCAGCTGTCATTCATGCCTTGAAGATCTGGAGACATCATTTGATGGGTACGAAATGCCATATTTATACTGACCACAAAAGCCTCAAGTACATCTTTACATAGGCAGACCTAAATATGAGGCAAAGACGCTGGCTAGAGCTTATTAAAGATTACGACTTGGAAGTACATTATCATCCAGGCAAGGCCAACGTTGTTGCAGATGCACTCAGTCGCAAGGCACATTGCTCTTGCTTATCTGTAGAAGCTTTCAATGAGACTCTCTGCTGTGAAATGAGAAAGCTTAATCTAGAAATCATTCCCCAAGGTGACTTAAACCATCTCTCAGTTGAAGCCACGCTTAGGGATGGCATTGTTCTGGCTTAGCAGCGCAATAAAGGAGTTAGAATCATTAAGCAGAAGATAACACAAGGAGAAGGGAAGTATAAGTGCTTCCGAGTAGATCTAGAAGGAGTTTTACGGTTCAATGAACGTATCATTGTACCCCAGGACCATAAGCTCCGTAAACAGATATTGGACGAGGCCCACCTGTCCAAATTCTCTATGCACCCTGGCAGTACGAATATGTACCAAGATCTGAAACAAAACTTTTGGTGGACTCGTATGAAATGGGAAATTGCTAAGTATGTCTCAGAATGTGATATCTGCCAAAAAGTCAAAGCTAGTCACCTGAAGACTGCTGGTATTCTTCAACCTCTATCTATTCCCTCTTGGAAATGGGAGGATATCAGTATGGACTTTATTGTTGGTTTGCCCAATACTTCTCTGAGGCATGACTCTATTTGGGTAATCGTTGATCGATTGACCAAGACTGCACATTTCCTTCCTGTGCATACTACATATAATGCCAAGAAGTATGCCGAGATTTACTTGGATCAAATTGTTCGTCTTCATGGAATACCTAAGATGATCATTTTCGATCGTGGAGCGCAGTTTATTGCTCGGTTCTGGGAGCAACTTCAAGATGCTCTTGGAACTAAGTTAATTCGAAGCTTTGCATATCATCCTCAAACAGATGGACAGACTGAAAGAGTAAATCAGATATTGGAAGATATGCTCAGAGCCTGTGTCCTCCAGTATGACAAGAACTGGGACAAATGCTTACCCCTGGCAGAATTCTTGTACAACAACAGCTATCAGACCAGTCTCAAAATGGCCCTGTTCGAAGCATTGTACGGTCGCCGATGCCGAACTCCTTTGAGTTGGTCACAAACCGGCGAGCATAAAATCTTTGGAGCCAACCTAGTCATTGAAGCAGAGAATAAGGTAAAGATTACACAGACGAATCTAAAGGCAGCCCAATCGCGGCAGAAAAGCTACGCTGATATACGAAGAAGACCATTACAGTTTCAAGTTGGAGACTTCGTATATCTTCGAGTATCTCCTACTCGAGGTGTTCAAAGGTTCGGCGTAAAAGGGAAACTTGCTCCCCGATACATCGGACCCTTTGAAATCCTTGAAATCTGTGGACCCGTAGCTTACCGTCTCCAACTTCCTCTTCAGTTAGCTGCCATTCATAACATCTTTCATGTGTCTCAACTTAGGAAATGCGTCCAGATTCCTACCGAGACCATCGATTCCCAAGCCATCGAAATCGAACCTGATCTGACCTATATAGAACATCCACTTAGAGTGCTAGACACCAAAGAGAGAAGCACTAGAAGAGAAACCATCAGAATGTACAAAATTTAGTGGAACCATCACACAGAAGAAGAGGCAACATGGGAAACCAAATCTTATCTTCGGCAAAATTTTCCAGACTTCTTCCAAGCCAACCTCTGCGTTTGATCATTCAATTCCATCCTGTTCCGGAATCTCGGGACAAGATTCTTTTTAGGAGGGAAGGCTGTGACACTCAGGTAATTAGTGTGGTCACACCCTAGATTTTAGTGTGATGTTATGTGCAAAATGTGGTAAAAGTGTGTTTAAAAATTTAAATAATTAGGGAGAAGGGTTATTTATATAATTATATTTTAATAAAGGTCCTTTAGTGCTAAATGGGTAAGCATGGAGGATAGAATCCAAATGTATGAGGATTGTTTTACAAAAGTCAAAAACTTGTGTTTAAATCGCAAATGTAGGTGAAACTACACATAGGATATATTTGTAGTGTAGTTTTTAAATAGGGTTTGTATAAAGTTTAGAATCTTTGCTAAATTTTATTTTAACTCCAACTCCTTATCTCTTCTGTGGATGAACCTTAAAGCAAAGTTGTACATTTTGAAAAACCATACATTTTTGCTTTTGGGCCCATCTCCATTTGAGCCTTGGTTTGAAAGTTATGTATGCATTACAGTAGGGTCCCTGCATTTCTATGATATTGCATTTGGGTCCCTCTTCGTCTACCTCTCTCTCCCTCTCCTCTGTTCTCCTCTGCCGCGCGCCGCCGCCGTTGTCCCAGCCATGTGTGCCGCCCCTGCCATCTCTGCGCTGCTCTGGACCTCGCCACGTGCCACCCCGGCCTCTGCCCCGCCGCTTCTCGCCCTCGCGCTGGCCACCCCCTACCCTCGCCACGTCGCCCGTCGTCTGCCCGAGCTGCGCCTCACCGCCGCTCACCGTCGCACCATCTCCCGCGCCACCTCCTGCCTTCCGACGACTCCATGCGTCATTACCCGCCTTGCCGCCGCCCTCCCGACCCCGTGCTGGCTCGCCCTTGCGTCCTCCACGTCGCATTACTTCTGCCCAAGCGCCGCCACGATGGCCACGCATGCCGCTGAGACGCCAGCTCCTGCTTGCGCACGGGCACATCCCCTTCTGGACCCCGAGCTCTTCCTCTAGCTCCTCTAGTACACATCCTGGCATTTGCACACTTCTTTTCCATTCCATTTTCCCTGCTCCGATCGCCAACACTCACCGGACCTCCTCCGTGACTCCGGCTCACCGTCGGCAGCCCCACCGCCACTTCCCAATCCCCAATTCAGTGCACCAACAGCATTGCCGTGACCCACTGCAGCTCACTAAGTGATCCAATCCTAGTTTCCTCCACCAGAACCGCCGGACCGCAACGCCGGCGAGCCCTCTTCCTCCGCCGCCGCTCGGCCTCCCGTCGACCCACCGATACAGGCCCTCTCCGCCCCAACCAACGGCACCATCAGCACCACATCATCCTCCTGAAGTGATCTCGCCCCTCCTCCACCGCCCTCCATCGCCCTAGCCTGTAGAACGCCGGCCGCCATTGCCGCCGGTAAGGACCCGAGGTTCACCCCGCCGTCGATCACCACTCTCCGACCTGTTTCTGTCCAAATTAAGTTGGGGGAAAGCATCCCCGTACTCCCCCGGTGCCCACGCGCGCCTTGTTCCCCCATGTTCGCCGGCCCCTCGCCTGGAATGAAGACGCCCTGACACGGCCGCCGCCACTCCTCGCCGCCGGCCGTGCTCCGTCGCTGATCTTGATGCGCATCACCCACTGGTGGACACCGTAGGACTTGTAGGTCATGCTGGACCAGATCATCTCCGGCCAAGACCTCGCCGCCGGCGAGAACGCTGGAGACAGAGATGCCGGACGCCGTCGAGAGCCGGCAAGGGCATATCTGTGATATCTTTTTCAGTTCTAAGGGCCTAGGTGCTAAAACCCGAGGACCCCAGTGCAAAACCCTTTATTATTTTATTTGAGCAAGGCCGCTGGTTGTAAAATCAATAGGAAATTGTACGAAATTCCAAAAACTGTCAAACAAATTTTGATGGAAACTAGATTTCAAACTCTACCACTTCTATTAATGAAGTTTGGTTTGAAACTAAATACTTTTGAATCTATTTTAAATTTAAGTAGAAGGGATATTTTATATGTAACTCTTACATACAAGCTTAGACTTTTAAGATTTTTGGTAAGTAGCATCTTTAGATCAGGTGTAAGCTAGTATAAAAGTTTCAAACATAGTATTATTTTGTAATTTAAGTTCTTTTAAATTTGGGGCAATTCAATTTGAAATAATTTGAATTCAGTTAAGTGTATTTCTAAAGCTTACTTATTTAGATCTTTTTATCATAGTCTATTATATTAATACATAGTTCATAATTAAAATTTTCAAGACTTTATAATTCTATTTACCTAAGGTTTAAATTTAAACTTGAAGTTTGAATTCAAATTCAAATGTTTTAGTTTCTGTTTACAGTAAATTGAGAACTATACCCATAACCTAAGTATAAATGATAATTTAAAAGTAAAACCCCCTTGTTTCATGAATTCATGTGTGTTGATTGTTGGATTGCAACTTTATTGTGAAATAAAATTCTTAAACTCAAGCACCATCTCATTTTAAGTTATTGCATGTCATATAGAATCAACGACTCTCGACGACGGAGACTACGAGCTGGTCTTGGGACAAGACCAAGGGTTTTTTGAAGACCCGATAAACGTCGCCGAGGAACTAACTGAAGCCCCGAACCAAAGTTCGGAAGTCTCTGACACTCCTGCCTCCAACCCCACTCAAGAAGGCAAGCCCCGATGCATACCCCAGTATTTCAATTATTACAATTTCATTATTATATTATATATCTTGCATTACGTCTAGGAGTTGAAATGAAACCCTAGTTGCATAAAATCTTAGGAATCCAATGTATTGTACCCGAGTCCTTATCGCATAGACGCTCTGCTAAATAGGGCCAGTAAAAGTCGAGTGATTTCCTGTCACTCGCGCGATATAGGAGTTGCATGTTTACAATTCTCCAATCACTCTATGGATAATGGACAGGGTCATGTGCAATATCATGACCTGGAGGTTTACCCTGTCTATTTTGATAAAAGTTGTTAAGGTCGCTGCGTGTGGTAGTGGGGGCTAAGCGTTTGAAAGTACTAGCCACATGCCACAAAATATGGTAAAGCGGTAAGCCTAGTAACCAATCGGCCCGGCAAGTGGACATACCTTCCACCACTCGTAATTTGGTTTTTCTCATGCACCGACGTGCGGGAGTGCGTTCTGCACTGCGAACAGGAGTACGGTCATGTAGTCCCGCTACAGACATATATCCTGCACAATTGGTGTGCGTACGGTCCTACAGTCGCTTGTGGTGGCCCTGTTCCACGACCCGGAATGAAAGGCAAATGGTTGCTTCGGAACGATCTTTGGATGTTCCAAGCGTGTGAGTTAGGTTTACCCTTGCAAGGCTGAAACTCGATTCAGAATCGTCCGTCTCTCGCGGAAATTGAGACTACTTATTCCTTCTGCCACATAGAGTAAGAAATGTAACTATTGATGGAACAATCATGATGAATGATAATCTCTACCTTGCTTGCTTAGCGTAGGTGCTAACCTAGAATGGATAATCAACTAGAATATGAACGCTAAAATTTGAAAGTAGATCATGAGTCTAGTTACGGGCTAAGGTATACCCAACCCCGGGTAAGCCTTGCTGAGTATTAGAATACTCAGTCTTGCTAGTATCATTTTCAGGTATAACCTTCGAGAACCCCACGGATAGTTCTGCGTGGCCAACTTCTGTTCCACATGGCTGGTCGATGGAGTGGGATCCATCCCCGAGTGGCAGTGACCCTCCTGAGTGACACAGGCCTTGGGCTGAGCATGGTGTCAACCTTTGCGATGTAAGCATGGACAAGCTGTTTAGCTTGTCGGTTTAAACACTGTTTGTATAAGTTTACTTTAAGCTTGAACAAGGTTTGTAATAATATTTGCATATCTGAAAATTAAAAGTGGATGAGCGGTACTGTGATTGTAAAGTCGCCTTCGTGCGAGGTAAACCTGCTTCGATCCTGCTGAACCGTGGTTGTATCGGGCGGAGACCCGACAGACCAATGAGTTGTTCCGTTTGAAGTGCGTTGAGTTAGTATTGGCTATACAGCGATAACTAGCGCACTTGAGTCGGAATAATTTAGGCGGTTCTGCCACAAGAACGACGCTGATCGTGAGGCACGGAGGGCCAGGAATAGAGCCCACGCAATCTGGCGGAGGAGGGTCAACGAGCGCAGGCGATCTATGCATCGCGAGCTTGACCCTGAGTTCGCCACCGTGAGCGAGCAGGGCTTCAGGACTTCGGTGGCCAACATCGTCAGGGTCACGGCAATACTCAAGCGCAGTAATGATTCGAGTGTTCATCAGGTGCTTCTTTACGCGCAGAGGGGCTGGATCCAGCTGGATCAGCAAAACCCGGCGTCTACCGTCCGGGAGGAGCGCGTGGGCGAGAGCCGGAGCCAGGCTCACAGCCGAACGGCTGGGGGTCGCCCTCGACCTCAACCTAGCCACAACAACGACAACGCCCGCGGGAGTCAGGCCCCTGGCTGGAGGCAGCAGCCACCTCCAGGGGGTAACCCGTGGTAGGCCAATCACTGGCCTCCTCCAGAAGACCTGCACCAGCATATTAATGAAGGCCGTGATGCGAGGTCCGTGATCAACTCCAGGCGCAAGGTCCGCGAAGAAGTCGAAACCGAAGGTACTGACTGTAGCAATCGATTCCCAGCTTTCTCCGCACGGTTCAGTAGCTACAAGTACCCTGAGGGCTTCAAGCCGATCGAAATCACCAAGTACGATGGCAAGCAGGCTCCTCAGCAGTGGTTACGTTGCTACTCCACGGCCGTTGAGGTCGCAGGGGGCTCGAACATCACCAAGGTTGTCTACTTCCCGATGGCTTTGGACCCTGCGCCGCTCACGTGGCTGGAGAGCCTCAGCAACAACTCCATCGACTCCTGGGAGCGGCTCAAGAAGGTCTTCATCGACAACTTCTAGGGAGCGATTGCTCGCGCAGGCACTCGTCACGATCTTGCTCAGTGTAAACAGGAATGTAACGAGCTCCTGCGGTCCTACAGACATCACTTCTTCGACGTTCGCGCCACCATCGCGAACATCTCGGAGGACGACATCATCGACTGCTTCTACAACAGCATCACCGACCCAGGCATCTACAGGGATTTTGGGCGGAATAGGCCGAAGACTGTTGCGGGCCTTCATGATATGATGCACGATTGGTCTGAATAGGAGGAGAAGATGTGGGAGTGGTTCCTGCGGCGCCAAGATAGCAATCTGAGGCGCCCAAATGAGAACCTCAATGACAAAGGCCAGCAGGACTACTCGGGTCCACCCCGAAAGCGCAAGCCAGATGATCTCATCGCGGCTGTGGATCGTCCCTCGCGGGGCAAGAAGTCGACGACGCAGGAGGAGTTCGAGAAGCTCCTGCAGAAGAAGTGCCCATGGCATCTAGGTGCCAATCATGCGGCCATCGACTGCTACCACCTCCGGAGGACGTTCAGCAACTCCGGTGGTGGTAAGAAGAACAAGAAGCCTGCGGACAAGGAACCCGAGGATGACGACCAAGAGGACCAAGGGCGCAACCCGAAGTTCCAGGATGCTTCGAAGACCGTCAACGTCATCTTCGGGGGAGATGGGGATTACGGCTCCAGGCGGGACCAGAAGCTGCTTCTTCGGGAGATCATATCCATCGAGCTGGCGGTGCCAGGACCACTTCGTTGCTCGGAGGTCCCCATCTCATTTTCCCACGATGATCAATGGACAAGTTTCTCGGAGCCTGGCAATTTTCCCCTGGTTCTGGATCCTGTGGTGGCTAAGGTCAGGCTCACAAAGGTGCTCATCGATGGTGGGAGCGGTCTCAACCTCATCTTCACCAGCACTCTGAGGAAGATGGGACTGGACTTCAAGGACATGCTAGTTCCGAGCAAGTCCCCTTTCTACGGCATCATCCCAGGTAACGTGGCGCACCCACTTTGTACAGTAGTTCTCCCAGTCACCTTCGGCACAAGGGAGAATTATCGCACTGAGTTCATTAAATTCGAAGTGGCCAACTTCGAATCTTCTTATCATGCAATTTTGGGTCGTCCGGCACTCGCCAAGTTTATGGTAGTGCCACATTACATTTATATGCTTCTCAAGATGCCAGGACTAAGTGGAGTACTTACTCTCCGTGGCGACTTGAAGAAGTCGTATGACTGCAATCAGGAGGCGATCCAGTACGCTTTGACTACTCGTGTGCCAGATGCTTCCGGCGAAGTACTCGCGGCCGTGCAGCAGCTCTCTCAGTCCGGGCTGGAGATCCCCTCGAGAAAGGCCAGCAAGTCGAACATCCAGTTGACTGACGATGTAGCCCTCAAGACGATCCAACTCCAGGAGGGCGACTCATCTAAGACCTCCGTCATCGGCGCGGGCTTAGGAGAAAAATAGGAACTCACGCTCGTCAGCTTCCTTCGGGCTAACCGAGACATATTCGCATGGAAACCAGCGGACATGCCAGCGGTGCCCAGGGAGCTAATCGAGCATAGCTTAAATGTACACCCACAGGCCGTGCCCAAAAAGCAACGCCTGCGAAGGTTTGCCCACGATAAGCGTGAGGCCATCAAACGGGAAATAGCTAAACTCCTCACGGCTGGATTCATTAAAGAAGTAATCCATCCAGAGTGGGTAGCTAATCCTGTCCTTTTACGAAAAAATAATAATGAATGGAGAATGTGTGTTGACTACACTGATCTCAACAAGCACTACCCAAAAGATCACTTTGGGGTGCCGCGCATTGACCAAGTTATCGACTTGATGGCTGGTTGTGTCCTTCTTTGCTTCCTTGATTGTTATTCAGGATATCATCAGATTGCGCTCAAGGTGGAGGATCAGATCAAGACAGCGTTCATCACCCCGTACGGGATGTATGCCTACAAAACTATGTCCTTCGGGGTTAAAAACGCAGGAGCAACCTACCAGCGTGCGATCCAGATGTGCTTCGCGGATCAGCTACATCGGAACGTTGAGGCCTACGTGGATGATGTGGTCATCAAGACCAGGGATTCTGATGATTTGATTACAGATTTGGAAGAAACGTTCAGCAGTCTGCGTAGATTTCGATGGAAGCTCAACCCAACCAAGTGCGTTTTTGGAGTACCTTCAGGGAAATTGCTCGGGTTCATCGTCAGCAACCGGGGCATTGAGGCCAACCCTGTAAAGATTTCGGCCATTACTGATATGGGGGCTCCGGCCACAATCAAGGATGTGCAGAAATTAACAGGTTGCATGGCAGCCCTGAACAGGTTCATCTCCCGACTCGGGGAGAGAGGACTACCCTTCTTCAAGCTCTTGAAATGCCAAGATAAGTTCCAATGGACGGAGGAGGCCGAGCGGGCTCTGCAAGATCTGAAACATCACCTTCAGTCTCCTCCGATCCTTACAGCACCGTTGCCGGGGGAAGACCTACTACTTTACATTGCGGCAACAACTCACATTGTCAGTAGTGCTATTGTAGTCGAGCGAGGCGAGGAAGGCCATGCATTTGGAATGCAGAGGCCTGTCTACTTCGTCAGCGAAGTACTCTCCGAATACAAGGTACGGTACCCGGCCGTCCAGAAGCTTTTATATGCAATTCTAATCGCATCAAGAAAGCTGTGCCATTATTTTGATGAATACAAGATCACTGTGATTATGGATTTCCCGTTGGCGAATATTCTTCATAATCAAGACGCCACGGGGCGTATATCAAAGTGGGCAGTGGAACTTGGGGCTTTGTCAATCGACTTCAAGCCACGCACTACAATCAAGTCTCAAGCCTTAGTCGATTTTATGGCTGAATGGAGGGAGAATCAAGTTCCAACTCCAGTCGACAAGCCAGAGCACTAGACCATGTACTTTGATGGGTCCCTCAAGCTCGATGGCGGCGGCGCCGGAGTTCTGCTTATTTCTCCACGGGGCGAACAATTGAAGTATGTCCTTCAGATCCTGTGGGAGGTATCCAACAATGAAGCCGAGTATGAAGCCTTGCTTCACGGGCTTCGTTTGGTGATATCACTAGGGATCAAGCGACTACTTGTGTACGGCGATTCTCTTCTTGTCGTCCAGCAAGTCAACAAAGAGTGGGACTGCAACAAGGAGATGATGGACGCCTATTTACAGGAAGTGCGCAAGTTGGAAAACAAATTTTCCGGCCTGGAGGTTCATCATGTGCTACGAGAGCACAATGTTGGCGCAGATATTTTGTCCAAGCTGGGGTCAACTCGTGCTCAGGTTCCACCGGGAGTTTTTGTCCAGGAGCTCAAGCAGCCATCCATCAAGCCTTCACCACAGATATCCACCGATGCGGGTCCTCAACAACCCGATCGGGAGGTCATGACGCTGGGTGAGGACTGGAGAGAGGCGTTTATCGACTTCATCCGGGATCAAAGGCTACCGGCAGGAATTGACGCAAGGAGCACAGAGGCGGCACGTGTCATGCGCAGAAGTAAGGGTTTCGTCCTAGTTGATAGCAAGCTCTACCGGCGCGGTGCCCGGTCATGCATTCTCATGAAGTGCGTCACGAAGGAAGATGGCTATGACATACTGCGGGAGATACACGAAGGTGTTTGCGGTAACCATGCAGCTTCGAGGATGCTGGTGAGGAAAGCATACAGGGCCGGTTTCTGGTGGCCCACCGCAGTATCGGACACGGAGGATCTGGTGCGCAGATACCAAAACTATCAATTCTTCGGCAAGCAGTCTCATGTCCCAACCCACAGCCTCATCACCATACCGCTATCCTATCCCTTTGCTTGCTGGAGCCTTGACATGATTGGGCCCTTCACAACGGCGCCAAGTGGTTTCACCCATGTGTTGGTGGCTATCGACAAGTTTACCAAGTGGATCGAGTACAAGCCGATAGCCAAGCTCACACCAGATCGGGTTGTGGATTTCATCTCCGATATCTTGCATCGCTTCGGCTTCCCGAACACCATCATCACGGACTTGGGATCAAATTTCACGGCCAACCAGTTTTGGGAGTTCTGTGAGAATGCATGCATCGAGGTTAAATATGTCTCTGTTGCACACCCAAGGGCCAATGGACAAGTCGAAAGGGCGAACGGCATGATCATCGACGGCCTCAAGAAGAGACTCTATGATGAAAACAACAAAAAGGGAGGCAAATGGATATGTGAGTTGCCACATGTCATCTGGGGGCTTCGGACTCAGTCGTCCAAAGCCACAGGACAAACTCCGTTCTTTCTCGTGTACGGATCTGAAGCTATCTTGCTGGCCGATATCATGTGGAAATCCCCAAGGGTTGAAATGTACAATGATGGCGAGGTGGACGAGGCGAGGCAATTAGAGCTCGATTCTATCAAAGAGGCTCGCTGCACCGCTCTTGTTCAGTCAGCCCGATACCTGCAGGGGATTCGGCGATATCATGATCGCAACATGAGGGAACGGTCATTCAGCATCGGTGACTTTGTCCTACGTTGCATTCAGGACGAGTCCGGCCTACACAAGCTCAACTCAAGGTGGGAGGGTCCGTTCGTCATCAAGCAGGTTACAAGACCAGGGTCATATCAACTACAATATCCCGAGGGTCAAGATGTTCCGAACTCTTGGAACATTCAGAACCTGCGCAAGTTTTACCCATGAGAAGATGTCCGGAGATAGCTGAATCTCTGGGGGCTTAGGCGGTCTCCTTTTCTCGCATCAATTTGGAGGCTACGTGCCACAAGATTCGGGTTGTAAATTTCTCTGTGAACATACGGAGGCTACGGCCACGTGTATCATATATATAAATCGACTTCCTGTCATGAATTTTACGGAGGCTCCGGCCACGTTCATATCTTATCGACTTCATGTTTCGACGAAAGCCTCAGCTCTGTTCATATCTTCTACGAATCGACTTTCGCCGCGACCTTGGATGGTCACTCGCGACAGTAGTCGCATTTATTCCAACAAGATCGATCCGTTCGACTGGTTTATACCCAGTTTGTTGGATGGGCTCGCAGGAAGAGCTACCTCAACTACATCCTGAGTCATGGCACTCAAGGTAGTTTCATTTTTTGCCAAAAACACGGCAGTCCCGCGGTGACGCCCGCGTTCGCTCCCATCAAGTTCGATCCATTTGTCTAGTTCCTACTCGTGGAGTGTGCTCATATGAGGAGCGACCTCGACTACATTCAGAGTCGATGCACTCTGGGTAGCTTCATTTTTTCTCTGCCTTAAGCACGGCAATCCCGCGATGATGCTCGCGTTCTTTCCTAACAGGTTAGGCCTGCCCGATCGGGTTATGGCTAACTTATTAGACAAGTTCCTACTTGGAGCTATGGCTACTTCTAGGGTCGCTGCACCCAGGGTAGCGTCCACTTCTTAGCCTTTAAGCCTGGATAACAATTCCGCCAAGGCACACACAAGTGGAGACATCAAATAAAATATGTACACAAGGAAGTAAGTACTTGCTTTTTACACCCTAATCTTGCATTACACTTTGTACTATCTGTTCTGCTACAGGTTGGGCTTCTTGGAGGTATTGGTCGAATTGGTACTTGGTGCAATCTGCAGCCATGCCCTGAGCAAATATCTCTAGTTGCGCCTCCGGCAAAAAGGACTTCACGAAGGCGAAGGCGTGGCTGACACACGCGACTGGGTCTTCTGAGAGGAACTTGACCACCTTCTGTGGGGCTCCACGAAGTCGCTCTAGCAGGGGCCGCGGGCTTGCTTCGCCTTCTTCTGGTGGATCCACCATGTCCACCAGCCCCTGGGCGGCCCCCCTGAGGTCCTCTAGCTCCTTTTGTTGCCGCTCATTCTTCTCGCCCAGCGTCTTGACTTGCTGAAAGCAATCGACGAACTGTTGTTCAGTGTTGCCGATCACCTTCTGCAACCTCTCGACATCATCTGTGCGGTGATACAGCAGGTTCTTCACATCAGTAAGCAGCTCTTCTTTACACATTAATATTTTCCTAAGTTCTATGGTGAAGAGTTCTTCGGAATCCAGGATAAATTGATAAATGCAAGTACTCGAGGGAAGCAAGGGTAGTTTACCTTGGTGCGCTTTCTTTCATTCTTTGAGCTGCTCCTGGTGCGCGTTCTTTTGTTCCTCGAGCGCTTTCTTCTACTCCTCTAGTTGCTTTTGGAGCTCGGAGTTGGCTTTCTCGAGGTTTCATAGGTCATTCTTGAGGAGCCATGTCTCTCGAGTCCTTTCATGCTCCAACATCTCGAGCTTCCTCTCCAGAAGGCCGTTCTTCGTAATCTCCTCGGATACGCACTTATCCAGGGTAGCAAGTTCTTGATGACCACTCACTAGTCTATCGAGCATGGCATGGTATGACGACTCGAAGTCAGCCACCTCGAACTTGATGTACTCGATGCGGTAGTTGTCCTTCGTCCCAAAGGTAACTGGCAGGACCACTGAGCCGAGTGGTGTAGCCGCGTTTCCCGGGAAGATGCCGTAGAACGGAGCTCTACTAGGGGTGAGCATTTTGGAGATGTCCAGACCCATCTTCTTCAGAGTACTCGCGAAGAGCAGGTTAAGGCCGCTCCCGCCATCGATGAGTACTCGGGTCAGCTATGAGCCCGCCACGACAGGATCTAGGATGAGCGGGAATTTTCCCGGCTCGAAGAAGCTGGTCTAGTGATCATCCCTATAGAAGGAGATCTAGACCTCACTGTACCTCAGAGGCTTTTGCGTGGCAGGCTCTACAGACAGGATTTCATGCAGGGTCAACTTCTGTGCGTGCTTGGAGGGGAAGCTGCCATCTCCACTGAAGATGATGTTGACGACATTCTAAGGGTCTTGGAAATTCTGAGCCCTCGACTTGTCACCCTCATCATTGTTCTCCTGGTCCTTTCGCTTTCCGGCTTGGGGAAGGAATGGAGCGTTGAGTGACTTGAGGAGGCTGATGCACTCGAAGAGCGTATGTCGTGACTTCGTGTGCATCGGGCATTGTTTGTGTAGGACTGTGTCAAATTGTGCGTCATTGTTCCCCAACTTGTTGCCACGCGGATTGCACTCAACAGCCATGACTTCTTGGTCTGGCTTGTGCTTTCAGAGGTTCCCCGAGTGGTTCTGCTGGCCCTAGTCAAAGTGGCTGTTGCCGTTACCCTGCTTGTCACTATTGCGCTTGGGGAAGCGGTCGTTCTCCTCGTCCTCCTAGTCGGCCCACCGTGCTATCATGTCACGTAACTCCATGGCTGTAGTCGGGTGGTTGGGTCCGATGTTGTGGTACGTGTGCTTCGAGAAGAGTCCCTTCTGGAAGCAGCGGATGATGCCCTCGTCGGTGATGTTGGCGATGGTGGCACGCATTTCGAAGAAACGTCGGGTGTAGGACCTCAGGGTCTCATTCATCTCCTACATGACTTGGGATAGATCGTGGCAAGTGCCTACTCTGATCATGGATCCCTAGAAGTTGTCAATGAATGCCCGCTTGAGGTTCTCCCAAGAGTCGATGGAGTTTGGCTTGAGGCTTTCAAGCCAAGTGAGGGGCACAGATTCTAATGCTACCGGGAAGTAGAGTGTTTTGGTGGAGTTGGATCCCCCTAAGACCTCGTGGCAACGGAGTAGCATCGGATCCACTAGCGTGGGTCCTGCTTGCCGTCATACTTAGGGAAGCGGTTGTTGTCGTCATCATCATGGTACCTATCGGAACGGTGCCTTCTTCTTATTTCAATGATGCGCCGCGCTTCACGGCCATCATTGATCTTCTGCCTGAGATCGATCATGGGAGCGTCGTGAAGGCTGGCCTCTGGTGGAGCTTGGCCTTGATGCCTTGCATCACGCTAGTTGCACGGTTGGCGAGTAGATTGTTGTATTTCTTGTTTGGCGTTGCCATGCGCGGACTGGTGGCCCTCGTTCCTCCAGTGCCCGAGGCCTCCTTCAAGGGTGCGATTGATCAGTGTAGTGTCACCATGGCGCTCAGATCTCGAGGGCAAGTTCCGAGTGGAAGACATTTGATGTTGCCCATCGAGTTGCATGAGCGCGCGCTGGGTCAGCCTTTGTATCTGGGGGTTGGGTGCTAGTTGTTGGGCTAGAAGCGCTGCTTTTGCAATGGTGACAATCGGTGTACGATACTCCTAATCCGCAGCTACTGTGAAAGCGTTGTTGAGGTTCCTTTGGTACATTGGATTGCGAGCGTGATTTTTCGCATTCCGCCTGCGCTGGGCGCGCTTGGTGTTCTTCAACTGCCAGATCCTTCTGTGCTCCTCATTCTCATGCTTTGGGGCGTCCGCCATGGGCTCGTCAATAGACACGTCTGCGAGTACTTCGTCATTGTACTCGGGACCCAGCTCGTCGTCATCCGGGTTGCGAAGGGAGGCCATGCAGACTTGATAATCTCGTGAGTTGGCAGCCGTAGGGCTATACTCAAGTAGCTCTGTGCTACCATCTCCCTCTTCCGCGATGGGTGAGAGAGGTTTGCCCTTCTAGAAGGGTAGTTCCTACATGAAGGCCACAAGGCGGCAGTCGTAGTCGAGTAGCTCAGAGGGCACTAAGCCCTTCCAGTACACAAAACGGCCTTGCGGTGTAGATGTTATGGGTAAACCTAGATGATTGCCCAAAAATGATTCGGGGTAGTCATCGGGTTGCGAGTGGTTTTCAAGAGCGAGGGCCCCCTAACAAGCAGTGGCTCCCTTGTCTTCAAGTCCTCCTCGGCTCTAGCTTGAAGGTGTAGTACTAAATGACGAGTACTCATCATTGGAGTTCGAGTAGTTGTCGAAAACGGGGGCCCCCGGATAGGCAGTGGCTCATCCTTGAGCTTGAGCAGTAGATCTAAGTTCTCCTCCAAGTTGGAGAGGGACTTGGATTGTGTCGTCCCCTCAGATCGGTTTGAGTCCGATCCGACTAGTTCTTGTGCAGCATAAGTGGAAATCACGTCGAAAATGGACATCTTTTCAGTCTGCAGGGCCAGATCGGGTAGTAGCAACTCATCGAGGTTGTCGATGAACTCATCGAGGTCGCTGTGTCAAGTTGCTGTAGAGGTCTTCGATTTCCCAAAGTCGACTAGATGGCTGTTGAAGCCACCCAAGCCGTTGGCGACACAGATCCACGAGCCGAAGACAAAAGTTGTGCCCTCGTCGAGGACGCTGGTGAAGCCGAGCGATGCCATCGAGTTCTTTGGTGGTTGCTCGATGAACACCCCTACCTGGCACGCCAGCCGTCGGTGTTTTACCGCCACGCCCACCGAGGGATACCCCCGAGGTGTTGAGTTTGTAGGTAGGGTGTCGCCGAGATCAGGAACTTAAAGGTGCAAGGAACACAAGGTTTAGACATGTTCGGACCGCCGAGAGCGTAGTACCCTACGTCCTGTGTGGTTTACACAAGGTTTAGGAGGGGGTCCCTATTGTGACATTTTAGGTATTTGGGAGCAAGATACACTAGATTTACTGTAAAGTTGTGTTTGTTTTTGTGAATGTATTTAAAACCTAAATGCAAGTTAAAGGGTGTTTTTGTAATTATGGAGAAATTAGGGTTCTTTTGCTAAATGTGTTTGAATGAAAGGTAATTTCAAATTGTATGAAGGTTAGTTTTGAAAAAGAAAGTATTTACTTTTAAACCACTGTAAGAAGTAGATTTACCCTAAGGTTTCAATTGTAATGTCAATTTTAAATAGGTTTTATTTGAAATTGGATAGTTTGTCAGATTTCGAAATAGTTTCAAAACCCTAATTCTTTTGAAACTGACCCTTAAAGCAAAGTTGTAGTTCTTTTTAAACTCTACACTTCTGCTTTTCGGCATATTTTCATTTGGGATATGGTTTGAAAGAAAATCTTACTTTTCAGTGAACCCTTGAACTTTTGAAAAATAGCGAACAAGTCCCCGTCGTCTTCCTCTCTCTCCCCTCCCTCTCTGTTGCTCTACCGCGCCGCCCGCTGCCCCTCGCCAGTGATCTCCCAGGCTGCCAGCTGCCCCTTGCCATCCTACCCGCACCACCTGGCCCTCCAGCTCGCCCGCCCACTGCTCGCACGACCCCTGTTGGCTTTTCCCCGCCCTGCCACGTCGCGCCGCCGTCGCCCGCAACCGTCAAGTGTGCCGCCGGCCACCAGCCGCTGCTCCAGCTCGCCCGTGCCTCTTCTTGGTTCCACAGCGCGTCCAGAAGCCCTCCTCGACTTCCTTTAGCCTCTCACGCGCCCGCATTTTCGCCCCTCTTCTTCTTCTCTGCTCGGCACCACCGCCGGACCTCCGCTGCAGTCTCTTCTCACTGCCATCAGCCACCTCCACCTCCCCACACCTGCAATCCCATGCTCCATCGGCACCACTACATCCCACTAAAGCTTCCTAGCCAGCTCTTCTCCATCCCCTCGCGCTCACGCAATTAGAATGCCACGCCGGTAGTCCTTTCCACCGCCGCCGCTCGGCCTCACCGTCGTCCCGACGCTTCGCCCCCTCTTGACCCTCACCGAGCTCACCACCAGCACCACATCTATGCATAGAAGCTTCCTGGCCACTTTCCCATTGCCTTCCTGCACTCTGTCCACCGGAACACCGCCGCCGCCTCGGAACCTCGCCGCGCTGGCTCAGTCCTCCGTCGAACCACCATCTCTGCACCTTCCTTCTTCGGTTCCTGCCACCCCCCGAGTCCGCCGTGAGTTCCTGAACCTTTTCCCCCACTTCCCCCTCGCTGCCGGTGAGCCTCCTCACTGAAATTTGATCGTCGTCGTGCTGTCCCTCTGTTCAAACCGACCAGGGACCCAATTGCAAGTCTTCTTTTCTTTCTAGGGTCTTTTCTGTCAGCTTTGAAAATTGATAGAAATTTGTAGAAAAATTCAAAAATTTTCAAACAAGTTATGTTATACTCTAGGAGTTTAGTTCTACAACTTTTGTTAGTAAAGTTTAGTTTGAGACTTAATATTTTAAGTTCTATTTTAAATTCTATCAAAAGTGAATCTTTTAGGTATCTTTTGCATGTTAGCTTTATTTCATATAATTTTTGGTACGCAACTTGTATGTGATATAAGTGAACTTGTGTACAAATTTCACCATCAGTACTGCACTCTAACTTAAACTCAATTAAATTTGTGCAAAGTAAGCTTGAAATTAAGTAAATTTATTCAAGCATGTTACTGATGCTTTCATGCTTAGATTTTTTTACCATGTGTTGTTCTGATGTTGAGTAATTCATAGTAAATTTTGAATAATTTTATAGCGCTGTTTAACTTAAGGTTTTGATTTAAACTTGAAATTTGAATTTAATTCAAATAACTTAGTTTATTCTTTAAAAAATTTATGAAAAATTTATGGTAAGCTCATCTGATAGAAGTAAACACACTCACCAAAATTCAAAGCCAGAGCCCCTATAGATTTCAAATAAAAATAAAACTTGTTAACTCAAGTTTGAATTGGTTCATTTTTGTACCACTAACCTCTTAGGTTTAAAAATAAGAAATTAACAGAAGCTTTGTATCAACTTCAAGTGTGTGTAGTTAAATTCTTAACCTCAATTCTCTTATGTTTGAAGTTATAGAAATTATTTCTGATATTAGTAGAGTTAATTGGAGTATATTAAATAAATTTGAATTCTTAGAATTCAAATCCTTTGCTTTGTGGTGTTTTGAATGTGAATTGTTAGATTGCAACCTTATCGTGAAGGAAAGTGATTGACTTAAAAATCACTTAATTCAAATCATTGCATATCATGTAGAATCAACGACGCTTGAAGACGAAACCTACGAATTGGTCCTGGAACCCGAGCAGGGTATATCTGAAGACCAAGTGAACATTGCTGAGGATCTTACTGAAGCCCCGAACCAAAGTTTGGAAGTTGTTGACATTTCTGACCCCAACCCCTCCTAAGAAGGCAAGCCCCGGTGCATAACCCAGTTTCATTTTCAAATTATGCTCTCATTATGTTATATATCTATATTGTGCATTAAGTTTTAGGAGTTGTAATGAAACCCTAGATGCATGAAACTTAGGAACCTATGTAATGTTTTTCTGAGTCTTTACTGAATAGATGCTCTGCTAATAGGACCGGCAGAAGTCGAGTGATTTCCTGTCACTCGCGCGATATAGGAGTTGATTGTTTTCCATTCTGCAATCACTATAAGGATAACGGACAGGGTTATGCACGATATCATAACTTGAAAGAATACCCCATCTATGTTGATGTAAGTTTGATAAGGTCATAGTGTGTGGTAGTGGTGGTCAAGTGTTTGAATGTACTAGCCACATACCGTAAATATGGTACGCGGTAAGCCTATTACCTGAATGGCCCGGCAAGTGGACTTACCCCACCACTCGAATTTTGGTTTTTGTCACACACACGCACCGACGTGTGGGAATACGTTCCGTATAGGGATGGGAGTACGGCCATACAGTCACGCTTTAGGTGTACATCCCGCACAGTGAATGTGCGTATGGTCCTACAGTCGCTTGTGGTGGCCCTGATCCATGCCCCGGAATAAGATGGGAACGGTTGCCCGGAAAGGAAAGTTTCCGAGCATGTGAGTTAGGATCCCTTGCAAGGTTATGAAATTAGATTCAGAATCGTCCATTTCTCACGGAGATTGAGACTGCTTGATACTTCTGCCACATAGAGTAATAACAGTAACAGTTAATGGAATAATTTTGATGGATGCTTAATATCTACCTTGCTTGACTAGTATAGGTGCTAACCTAGAATAATTAAAAGAAACTAGAATCTGAAAACTAAAATATGAAAGTAAGGACATACTCTTTGTTGCTTTTTAGCAAAAAAAAACTAGAGCCGTTCAACCTATCATGGTCTAGTTATGGGCTAAGTATACCCAAATGTCAGGTAAGCCTTGCTGAGTATTAGTATACTCAGCCTTGCTAGTAATATGGTTTTCAGGTATATTGTTCGTGACTCAAGAGGATAGTCTGACTTGGCCTGGCACTGTTCTGCTTGGCTGGTCCATGGAATGGGATCCATCCCCAGCCGGCAATGACCCTTCGATATAACACCATGCTTTGGGCTAAGTATGGTGCCTACCTCTACGACGTATGTAGTCGCGTTGTTGCTTTCGCTGCTAATTCTGAATACTGCTTGGTAAACTTGAAGTTTCGAATAATGCTTGTATAACTTTGTATTAACTAGGATGAAATAAAACCCATGTGTAATAGTGTTTAATTATCCTGTGGTGTAAAAGTTGTGAGCTGTTGTAAGGGTGGACTCGTCTTCGTACGAGGTAAACCTACATCGATCCTGTGTAACCGTGGTTGAATCGAGCGGTGACCCGACAGACTAATGAGTTGTGCCTTTTGAAGTGCGCTGAGCTTCTGTCGCCTGCCTAAGCGATGTCTAGCACGCTTGAGCAGGAATAATTCAAGCAGTTCTGTCACAGCTGGTATCAGAGCTGCAGGTTTACGCTTACAGCCGGTACCAGAGATATAAGGGTACCCAGGATTGCAGCTGCTCCTAAAAATACTTTTAGAATAAAAATTTGTTTAACAAAAGAGTTTATAAATTATGTTGGACTCATTAAGGTTTGTGCTTAGATCGTAAAGCCCTAAGGGTTTATATGGGAGTTAGCAGGTGGCTACTAATATATATATATATAGTACTACTCTAACTTCCAACACTACATTTCTATAAAAACTTACTTTCGAGCACGATCAACTTTATATTCTGTAACGACGCATTCGACAATGAGGTAAGAGGGTAAGGATCCTCAGCCAACTAAGAGAGCTTTGCCTTCCCGTCGGTGATGTGAACCGAACGCTGTTTCTCAAGTAGCGGCTTACTTGAGATGCTGCCAATATACCAACGATAAGTGGATTATATTGGGAGTATATGGTTAGGCACAGGGTATGGTGATCGTTGTGCATACCCCCGTTTCATACGGTACCCCCGTGAATACATTGCAGATGTAATGTTTGTTAATGTCGTTCGTACGGCGGAAATTGTACGGATACTATTTCTATAGTGAATAGTAATGTTTGGGGATGCTTTCATGATGTACTGGCATGAAAGGTTCGTGTTATGCAACTGTAGTTTCTGCAGGTACATTAACCATGATTAATAGGTTAAGACGGATAGGATTTATCGACTAGTTATTATAGAGAGAGACGTATGTATTGTCCCACCGAAATTAACCACGTAAGTCCAAAGATATTTGGCAGTTGTTTTTTGTTGTGAAGTCGAGTAGTACGTGTATGCATAATCCATGATCAAACAAAGTGAATGCATTGAATGTATTGTTCTTTTAAGAACATCTAGAGTGTTGTTTAATCCCCAGTGTAGTCTTGATATGATCCTTGCGACAACCTTAGTTGAGCGTCTCGGCATCTATTGTTTCATTCTGAAGATCTATAATATCCATATGATTTCCAGCTTTTACCAGAATCAGTTGTCTCATTCCACTTACCTTGTAAGTTCTCGGCAGGGTAGTTGCATTCCAGCCATCCCATGCATCTAGCTCGCATTTATTGTCCTAGTCTATTCAACTATTTGTTGAAAACCTTCAATCTCACCATTTGAATTCTTGCTTCAGATGGCAGAATTTCCAAAGATCTTTTGGGACCACGAGGGACATGCTCATACCAATGCCTTGCATTGGGAGGGTTTTCCCCATCTTTTGTGGGAGTCACTTCAGTTATTTTGTTACACCGAGCCCCCGCAATATGATGGAGTTGAGTATAGTGAAGAGGGTGTTTCTCGGTGCAGAGTGAAGATGACTATCCCTCAACATCCTTTTCATTCTCTGTGGCAGCCCATCGAGATTAATGTGGTTGGTTTTCGCCTCGTTGACACTATAGAAGCAGCAGCCCTTGAAGCTATCAACATTTTCTGCGACCAACATCCAGAAGAAGTTGCCATGTATCCTATTGGCCTATTCCTTGCTGTGGATTCTCGTGATCCCGAGTGGGTTTTTCGAGTATCACATTGCGGCCATTTGCTGGGAGATCTGGCTGAAGAGACGTTATGTATTATGATCAGATTCATGAATGCACAGCACCACTATCAGATACTTCAGCACCGCGGTATGAACCAACTGACCAGCATAGCTCAAAGTCATCACAGAAATATTGACCAACAGGTTACTCAAATTGAAGAGCTCCAAGCCACGATCACTGCTAAAGATGAGGTTATCGCACAGCGAGACGAAACCATCACCCACCGAGAGGATCAGATCCTCGAGAATGATACAGTGATTATCCAACGCAACACCATTATTGAGTTCCTCCAGGAGCAAGTCCACGACCTCACCCTTGAGCTAGACGACGCCATCACCCACATCAATGTGCTCCACGAGCAGCCGGCACCTCCTGATGTACCTGAGGAGCCTGAGAGTGAAGATGAAGAAGAAGACCCGAAAGAGATTGAAGGAGTTTCTGATCTTGATTCAGAGCATGGAGATCCCGAAACCTAATCCTCAGTCAAATCATTCTTCTTCTGGCAGCCAGTCGTCTGTGGGAAACCTTGACGATTTCTAGCCTTTTTCAAATCATCGACCTTCTAGATGCACTCAGTGTAGTATAATGTGACATAGGGAGTGAGTAGTCTAGTTTGACCTAAGGCCACTTGTTGTATTATATGTGGCATGTGTAGGCATGGCTTGGTTGTAATTAGTAGACTATCACCCTCTCAATGCGGTAACCATCAAAAACAAATATCCTCTTCCCCGCATTGACATACTGTTCGATCAATTAGCCGGAGCTAAGGTATTCTCTAAAATTGACCTTCGCTCTGGATATCATCAGATAAAGATTAGGCCTAATGATATTCCAAAAATGGCATTTTCCACCAAATATGGACTCTATGAATATCTGGTTATGTCTTTTGGTCTTACCAATGCAGCAGCATATGTCATGTATCTTATGAACTCAGTCTTCATGCCAGAGCTTGATAAATTTGTTGTAGTATTTATCGATGATATTCTGATCTATTCCAAAAACCTAGAAGATCATACAAGACATCTCCATGTCGTTCTTCAGAGATTGAGAGACCACCGTTTGTATGCCAAATTCTCCAAATGTGAGTTTTGATTGGATAAGGTTAAATTTTTAGGTCACACCATCTCCAGTGACGGCATATCCGTCGATCCGAGTAAAGTACAGGAAGTACTGGATTGGAAGCCTCCTACTTCAGTCCATCAAATCCGCAGTTTTCTTAGTCTAGCTGGCTATTATTGTCATTTCATCCCTGATTTTTCTAGAATAGCCAAACCCATGATAGAATTACTGAACAAAGGAGTTAAATTCTCCTAGAATGAGAAATGTGAAGAAGCATTCCACACCCTAAGAGCACATCTCACTTCTGCTCCAGTTTTGGCTTAACAAGATAATTCCAAATCTTTTGACGTTTATTGTGATGCTTCAGGCATTGGACTTGGTTGTGTACTTATGCAAGACAACCGAGTAATTGCTTATGCATCGCGAGCACTCAGGACTCATGAACAGAACTATCCTACACATGATCTTGAACTTGCAGCTGTTATTCATGCACTTAAGATTTGGAGACACCATCTGTTGGGTTCTAAATGCAACATCTACACTGACCATAAGAGCTTCAAGTATATTTTTACACAAGCAGATCTAAATATGAGGCAAAGACGTTGGCTAGAGCTTATAAAGGATTATGATCTAGAAGTGCACTATCATCCAGGCAAGGCCAATGTGGTTGCGGATGCACTTAGCCGCAAGGCGCACTGCTCTTGCTTATCAGTAGAAACCTTTAGTGAAACTCTCTGCTGGGAAATGAGAAAACTTAATCTCGAGATCATTCCTCGAGGAAGTTTAAATCATATAGCAGTTGAGGCTAAACTTAAGGATAGCATCGTCATGGCACAACAGCATGATGAAGGTGTCAAAATCATCAAGCAGATGCTAGTCCAAGGAGAAGAAAAGTACAAGTGTTTCCAAGTGGATCACAAGGGGTTTCTATGGTTCAATGGGCGTATTGTTGTACCCAAGGACCATCAGCTTCGCAAGCAGATATAGGATGAGGCACATCTGTCCAAGTTTTCCATGCACCCCGGCAGTACCAAGATGTACCAAGACTTGAGACAGAACTTTTGGTGGACTCGCATGAAAAGAGAAATTGCAAGATATGTCTCTAAGTGTGATATTTGCCAAAGAGTTAAAGCCAGTCACTTAAAGGTTGCTGGTGTTCTTCAACCTTTACCCATTCCTTCTTGGAAGTGGGAAAATATCAGCATGGATTTTATTGTTAGTTTACCCAACACTTCCCAAAGGCATGATTCTATTTGGGTAATTGTTGATCGATTAACCAAAACCGCCCATTTCCTCCCCGTGCATACTACTTACAATGCTAAAAAGTATGCCGAGATCTATTTAGACCAAATCGTTCATCTCCATGGAGTACCTAAGATGATCATTTCTGATCATGGAGCACAGTTCATTGCTCATTTCTGGGAGCAACTTCAACATTCTCTTGGAACCAAGTTAATTCGAAGTTCCACATATCATCCGCAGACAAACGGGCAAACAGAAATAATAAATCAAATCCTAGAAGATATGCTTAGAGCCTGTGTAATCCAGTACGACAAGAATTGGGATAAATGCTTATCTTTGGTGGAATTTTTCTACAATAACAGTTATCAGTCGAGTCTCAAGATGGCTCCATTTGAAGCATTATACAGTCGCCGATGCCGAACACCTTTGAATTGGTCTCAAACCGGCGAACGTAAAATTTTTGGGCCTGATCTTGTCACTGAAGCAGAAGAAAAAGTGATTACCATCCAGTATAATCTAAAAGTAGCCCAATCTCGATAAAAGAGCTATGCGGACAAACGAAGAAAACCATTGCAATTTAAAGTTGGTGATTTCGTATATCTCTGAGTATCTCCTACCAGAGGTACTCAACGGTTCGGCATAAAAGGAAAACTCGCTCCTCGATATGTTGGACCTTTTGAAATTCTCAAAGTCTGTGGACCCGTAGCTTATCGTCTTCAACTTCCTCCTCAACTAGCAGCCATTCATAATATCTTCCATGTGTCCCAACTTAGGAAATGGATCAAAACCCCTACCGAGATCATCGATTCACAAGCCATTGAAATCGAATCAGATCTGTCTTATATTGAGCATCCGATCAGAATACTGGATACCAAGGAAAGAAGCACAAGAAGAGAGACCGTCAGGATGTTTAAAATTCAGTGGAACCGTCACACTGAAGAAGAAGCGACTTGGGAAACTGAGTCATATCTTCAACGCAACTTTCCACACTTTCTTAAAGCCAATCCACATATCTAATCATCTGATTTCATCCTGTTCCGGAATCTCGGGATGAGATTCTTTCTAGGGGGAAGGCTATGACATTTCAGGTATTTTGGGAGCAAGACACACTAGATTTAGTGTAAAGTTGTGTTTGTTTTGTGAATGTGTTTAAAACCTAAATGCAAATTTTTTGTAATTATGGAAAAATTAGGGTTCTTTTGCTAAATGTGTTTGAAAAGAAAGGTAATTTCAAATTGTATGAAGGTTAGTTTTGAAAAAGAAAGTATTTACTTTTAAACCACTGTAAGAAGTAGATTTACCCTAATGTTTCAATTGGAATGTGAATTTTAAATAGGTTTTATTTGAAATTGGATAGTTTGTCGAATTTTGAAATAGTTTCAAAACACTAACTCTTTTGAAGCTGACCCTTAAAGCAAAGTTGTAGTTCTTTTTAAGCTCTACACTTTTTATTTTGGGCATATTTTCATTTGGGATATGGTTTGAAAGAAAATCTTACTTTACAGCGAACCCTTGAACTTTTGAAAAATTGCGAACAAGTCCCCGTCATCTTCCTCTCTCTCCCCTCCCTCTCTGTTGCTCTGCTGCGCCGTCCGCTGCCCCTCGCCAGCGATCTCCCGGGCTGCCAGCTGCCCCTCGCCATCCTACCCACACCACCTGGCCCTCCAGCTCGCCCGCCCGCCGCTCGCCCGACCCCCGCTGGCTTTTCCCCGCCCCGCCACATCGCACCGCCGGCCGCCAGCAGCTGCTCCAGCTTGCCCGTGCCTCTTCTTGGTTCCACAGCGTGTCCAGGAGCCCTCCTCGACTTCCTTTATCCTCTCACGCGCCCGCATTTTCGCCCCTCTTCTTCTTCTCCGCTCGCCAACGCCACCGGACCTCCGCCGCAGTCTCTTCTCACCGCCATCAGCCACCTCCACCGCCCCACACCCGCAATCCCATGCCCCATCAGCACCACTACATCCAACTAAAGCTTCCTGGCTAGCTCTTCTCCATCCCCTCACGCTCACTCAATCAGAATGCCGCGCCGGCAGTCCTGTCCACCGCCGCCGCTCGGCCTCACCATCGTTCCGACGCTTCGCCCCCTCTTGACCCTCACCGAGCTAACCACCAGTACCACATCTACGCGTCGAAGCTTCCTGGCCACTTTCCTATCACCTTCCTACACTCCGTCCACCGGAACGCCACCACCGCCTCGGAACCTCGCCACGCCGGCTCGGTTCTCCGTCGAACCGCCGTCTCTGCACCTTCCTTCTTCGGTTCCTGCCACCCCCGAGTCCACCGTGAGCTCCTGAACCTTTTCCCCCCACTTCCCCCTTGCCGCCGGTGAGCCTGCTCGCTGAAATTTGATCGCCGTCGTGCTATCCCTCTGTTCAAACCGACCAGGGACCCAATTGCAAGTCTTCTTTTCTTTCTAGGGTCTTTTCTGCAAAAATATCATTACCCCGTCAATTCAAATCAGCCAGCTTTGAAAATTGATAGAAATTTGTAGAAAAATTCAAAAATTGTCAAACCAGTTCTGTTATACTCTAGGAGTCTAGTTCTACAACTTTTGTTACTAAAGTTTAGTTTGAAACTTAATATTTTAAGTTCTATTTTAAATTCTATCGAAAGTGAATCTTTTAGGTATCTTTTGCAAGTTAGTTTTATTTAATGTAATTTTAGGTATGCAACTTGTATGTGATATAAGTGAACTTGTGTACAAATTTCACCACCAGTACTGCACTCTAACTTAAATTCAATTAAATTTGTGCAAAGTAAGCTTGAAATTAAGTAAATTTATTCAAGCATGTTACTAATGCTTTCATGCTTAGCTTTTTTTACCATGTGTTGTCCTGGTGTTGAGTAATTCATAGTAAATTTTGAATACTTTTATAGCACTATTTAACTTAAGGTTTTGATTTAAACTTGAAATTTGAATTTAATTCAAATAACTTAGTTTCTGCTTTCAAAAATTTATGAAAACTTTATGGTAAGCTCATCTGATAGAAGTAAACACACTCACCAAAATTCAAAGCTAGAGCCCCTATAGATTTTATACTAAAAATAAAACTTGTTAACTTAAGTTTGAATTTGTTCATTTTCGTACCACTAACCTGCTAGGTTTAAAAATAAGAAATTAACAGAAGCTTTGAATCAACTTCAAGTGTGTGTAGTTAAATTCTTAACCTCAATTCTCTTATGTTTGAAGTTATAGAAATGATTTCAGATATTAGTAGAGTTAATTGGACTAATGTATAATAAATAAATTTGAATTCATAGAATTCAAATCCTTTAATTTGTGGTGTTCTGAATGTGAATTGTTGGATTGCAACCTTATCATGAAGGAAAGTGATTAACTTAAAAATCATTTAATTCAAATCATTGCATATCATGTAGAATCGACGATGCTTGAAGACGGAACCTACGAATTGGTCCCGGAACCCGAGTAGGGTATATCTGAAGACCAAGTGAACATCACCGAGGATCTTACTGAAGCCCCAAACCAAAGTTCAGAAGTTGTTGACATTTCTGACCCCAGCCCCACCCAAGAAGGCAAGCCCCGGTGCATAACCCAGTTTCATTTTCAAATTATGCACTCATTATGTTATATATCTATATTGTGCATTAAGTTTTAGGAGTTGTAATGAAACCCTAGATGCATGAAACTTAGGAACCTATGTAATATTTTTCCGAGTCTTTACCAAATAGATGCTCTACTAATAGGACTGGTAGAAGTCGAGTGATTTCCTGTCACTCGCGCGATATAGGAGTTGATTGTTTTCCATTCTGCAATCACTATAAGGATAATGGACGGGGTTATGTATGATATCATAACTTGAAAGAATACCCCATCTGTGTTGATGTAAGTTTCATAAGGTCGCAGTGTGTCATAGTGGTGGTCAAGTGTTTGAAAGTACTAGCCACATATCGTAAATATGGTACGCGGTAAGCCTATTACCTGACTGGCCCGGCAAGTTGACTTACCCAACCACTCAAATTTTGGTTTTTGTCACACACAAGCACCGATGTGTGGGAATACATTCCGCATAGCGGACGGGAGTACGGCCATATAGTTGCGCTTTAGGCGTACGTCCCGCACAGTGAATGTGCGTATGGTCCTACAGTCGCTTGTGGTGGCCCTGATCCACGGTCCGGAATAAGATGGGAACGGTTTTCCGGAAAGGAAAGTGTCCGAGTGTGTGAGTTAGGATCCCTTGCAAGGTTATGAAATTTGATTCAGAATCGTCCATTTCTCTCGGAGATTGAGACTGCTTGATACTTCTGCCACATAGAGCAATAACAGTAACAGTTAATGGAATAATTTTGATGGATGCTTAATATCTACCTTGCTTGACTAGTATAGGTGCTAACCTAGAATAATTAAAAGAAACTAGAATCTGAAAACTAAAATATGAAAGTAAGGACATACTCTTTGTTGCTTTTCAACAAAAGAACACTAGAGCCGTTCAACCTATCATGGTCTAGTTATGGGCTAAGTATACCCAAATGTCGGGTAAGCCTTGCTGAGTATTAGTATATTCAGCATTGCTAGTAATATGGTTTTCAGTGTGACACCCTAGGTGTCAAAATTGCAACACATTAGGAAAGAATGTGTAATGTAGGTATTGAATTGAGTAACATTGAGTGAGTGTGTGGAAATAAGGACTTATGCGTAATTTTTCAAAAATATGAGTCCTTTTATGCAAAATATTTGAATTACAAAGGTAACTTTTAATTCTACTAGGGGTTAAAGTGTAAGAATAATAGTCATCATTGCAGTACATAAAATTTGCAATTAAGTCCAAAAATACATAAAAATTTCCCCTAATAAGGAGAAAAACTTTATAAAGTTTGAATTAAGTCCAAGGTTTTAAAATAAAACTCTATCTTTTGAGTTTTTGAATTTGAACCCTAAATAAAAGTTGTAGGTTTTGAAAAGTTCTACAATTCTTGTTGTGACCATTTTCTCATTTGGGATACAAAACAGTGAGAAAATCTTATTTTACATCGAGGACCCTGGAATTTTTAAAATTTCACATTAGCCCCTGACGCCCCCGCCCACCTTTCTTCTTCCCCTGCTTCCCACTCTGCCGCGCAGCAGCGCCGCTACTGCCACCGCTGCAGCTCTGCCAGTGCCACCTCCTGCCTCTGGCAGATCCCACGCGGCGCCCCCAGGTTGGCCGCCGCCCTAGCCCTCTCCTCTGGCCTTCTCCCGCGCGCGCCACGCCGCCCCACCTTGGCCCGAGCATCGCCCGCGGCCGCCACACATGCCGTCGGCCGCCAACAGCTGCTACTACTCACCGTGCCCTCTCCTAGTCTTGAAGCACGCTCCAGGACGCTCCTCGACTTCTTCTACCCCCTCACGCGCCCACTGTTGCCTTCTTCTTTCCTCTGCTCGATTACTTTCGCCGGATCTCCGCCGCCCGACCGAGCCGCCACCTCGCCGTCGCCATGGTCAGCACCCCAGCAGCCTATAAAGCCCTCTATTTTCTTGCCCCGGCGCTTCCTGAGCTCACTCTTATGCTATTTCACCATTTCATAAGCGCAGAGCAAGATCGCAGTCTCAGATCCACCATCGCCGCCCGTTCTTCGTCTCCGGCGAGCTCTGCTCACCGTGGGTAGGCGCCATCAGCCTGCCCCTGCTCAAATTGATCCCCGAGCAAGCTTCCTTATCGCCTACCGGTGCTCCCCGAACCTACCCCGACGCCAATCCCCAACTAGCTCACCCTACCGGCGCTCACCATCGAGGTTCTTCTCCACCGCCGTTCGGCTCACCGCAGATCCGCCGCTCCAGTCGTTCCCCTCCCACGACAAGTGTACCACCCGAACCACATCACCCTGGTGCAGCTCATAGACCACACCCCCACCCCTCTCCGATCTCCAGTATGCCGGAACACCGCCGCCGTAGTCGAGCTCTGTCGCCGCCACCTCGGTTCATCGTCGTTCCACCCCCTCCGGTCGACCCCGACCTTCACATCACCCCAGCAAGGTCCGCTCTAGCCTCCTGATCATTCCTGACCGGCTCCCCCTCGCCGCCGGTGACCACCGTCGCTGGAATTTGGCCGGCGAGTCTCGGCTCTTCTTCCCCGGTGAGCCTGGGGACTCGATTGCAACAATCTAAATCTTTCTGAGGGCCTGGCTGCAAGATTCCAGCCCCTCCCTTCAATTCAAATCCCTGATCTTTGAAAATTGGTAGGAAATGGTAGAAAATTCAAAAAAATACCAAACCAGTTTTGTTTGAATCATTAAAGTAAACTCTACAACTTTTGTGTTATAGCCTTGAGCTGAATGAGTGAATATTTCGAATTAGAATAAATATTAGGAAATGGGTGTGCTAATTAGATCTCTTGATCCATAGCTATTCTGTTGTTCAAATTTGAAACCTAGGATGTGTGTCTCATGTATAGCTTTATGTAAAATTTGTAGACTCAGAAATGTTCCCTAGCTATGATGTTTAAGTGTCTTTGTTTTATATTGATGAAAGCTTTAGGATTTATTCAAGGGTGAATCTGTTTGTGGCAGAACCAACCTGAATTATACCGGCTCAAGTACGCGAGTCCACTTCCGAGGGTTCCAACGTGCTTCAAATGGTATAATCCCTTGGCCTGTCGGGTAACGTCCCGATAAACCACCGATACACAGGATCAAATAAGGTTACCTCACACGAAGGTGAGTCCAGAGATACAGTCACCATCATATTTTACATCACAGAGAATTACATTACAAGAGTTTCCAAATTTAGAGAAAACATTACAAACTGTTAAAGCTATGGTTTTTGGCAGCGGAAAACATACGCGATGATTTACAGCACGTCGTCAAGACGGATCTCTTGCTAAGCCCAAGCACGACATCACTCGGTATCATCAATGTTGGTCGGGGACGGATCCCATTCCACGGACCAACCATCTGGAAGAGCACAGGGCCAAGACAGGGGAAGAGTAGGATCTTCAAAGGCTTTACCTGAAAAACATAAAACTAGCAAGGCTGAGTATACTAATACTCAGCAAGGCTTACCCGGGATTGGATATACTTTAGCCCGTAACTAGACTCATGAAGGCATTGTAAAGGTTCTGGGTTTATTTTCAGCTGAAAAGCAACTAAGAGTATAACTTACTTTCAAGTTTTAGCTTTCAGATTCTAGCTTGATTAGCCATTCTAGGTAAGCACCTATACTAAACAAGCAAGATAGATATTATCATCCATCAAGATTATTTCATCAACAATTACACTTTTTACTCTATGTGGTAAAAGGGATAAGCAGTCTCATTCATCGTGAGAGGCGGACGATTCCTGAACCGAGATTCAACCCTGCAAGGTAAACCTAACACACACGCTTGGAATACCAACAGGGCGTTCCGAAGCAACCGTTTCCCTCATATTCCGGGTTATGGATCGGGGCCACCACAAGCGACTGCAGGACCGTACGCACACCAATTGTGCAGGACATACGTCTGTAGCGCGACTACAAAACCCGTATTCCTGTCTGCCATGCAGAACGTACTCCCACACATCGGTGCGTGTAAACATAAAATAAAAGTCGAGTGGTGGAGACGCGTTCCATTTGCCGGGCCAATCGGGTACTAGGCTTACCGCTTACCATATTTCGCGGTATGTGGCTAGTACTTTCAAACGCTTAGCCACCACTACCACATGCTGCGACCTTAACCACTTTTAACAAAACAGACAGGGTAAACCTTCAGGTCATGATACAACACATGACCCTGTCCATCATCCTTATAGTGGTTACAGGAATGTAAACATTACAATTCCTACATCGCGCGAGTGATAGGAAATCACCCGACTTTTACCGGTCCTATTTAGCAGAGCATCTAAACGATAAGGACTCAGGTACCCGAGCGCCTGGTAGAGGAGAGGAAGGGAGGCAGGGGAACACCGATGGAGAAAAGGGAGGGGAAAATGGGATTGGACAGTGCTGCCGCCGGTGGGGGAAAGAAATGCCAGAAGAGGATAAGGGGAAGAGAGATAGCAGAGAAGAAAGACAACTAGGATTCTCCAAGGGCGTATACGCAAAATCAGAGAACTGCAGGGGCCTATTTGTAAAACAAAATTTCCCGCTGATTTAAGATCCAAATGAAGAAATGCCCAAAACGAAAGTTGGAGAGTTTTTCAAACTCTACAACATTGCTTTAGGGCTCAAGTTCAAAAACTCAAAACTTATATTTTTACACGTGAATCTTTGAACAAAAGTCGGATTTGAATTGCTTTTGTCCTAAAGAGTGAAACTTTATAAAATTCAGGACCTAAATGCAACCATTTATGACACGTCATAATGACGGGATAGACTCGTCATAATGACTGGATAGACATGTCATGATGACTTACATTTTTTTACACTTAAGTCCTGAGTAAATTTTGAAAGTTACTTTTGTAAATCAAACATTTGCATAAAAGGACTTGTACTTTTATAAAATTACATAATCACCCTTATTTTCACCACTTTACCCAAAATTTTTACACACTTCAACATACACATTTCCAATGAAACTTTTGGATAAATAAATATATATTTTTACAAGGGATAAAATAAGTAAAGCATGTTTACAAAACCATCTTTTACTCATTTTGAAATTACCTTTATCCAAATACATTTTGCAAAAACAACCCTAGGTTTTTCTGTAATTACAAAAATACCCTTTTTACTTACACTTTAAATTTTCAAAAGCTTCACATAAACACACATAAGCTTTATACAAACAAACATATATTTCACACTAACAAAATATTTGCCTAGCATTACAAGTACACGAATTGTCACAGCCATCCCCCCTAAAAAGAATCTCGTCCCGAGATTCGGACGAAAGACTCTTTAAGGGAAGAAAAGCAAATCATCCATCAAGAGTAACAGGAAACAATCATACCGGAGAAGTAAAAGCCGTTGGAATATGACGAGATAAGTATATCGAAAACATGGATAGATGGTACATGGATGAGTTTGACGAGAAAAGAGAGAAAAAGGTGATCATGTTTTTCAAGAACTGAGATCACAACATGATAAGTGACAGGAAATCACAACATGAGGACGATAAATATCGGTGACATTCATCAGAAAACTTATGGATAGCAAGTGAGGATAGTACGAGAGATTGATAAGTGATGTTTGAAACATTCTTGCTCAGAGTTTATTATCTGAATAGTTTAGATGATGTTGATTGCAAAACATGCCTATGTATACCGATGCAATCAAGGAGTAATGATAGAATGCTGCGACTCAGAGTGCAATGCTCGATATATAATCAGGAACATGATGCACTGTTGAGATGTATGATTGCAATGATGGTGCAACACGAGAATGGAGGATTCCATGCACGACTGAAATGGTGCACATGACACAATGCAATTACCATGATGCTGACCAAATGATGCATACACTATGATGCAAGGATGATGATACTTGCAATGTATGCACGTATGAAATGCATGAAATATGATGCATACCTTCATGAGTTGATGACGCACACGACTCGCGTTCTACAACCGTTCTCTCGTAACTAACACTGGGGTAGTTCTATATCCTTAAGCGAGGATCAAAAGTTAGGACACTAGTAAGGTTGCATAAGAAGAGATTGCAGTGGGGTTACGTCACATATACCTAGTCACCAGTGCGCTCCTAATGGCTCAATCATGTGACTGCAGTGCACATGAGGCCTTAGGTTCCGACACGGCATCATGGTCATGTGATTAAACACCACCACAAAAGAGGAATAACAACCCTGTAGTGCCAACAGCAACGAGATAGCTTTAGGAAACCGAAGACAACCTAAAGTTGTACTGGATACACACCCGTTAGTCAGTCTACGAATTATCGATGACGATGCAACACCATGTACTGACCAAAGATGATATATGTTATGATGCATGATTTTTGCTGGGAGAATTGTATTCACAAAGTAATTATTGTTATACATCTTTTTAATTTATCCAAAATCATCTGAGCAAAAATCGAAGGCGCAACATTCAGATGTTGTAACCAGAATAGCTAACAAGATATGGTACAACATCGAGAAAGGACTGATGATTCACTAAATAATGGATCCAAGGGTTTGCTGACAACTATCAAGATTTAACCCTCAAGGAAAAGCAAGATCAAGGGTTGATTCAGCTGTCAAGCTAAGATCGGCGATGTGGGAGAACCAACCTGAATTATACCGGCTCAAGTACGCGAGTCCACTTCCGAGGGCTCCAACGTGCTTCAAACAGTATAATCCCTTGGCCTGTCGGGTAACGTCCCGATAAACCACCGATACACAGGATCAATAAGGTTACCTCACACGAAGGTGAGTCCAGAGATACAGTCACCATCATATGTTACATCACAGGGAATTACATTACAAGAGTTCTAAAAGCAGTATGAAATTTCAAATCTAGAGAAATCATTACAACTGTTAAAGTTAAGGTTCTTAGCAGCGGAAAATATACACGACGATTCCTAACACGTCGTCCAGATGGATGCCATGCTAAGCCCGGGCACGACATCATTCGATATCACCAGTGCTGGCCGGGGACGGATCCCATTCCACGGACCAATCATCTGGAAGAGCACAGAGCCAAGGCAAGGGAAGAGTAGGGTCTTCACAGATATCACCTGAAAAACATACAACTAGCAAGGCTGAGTATACTAATACTCAGCAAGGCTTACGCATCTCATGGTATACTTAGCCATGTAACTAGACTTATGAAGGCTTATGATGGTTCTGGGTTTAATTTTAGCTGAAAAGCAACAAAGAGTAGATCCTTATTTCAACTTTTAGCTTTCAGATTCTAGTTGATTATCCATTCTAGGTAAGCACCTATAACTAATCAAGCATGGTAAAATCTTTAATCAAGCATCATCTTTGATAATCACAAAATTGCTCTTGTTACTCTATGTGGCAAAGGGGGTAAGCAGTCTCATTCATCGTGAGAGGCGGACGATTCCTGAATCGAGATTCAAACCTTGCAAGGATAACCTAACACACACACTTGGAACACCAAAGGGTCGTTCCGAAGCAACCGTTTGCCTTTCATTCCGACTCGTGGATCAGATCCACCACAAGCGACTGCAGGACCATACGCACTTCCAAAGTGCAGGACGTACGTCTGTAGCGCGACTACAAAACCCGTACTCCTGGTTGCCCAGCAACACGTATTCCTACACGTCGAACAGAGTAACCAAAAGAAGCAAATACATGTGGTGGGAGGTATGTCCACTCCTCGGGCCGATTGGTTACTAGGCTTACCGCTTACCATATTTCACGGCATGTGGCTAGTACTTTCAAACACTTAACCACCGCCACCACACACTGCGACCTTATCAAGTTCTACAACACAGACGGGGTATCATCTCAACCATGATACCTCATAAAACTCCCGTCCGTCATCCTTATAATGATAACAGGAATGTAAACATCACAATTCCTATATCGCGCGAGTTACAGGAAATCACTCGACTTCTACCGGTCCTATAAGTAGAGCAGCTATTCGGATTCAAGTTCTAGTGTTCAATACATCGGTTCCTGGAATTATGCAACTAAGGTTTCCAAACAACTCCTAAGAACTTAATGCATAAAAAATATATAAATAGTATAGTTTGCAGTGTAAATAAAGTAGGGGTTATGTCCGGGGCTTGCCTTTACTGGTGGGACTGAAGTCAGTAAGGTTAAGATCTTCCGAATTTTGGTTCGGGGCTTCAGAGAATTCCGCGACGAAGTTCCTGGGGTCTTCAGAACAACCTCCTTCTGGTTCCGGGATTAGCTGGTAATTTCCGTCGGCGAGAGTGGTCGAGTCTATATGAGATGCAGAGTTTACAAGTTATGGAATGCATATACTTTTATGTTATTTCACAATAAAGTTGCAATCCAAACAGAAGAACATTATATTTCAACAAACAACCTAACTACCCTGCACTGGGCAGTCATTTATCGAGTACTAACTAAACTAACTAGTCACGTTAAGCAACAGAGTGAGTTACCCTAAACATCTATACTAACTTCATTAGGTAGCATGTTTGGTTATCTAATTGGTTGGTGTATAGGTCTTAGCCTTAACCGATGAGGATGCATCAGGTTTAGCCGATTGATGTGCTTTGGTCATGTCTAACAGAGGCGTGTCTACTGTGCTATCTTACTGATCTAGAGTTGTATACTTTGGCCTGTGTAGCCGATGGATAGGTGCATCGGTTTCCGAATTGATCGATGAAAACATCGATTACTTTAGTAAAGGGGTGTTTCCTAAAACAGTTGTGTCTTAACTGAGATGTGCTTAAATGTTATCCTAGGTAACTAGGTGTGGTTGCATCGGCTGGATTACATCAACACAACAATTGAGTGCCATACAGCCGATGGGGTTATCTAGGTTAGACCTATTTCAAGAATTAGATATAACAGAACACTAATATTAAACTAGGTTGGTGAGACTATAAGTGCGGAATTAGACTAAAAAGGATGTGGTTGAGGGTATGTAACCGGTAAGCATATAGCCGATCTCTCAGCCGATAAATCGGCTGATAACAGTGTATGGATAAGAATGGGAAAACTAAGGATTGACCGGCCATATTTGACCGCTATGGGAAACAACTGGAATCGGCTTAGATTAGTGGATAACAGAACTCTAAGATCGTGTGTGCATCTCCGATACATAGACTATGTGCAGCCGATACGTATCTAAATCGGATGGCTAGTTGATCACTGTGCGCATCGGCATAGCCGATTTGTGTTTTTAGCTAACTAGTCGTTTTGTGAATATCGGCACGCTAGCCGATCAGAGTATGTAACTATTCAATATTGCAAGTAGCTGATTGTACAACAACTACTCAATTCGTGTAGCATGAAACTATCCAATTGTGCACTAGTAAACTAGTCGAGAGTGTGAACATCGGCCGAGCTAACATGTGCGCATGCGATAGATTTGTGAATCGGCACAAGTAGCCGATTACCTATGCTGTACTGGCTGAGCTTCGCCGATAGATACGTTTTCTATTGGATGTGCCTATCCGATTCTTGACTGGAGTGTTAACCGAAGTAATTAGTGTTTGATGGGTTTGATTACATCAACAAAACAACCGATCGATGCATAGCAGACGTGGTTGTCTAGATCGGACCCGGTCGGTCAGGGTACTAGCATCGGATCGGACCGATAGGGGGGTTAACATCGGGCCGAGGGGCTTTTGTGGGTAGGGAAGAAGTCAAAAGGCTCATGGCCGATAGGGTCATGCCTATCGAAAATCGGCTGAACTAGTAGCCGATTGCTAAGCCTAGTTACAAAGGTGTATCAACTAAGTAGTCGATACACGAGGTAAACTAGAATCTTTACATAAGAAGGGGCTCTAACAAAATTGTAATCAAGACCAAAGCAAAGGTATGAGCATCCATATGAATAAGAGTTAATCAATCATCACAAAAAGTCTGCCATAGGGGCAGCAAGTACATCAGGCATGGTGCACAATTTATCTTTAGTTAATCTTTGGCAAGGGCTTTGGCTATCAATAGCTAATTAAATTTAGCGTCACACAAATAGTAGGCTAAAGATAAATCAAACATTTCACGTTCGAATTAGACCTCTCTTATGCTTTAAAGTTGTACAACAAGTCTAATTAAGATTTAAACAAGCGGCACAAGAAACATATTGTAATAACAAGCACCCATGACTAAATATAGCTTTAAGTGATTCCTAAATTATTCCAAGTTGTACATTATGACACAAGTGTCACATGGTTTTATGTATGTTAGCTAAGTTGTTTTAGGGTTGCGAGATAGTTTTAACAAGCATACAAACAATACCATGCTTAAGCAACCAACTTTTAAAGCCTATGCTCGGAATTTGAGCAACCACACAGAGACATTCGTTGTAACCCTAATTCATGTTGTAACATGACTTATTTAGGAACAAGGATCAGCTACTGAAATTCACAGGTAGGAAAACACTTCTTAGCAACATTCAACAAGAAAACTATATCTAAGACCCAATTAAATGCCGCATCTTGACATGCAGTAAAGATCTGGTAACACAGATTAACTTGCAGGATAACCTACTGATAAGGAGTGTAAAAACAGTTCACCAGCATTTATTGCCGACCTAAAGTATTTATTTTAGCCTCAACAAGACAAACTGAATAAAAATATATTTCTAAATATGAACATAGTTTCTGGGCACAAAATTTTTACAGTGAACTAAACATGTAAAACGTAAGCTATTGTATAAATTCATAAATTTTTGACTTCCAGCACTGTAGATATTAAATAACAAGCTAAAACAGGCATTACTCATGATTAAATCAAAACATCATGAAAGCAATAAACAAATAGTAGATTAAATCTTTTTCCTAAGTTCCTTATGCTAGAATAAAATTAATCCAACTGGCTTTACATTTATACCATTTTTCTATTATTTGCTATGCATTTTCAAAGCTTGTAACCACTTAAAATAGTATTCAAACTAGAGCAAAATTTTTCTATTAACACATATAAATTATACACATATTGCATAGATCTACTCACAAGGATTCCAAAATATCTTCATTTGACATTTTATGATTTTTATATCATTCCCTACGGATTTTCAAAGTTTTAAGCGATTTGGTCCATAGAAACTATACATATGAGTGTGCAACATTGCAGATAACCCCCTGACCTTGTTTCAATTGCTACACACGGTCCTTCACATGAACTGGGAGCAGAGAAGATGCTTGGGGAGGCTCGGTTCCGGTGGGAGGAGGTCACGCCAGCGGCCGGGGAGCTCGAGCAGTACACCGGGAATTCATTTTAAGGGTCAGAAGGCGAGGAGGAAGACCGGAAGGAGGTTCTCGACGGTGGGGGGCGGAGCCCAGTGGAGCAGGCAGCTCCGGCCGTGCGCTCCGCCGCCGTGCCGTGCCCGCAGCTCCACTCGCCCCTGCGCGCCGCTGCTCCACCTCCGCGCCGAACCGCAGCCGCCCCAGCCGCGCCAGCTCCCACGCCCGTGACGCCCGCCAGCGCCGCCGGCCTCCGCGCCAAGTCGCCCCGCCCGGCGCCTTGCGCCGCCGCCTCGGGCTCGCCCGCGCCGCGCGAGCGCCCGCCTCGCTCTGGCGCCGCCTGGAGCCCGAGCTGCCTGCTGCCGCCGGGGCAGGAGCGCCCCGCACGCCATCCGCCGCTTGCCTGGTGGAGAAGAGGAAGGGAGGCAGAAGAAGTACACAGCGCGGGGAGAGGATAAGGCCACGGTGGAGGAGGTGAAGAGGATGGAGGAGCAACACAGCTAGACGCGTGGATTTTTGCAGCAGGAGGTGGCGAGGATGGTCGGCACAGCGGTGGGCTGCAGAGCAGAAACAGAGCAGCGCCAAAGGAGGAAGAGAAAGGGGATTTTCCCAGGGACCTGTTTGTAATTTTAGAAAATTGCAGGGACCTCTTGGTAAAGAAGAATTTAACCATTGTTCTAGAGCTCAAACAAAAATATGGCCAAAATGAAAGTTGTACAACTTTTCAAACTCTACAACTTTGTTTTAGGGTTTGAACTCCAAAACTCAAAATATGAAGTTTTATTTTAAGACTTGGACTAAATTTGAATTTTATAAAATCTTTGTCCTTGTTAGGGTAAATTACATATAACCTTGGGCCTGTTTGCAAGATGCTAAGTAAGTCATAATTACTTACGTTATTACCCTTTGGCCTCTAGAAATTTTGGAAAGTTACTTTTGTAAATCACCTATTTTGCATAAAAGGACTTGTCCTTTTATAAAATTACATAAATACACTTTTTACTTGCACTTTAAATTTTCAAAAGCTTCACACAAACACACACACAAGCTTTACACTAACAAGCACATACTTCACACTAACAAATAATGTGCCTAGCTTATAAGTACATGAACTGTCACAGGCGATAGGGTTCAAACAAAACCCAATCCACTTGATTCACAAAAGACTTCCTTAAATCTAAGATAGCCTAACAGATTACGTTGGCTCCTATAACACAAAGTCTAGGCAGGCATTCAGATACAAGCACATGTTTCAGTACATCAACGTAACAAACAAGGCAATCAGGTCAATCCAAGATGTCATGTTGCATGCACGTTCTACACGTCCTCACAAACAAAAAGAACTGCCAAGTAATCTTGGTCTTACGTGGTTAAGTATGGTGGCATCATATAGATACGTCTCTCCCTATAACATCTAGTCGTTCTTACGTTCAAGCTTACGCAACGAGGTTAGCGTACCTACAGAAATTCACAAGATATATATATATACCGAACCTTTCATGCCAGCATGTCATGAAAGTGTCCCCAAACATTACTGTTCACTATAGAAACAGCATCTGTACTATTACCACCGAACAGACAACGTTAACATACGTCGTCGAAAAAACGTATTCACGGGGGGTACCGCAAAATGTGGGGGTATTGCTGTTCATACCCTGTACCTGACCATATACTCCTAATGTAGTCAACCGAAGTTGATACATTGGTAGCATCTCAAGTAGGCCACTGCTTGAGAAACAGCATTCGGTTCGCATCACCGACGGGAAGGCTAACTCCCCAGTTAGCTGAGGATCCTTACTCCTTACCTCATCGTCGAAGGTGTCGTTACAGAATGTAAGGTTGGGTTGTGCATAAATTTAAGTTTTGACATAAAGTAATGCTGGTAGTTAGGGTTATATATATATTATAGCCACCTCTAATTCCCTTATAAACAATACCCTAGGGCTTTACGTACTAAGCTCAATCCTTAACGAATCCAACGCGACTTTGCCAAACATTTTGTTGGTCAAACTTTTATACTGAAAGCATTTTTAAGGTAAAATGTATCTCCAGGGTAACCTTATAGCTCTGATACCAGCTGTGGCAGAACCAACCTGAATTATACCGGCTCATATACGCGAGTCCACTTCCGAGGGCTCCAACGTGCTTCAAACGGTATAATCCCTTGGCCTGTCGGGTAACGTCCCGATAAACCACCGATACATAGGATCAAATAAGGTTACCTCACACGAAGGTGAGTCCAGAGATACAGTCACCATCATATTTTACATCACAGAGAATTACATTACAAGAGTTTCCAAATTTAGAGAAAACATTACAAACTGTTAAAGCTATGGTTTTTGGCAGCGGAAAACATACGCGATGATTTATAGCACATCGTCAAGACGGATCTCATGCTAAGCCCAAGCACGACATCACTCGGTATCATCAATGTTGGTCGGGGACGGATCCCATTCCACGGACCAACCATCTGGAAGAGCACAGAGCCAAGACAGGGGAAGAGTAGGATCTTCAAAGGCTTTACCTGAAAAACATAAAACTAGCAAGGCTGAGTATACTAATACTCAGCAAGGCTTACCCGAGATTGGGTATACTTTAGCCCGTAACTAGACTCATGAAGGCATTGTAAAGGTTCTGGGTTTATTTTCAGCTGAAAAGCAACTAAGAGTATAACTTACTTTCAAGTTTTAGCTTTCAGATTCTAGCTTGATTAGCCATTCTAGGTAAGCACCTATACTAAACAAGCAAGATAGATATTATCATCCATCAAGATTATTTCATCAACAATTACACTTTTTACTCTATGTGGTAAAAGGGATAAGCAGTCTCATTCATCGTGAGAGGCGGACGATTCCTGAACCGAGATTCAACCTTGCAAGGTAAACCTAACACACACGCTTGGAATACCAACAGGGCGTTCTGAAGCAACCGTTTCCCTCATATTCCGGGTTATGGATCGGGGCCACCACAAGCGACTGCAGGACCGTACGCACACCAATTGTGCAGGACATACGTTTGTAGCGCGACTACAAAACCCGTATTCCTATCTTCCATGCAGAACGTACTCCCACACGTCGGTGCGTGTAAACATAAAATAAAAGTCGAGTGGTGGAGACGCGTTCCATTTGCCGGGCCAATCGGGTACTAGGCTTACCGCTTACCATATTTCGTGGTATGTGGCTACTACTTTCAAACGCTTAGCCACCACTACCACATGCTGCGACCTTAACCACTTTTAACAAAACAGACAGGGTAAACCTTCAGGTCACGATACAACACATGACCCTGTCCATCATCCTTATAGTGGTTACAGGAATGTAAACATTACAATTCCTATATCGCGCGAGTGATAGGAAATCACCCGACTTTTACCGGTCCTATTTAGCGGAGCATCTAAACGATAAGGACTCGGGTACAATACATTAGATTCCTAAAATCTCATGCAACTAGGGTTTCACTTCAATTCCTAGACGTAATGCAGGATATATAATGTATAAGTGAAATGGTAATAAGTTGAAATACTGGGATATGCATCGGGGCTTGCCTTTATTGGTGGGGCTGAAGTCAGTAAAGTTAAGATCGTCCGAACTTTGGTTCGGGGCTTTAGATAATCCCTTGGTGACGTTTTCTTGGTCTTCAGGAATATCCTCTGCAGACTTCTAGGAGATCTTGTAGGTACTGTCTGCGGAAGTAGTCGTATCTACATGCAATGCAACATTACATTCAAAGTGTGCATATGAAACTATCTTACTTCACAATAAAGTTGCAATCCAACACTCATTCAACATACTACTCACGTAACAACTCAAAAGATCTGAAGCTAAACTTAGACAGAGCTATAGGGGAACAACTAATAGAATCAGCTACTTGTTGAGGGTTACAACAGAGCCGATTGGAAACAACGGGGGTTTAGTCGATTGAAAGGTGCATCGGTTTGGATCGGCCAATAGCAAGAATCTTAAGATCGTGTGTGCATCTCCAATACATCAACTATGTGCAGCCGATGTAGGACAGAATAGAAGAATTATATTGGCAGTAGCCGATATTAGAAGGGTAACAATCGGATCAACTAACCAGCCGAGGGTAGAAGCATACCAAAAGAAGGGCATCGGTTGACAGTTGTTACACAGAAACATCATAGACTCAAAGGAAACGGATGCTTAGTGGCTGAGCTGATAGTCAACACTGAAGCATAGCTGCCGAGATGTATAAGCTAAGCAACAAATATACCTGAGTTAACAAGGATCTTTATATGGAAAGGACATTAAGAAGACCGGAATCAAGACTAGAATAACGTCTTGATGGCAGGGATAGGAGTACTCATGTGAAAAGATTAACTAGATATTACATATCTCTACTTAAGACGTATATTCTATGACTTACTTTTCAGCTATAACACAAGCATATAACACAAGGTACAAATAAAGCAGTCATTCTCTAATATACAACCTAGATCACAAATCAAGACTTTCAATTCAAGAGCACAATATAAAACTTGTAGGGTTTGACTTAGAGTTCCAAAACAAAATTGATTTTACATTTTTATGAACTTCCTACGAAAATCTATGAAATGTAGAAGTTCACTGATTTGAAATAAAGAAAGTTCCGGAAACATTTACAGAGAACACCTTAGAACTTTTTAAATTAAAGCAATTAAGTCCCTGGTCGGGAAAAACAGAGAACAGGAAGATAACGACGATATTCCGGCAAAGGGAATCGCGGGCATTAGAAAGATTCAGTGGATTAGGGCAAACCTTGGTTATGGAGGAGAACACGCAGAAAGTAAATTCCCGCGGTGAATAGGATTGGTGACAATAAGATGAGCTCGACGATGACAAGATTCCGTGGTTGACGAAGAAGCTTGCCGGGGATTGCAGTAGGTAGAGAATGGCCGAACAGGTAATCCCTGCGGTGATTTGTGGTCTTGCTCGGCGATCGACGAGAAATAGGAGCTGCTGGATGTCGTGGGTCCCTGGGACGAAACGACAGAGCCGAATTGGTTCGCTGGGACAACTCCGCCGCGAACCTCCAGGGTCCAACTGCTTACGAGCTAAGCCTTCTTTTGCTCACGCACGTGTGCCACTGAAACACGGCCGGCACACCCGCGTAGCATTCTGCAGGACTACCGTGTTTGGTTGCACCGAAGCTCCTTCGAGCTCGTCACGCCTGACAGCCGCCTTCGCTCCGCAACTTCTCATTCCGACTTGCCGCGCCATAAGCGCTTCTCCGCCTCCGCGAGAATCAAGGGAGCTCACCGTGTGTGGCTCCTCTGAGCTCACCGCATCCGGTCGCCACCTTCACACATCATCGCTCTGCACGTCATCGCCCTGCATGGTTATTCTTCTTCCTTCTGTTGCCGAGCCCGCATTCGCCTCGGCCTTGCCGCGTCGCAGATCCCTCCGCGATCGTCCTTGCCAAGGAATTGCCGTGCGCGACCTCGTTGCCCTTCGTGCGGGTCCGTCCCGAGCCGCCACGCCTCACCTCCATTCATGCACACCCAAACCGCGCGCGTCCTTGGCCCGCATTGCGCTGCTGCCCACGCGTCTGAAACCGCCCTGCGCGCCACTGCTCGCTTCGGGCCATTCACCTCCGCTTGAGCCCTGCTCCTGCGCTGAGCTTACGCCGCCTGCATCTGCGCCGTGCTTGCTCCAACCTTGTTGTGTCATTCCCGCGCATCCATACTCCAGCGCTTGCACTCCAGCGCGCAGCGTGCCATCCGCTCCTCGCATGCCCACGCTTCTACTCCGACCGCCCAGCGTTCACACGCTCCTACTGCCGACTGAGCCAGCGCCTCCTGAGCTCGCACGTCCTCGCCGCGAACCACTCGCGCGCCTGCCTGCTCGGCCTCCACTCCACCTACGGGCGCTCGTTCGCACCACTGCCGCACCCTCGCCGGCTCCCTGTGTCCGCGCTCCAGTCAAGCCGCCCTGCATCGCCGGTTTCCTCCCGCCTATCTCGCTCTGGCGTCGCTCTTCCTCGGGCCCACCCGCACCAGAGCCCGTGCCGCACCTGCTCCTGCGAGCCGCTTCTCCTTGCTGCGCGCCAACGCACCTCCACTCGCCCGCGCACACGCTCCTGCTACCACTCCAGCCGCCACACTGCTTCCGCTGCGCTGCGCCCAATTCCCGTGCTTGCACGCTGCTGCCGTCTGAGCCAGTGCCCTGCTTCCCAACCGAACCGCCCGAGCCCGCCGTCGCCTGGCTCAGCTCCAACCGCGGCCCACCGGCCGAGCCGCCCGTTCTGGCCTCGTCCGCACTGCAGCCGCGCTGCCAGGCCGCAGCTGCGCGCCACCACCGCCCTGCCTCAGGCCTGCGCCCGCTCGCTCAGCCGCACGGCGCCTGCGCCGCGGCCGCACGCCCTGCGCCAGCTGCTCGCCGCCCACGCGCCCGCGCCTCACGCGCCTTCGCTCACCGCTCGGGCCCCTGCGCGCGCTCGCCCGGCCCCGCTGCTGCCAGAGCCGCGCGCCTGGCCCACTGCCGGCCGCTCGCCTCCGCCTGCCGTCGCGCGCGCCCGGCCCGCTTACCGCGTCCGCCCGCGCCTGAGCCTGGCGCCGCCGGACCCCTCTCAGGACCGCCACCTGCGCGCGCCGCTTCATCGCCCACGTGCCTGGGCCGCGCGCCTGCCGCGGCCCGCCCAGCGCTTGCTCCTGTGGCGCCGCCCGAGCGCCTGGTAGAGGAGAGGAAGGGAGGCAGGGGAACACCGATGGAGAAAAGGGAGGGGAAAACGGGATTGGACAGTGCTGCCGCCGGTGGGGGAAAGAAATGCCAGAAGAGGATAAGGGGAAGAGAGATAGCAGAGAAGAAAGACAACTGGGATTCTCCAAGGGCGTATACGCAAAATCAGAGAACTGCAGGGGCCTATTTGTAAAACAAAATTTCCCGCTGATTTAAGATCCAAATGAAGAAATGCCCAAAACGAAAGTTGGAGAGTTTTTCAAACTCTACAACATTGCTTTAGGGCTCAAGTTCAAAAACTCAAAACTTATATTTTTACACGTGAATCTTTGAACAAAAGTCGGATTTGAATTGCTTTTGTCCTAAAGAGTGAAACTTTATAAAATTCAGGACTTAAATGCAACCATTTATGACACGTCATAATGACGGGATAGACTCGTCATAATGACTGGATAGACCTGTCATGATGACTTGCATTTTTTTACACTTAAGTCCTGAGTAAATTTTGAAAGTTACTTTTGTAAATCAAACATTTGCATAAAAGGACTTGTACTTTTATAAAATTACATAATCACCCTTATTTTCACCACTTTACCCAAAATTTTTACACACTTCAACATAGACATTTCCAATGAAACTTTTGGATAAATAAATATATATTTTTACAAGGGATAAAATAAGAAAAGCATATCTACAAAACCATCTTTTACTCATTTTGAAATTACCTTTATCCAAATACATTTTGCAAAAATAACCCTAGGTTTTTCTGTAATTACAAAAATACCCTTTTTACTTACACTTTAAATTTTCAAAAGCTTCACATAAACACACATAAGCTTTATACAAACAAACATATATTTCACACTAACAAAATATTTGCCTAGCATTACAAGTACACGAACTGTCACACTGTTAGTGTTTGTAGCTGACAATTTTACTCTAACTTTCTTTCAGCATGTGTAATCCATTATAAAATTTTAGATACCAGTAACTTAGGTTAGACTAAGATATAAATTTAAGCTTAGATTCAAATATAAATCATGAATAATAATTCTGGTTTATGAAAATTTATGAAATTAAATTAGAGTGTTACTTTTAAGTAGAGTAATATGTTCACCAAATTTCAGCACAAGATCTTGTGTAGAACTTCTGATATAAATAGATCTTAATATCACAATGCTGTTTTTGTTTATTTTATAGCATAATTGCTATAAGGATAAAAATCTTGATAAAATCACAGTAGCTTAGATTCAGATTACACTTTCTCCGGTAAAATTTTTATCCTTAGGTTTGCAGTAGATCAAACTAGAAAAATAGTTCATGATCTAAATGTTGTTTGATTAATGAAATAGTACATGATCTAAATAATTCAGATCACATGTCATTTAATGCAATTAAGTAATGTAATTTAATACTCGATAAATGACTGCCCGTAAAAGAAGTTTAATTAAATTTTTTGGTTGCAACTTTATCGTGAAATAAAATGGAAGTATATGCATTCCCTCAACTGTGATATTTGCATATCATATAGACTCGACAACTCTCGCTGACGGAGATTACCAGCTGATTCCGGAACCAGAAGGGGATATTTCTGAAGACCCCAGGAATGTCAGCAGAGATTTAACTGAAGACCCGAGCCCCAATTCGGAGGATTTTATTAACATCTCTGACCCCAGCCCCACCAGCGAAGGCAAGCCCCGGACATAAACCGCTATTTTTACTACACTGCAATTTATATATTCATGTATATCTACTTGTGCATTTAGGTTTCCAGGAATTGCATTGAAACCTTAGTTGCATATTCCTAGGAACCTATGTATTGAATACTAGAACCTGAGTATCCAGAAGTCTTTCCAGACGATTTGCCTGGAATGCCACCAAATCAGGATATCGAGTTCATTATTGAGCTCCAACCTGGCACAGCTCCTATTTCCAAGAGGCCATATCGAATGCCGCCTAATCAATTGGCCGAGCTAAAAGTCCAACTTCAAGATCTTCTTGACAAGGGTTTCATATGCCCAAGTGCTTCACCTTGGGTATGCAGACTGAGCAAGTTAATCAGATTCTTGAAGACATGCTCCGAGCTTGTATCATTCACTATGGTACGAACTGGGACAAATATCTAGCCTTGATCGAATTTTCTTATAACAACACCTATCAATCCAGTCTTCAAATGGCTCCATTTGAGGCGTTATACGGTCGAAGATATCAAACTCCTTTGAGTTGGTCTGAGACCGGTGAACGCAAAATCTTAGGACCAGACTTAGTTACGGAAGCTGAAAATAAAGTCAAGCTTATCCAAGCCAACCTTAAGGCAGCCCAGTCTAGACAGAAAAGTTATGCAGACCTAAGGAGAAAACCATTACAATTCCAAGTAGGAGATTATGTCTATCTTCGAGTATCTCCCACTAAGGGTGTTCAACGTTTCGACATAAAAGGAAAGTTAGCACCGCGATATATCGGACCTTTTGAGATCACCGAAGCCTGTGGCCCAGTGGCTTACAGAATTCCTCTTCCTTCTCAGTTGGCTGCCATTCATGATGTCTTTCATATATCCCAACTCAAGAAATGCATCAAAGTGCCTACTGAGATCATTGAGCAAAAAGCCATCGAGATCGAGCTTGGTCTATCTTATGTCGAACAACCCCTTCAAATTCTAGATACCAAGGAGAGAATCATTAGGAGGAAGAACATCAAGATGTACAAAATCTTTTGGGACCACCATACTGTAGAAGAAGCCACCTGGGAATCTGAAGATTATCTTCGGAAAAATTTCCCTGATTTTCTTAAAATTCATTAGGTATCTACTTTCCAAATCTATCATTCCTATAATCTCGGGACGAGATTCTTTTTAGGGGGGAAGGTTGTGACACCCTAGGTGTCAAAATTGTAACACATTAGGAAAGAATGTGTAATGTAGGTATTGAATTGAGTAACATTGAGTGAGTGTGTGGAAATAAGGACTTATGTGTAATTTTTTTAAAATATGAGTCCTTTTATGCAAAATAATTGAATTACAAAGGTAACTTTTAAATTCTACTAGGGGTTAAAGTGTAAGAATAATATTCATCATTGCAGTACATAAAATTTGCAATTAAGTCCAAAAATACATGAAATTTACCCTAATAAGGACAAAAAATTTATAAAGTTTGAATTAAGTCCAAGGTTTTAAAATAAAACTCTATCCTTTGAGTTTTTGAATTTGAACCCTAAATAAAAGTTGTAGGTTTTGAAAAGTTCTACAATTCTTGTTTTGACCATTTTCTAATTTGGGATATAAAACAGTGAGAAAATCTTGTTTTACATCAAGGACCTGGAATTTTTGAAATTTCACATCAGCCCCTAGCGCCCCCCCCCCTTTTCTTCTTCCTCTGCTTCCCCCTCTGCTGCGCAGCAGCACCGCTGCTGGCCGCCACTGCAGCTCTGCCAGCGCCACCTCCTGCCTCTGGCAGCTCCCACGCGGTGCCCCCAGGCTGGCTGCCGCCGTGGCCCTCTCCTCTGGCCTTCTCCCACGCGCGCCACGCCGCCCCGCCTCTGCCCGAGCATCGCCCGCAGCCGCCACACACGCCGTCAGCCGCCGGCAGCTGCTACTGCTCGCCGTGCACTCTCCTGGTCTTGAAGCACGCTCCAGGACGCTCCTCGACTTCTTCTACCCCCTCACGCGCCCGCTGTTGCCTTCTTCTTTCCTCTGTTCAACTACTTTCGCCGGATCTCCGCCGCCCGACCGAGCTGCCACCTCGCCGTCGCCGTGGTCAGCACCCCAGCAGCCTATAAAGCCCTCTCTTTTCTTGCCCCAGCACTTCCTGAGCTCACTCTTATGCTATTTCACCATTTCATAAGCGCAGAGCAAGATCGCAGCCCCGGATCCACCATCGCCACCCGTTCTTCATCTCCGGCGAGCTCTGCTCACCGTGGGCAGACGCCATTAGCCTGCCCCTGCTCAAATTAATCCCCGAGCAAGCTTCCTCATTGCCTACCGGTGCTCCCCGAACCTACCCCGACACCAATCCCCTACTAGGTCGCCCTACCGACGCTCGCCGTCGAGGTTCTTCTCTGCCGCCATTTGGCTCACCGTAGATCCGCCGCTCCAGTCGTTCTCCACCCTCGACAAGTGTACCACCCGAACCACATCACCCCGGTGCAGCTCATAGACCACACCCCCACCCCTCTCCGATCTCCAGCACGCCGGAACACCGCCGCCGTAGTCGAGCTCTATCGCCGCCACCTTGGGCCATCGTCGTTCCACCCCCTTCGGTCGACCCCGACCTTCACATCACCCCAGCAAAGTCCGCTCTAGCCTCCTGATCATTCCTGACCAGTTCCCCCTCGCTGCCGGTGACCATCATCGCTGGAATTCGGCCGGCGAGTCTTGGCTCTTCTTCCCCGGCGAGCCCGGGGACTCGATTGCAACAATCTAAATCTTTCTGAGGGCCTGGCTGCAAGATTCCAGCCCCTCCCTTCAATTCAAATCCCTGATCTTTGAAAATTGGTAGGAAATGGTAGAAAATTAAAAAATGCCAAACCAGTTTTGTTTGAATCATTAAAGTAAACTCTTGAGCTGAATGAGTGAATATTTTGAATTAGAATAAATATTAGGAAATGGGTGTGCTAATTAGATCTCTTGATCCATAGCTATGCTGTTGTTGAAATTTGAAACCTAGGATGTGTGTCTCATGTATAGCTTTATGTAAAATTTGTAGACTCAGAACTGTTCCCTAGCTATGATGTTTAAGTGTCTTTGTTTTATATTGATGAAAGCTTTAGGATTTATTCAGGGGTGAATCTGTTAGTGTTTGTAGCTGAAAATTTTACTCTAACTTCCTTTCAGCATGTGTAATCCATGATAAAATTTTGGATACTAGTAGCATAGGTTAGACTAAGATATAAATTTAAGCTTAGATTCAAAGATAAATCATGAATAATAGTTCTGGTTTATGAAAATTTAAATCCCTTGGTGACGTTCACTTGGTCTTTAGAATTATTCACTGCAGACTCCTAGGAGATCTCATAGATATCGTCTGCGAAAGTAGTCGTATCTACATGTAATGCAAACATCACATTCAAAGTGTGCACATAAAATTATTTTACTTCACGATACAATTGCAATCCAACACTCATTTAACATATTACTCATATAACAACCAAAAAGATCTAAAACTAAACTTAGGTAGAGCTTTAAGTGGACAACTAATTAAAATTGACTATTTGTTGAGGTATAGAGCTGATTGAAAACAAAAGGGTTTTAGCCGATAGAATCAGCAAAGGAGGGAGTTATCTACATAGTTTTTAGGAAATCTGCTGATTTCTGTTTGGAAGAGAAATCGGCAGGAGCGGTCCCTGTGTATGATCAGAGGGGATTAGCCGATTTGGGTTCACCTAAGGTCAAATCTGCTGATATAGAGAGGAACGTTGAAGGTACAGTACTCCAAGGATAGAAAAAGGAAAGTCTATTCGATTGGTTGGTGCATTGGCCTTGGCCTTAACCGATTCATGTGCATCAGGTCCAGCCGACTGGATGTCTACTGGTGCTAGCTGATTGGCTAAAGCTGTATCGGCCGTGCCTAACAGAGACTCTTATTGTGTTAACTTGCCGATCTGTGGTGGTGTGTTTCGGTAGGTGCAGCCGATATGCCATCTAAATCGGATGTCTAGCTGATCACTGTGCGCATCGGCATAGCCGATTTGTGTTTTTAGCAAACTAGTCAATCTATGAACATCGGCACGCTAGCCCATCAGGGTATGTAACTATTCAATATTGGAAGTAGCCGATTGTGCAACAACTACTCGACTCGTGTAGCATGTAACTATTTGATTGCGCATTGGTAAACTAGTCGAGAGTGTGAACATCGGCCGAGCTGATATGTGCGCATGTGCTAGATTTGTGAATCGGCACAAGTAGCCGATCAGTGCATTTGCAAAACTAGTTGATTAGTGAACATCAGCTGAGCCGATTTGTGCACGTGTACTAGTCGATCGGTGAATCGGCATATTAGCCGATTTACACATTGGGCAGAACTAGTCGAGTGATGTATTGGCATAGCTAATTGATTAGTGCGAGTAACTAGCCGATGGTGCATTGGTAGATTAGTGGAACTATGTATCAGTACAGTCTGTGTCTTGGCGTATTTAGCCGATTGGTGGGTCGGTTGTGTAGCTAGTTTTCACCCTTAATGTTCTCCTATATTTACTGGGTTATATCAGCCGTGTAGCTGATTGTCCTACTCTGCACTAACTGTGCCTAACTGAGATGTGCTTAAGTGTTATCCTAGGTAACTAGGTATGGCTGCATCGGCTTGATTACGTCGGTAAAACAATCGATTGACATCTAGCCGATGGGGCCATCTAAACTGGATCCGTTACAAGAACCAAATAGAATAGAACACTAATATTGGACTAGGCTGATGAGATCACAAGCGCGGAACTAGACTAAAAAGAATGTGGCTGAGGGGCTTGTGCTGATAGATGTGTTGCTAAAAAGGGCGTGTGGTGGGTAGGCATATAGCCGATGGGTGTCTACAGACGCGCAGCCAAAAGGCATGTGGCCGATAGGGGTGTGTTCTATGGGTGTATAGCTGAGGGGGTGTAGCCAAATATCTTAGCTGATAAATCGGCTGGTATAAGTGTGCTGACAGAGAAGGGTAACTAAAATGGATTGGTTATATCTGGCCGTTATAGAAAATGACCAGAATTGGCTTGGATCAGCTGATAACAAGAACCCTAAGATCGTGTGTGCATCTCCGATACATCGACTATGTGCAGCCGATGTAGGATAGGACAAAAGAATTGTATCGGCAGTAGCCGATAGTAGAAAGATAACCGTATCGGCTAACCAGCCGATGGTAGAAGCATATCAAATGAATTGCATCGGCTGACAGCCGTTACAATGAAACATCATAGATTCAATTGGAATGGATGCTTAGCGGCTGAGCTAATAGCCGATGCTGAAGCATAGCTACAGAGATGTATTAGCTAAGCAGCAGATACACACGAACTAACAAGGATCCTTATACGAAAAGGACCTTAAGGAGACTACAATCAAGACAAGGACAATGTCTTGATGGCAGGGACATGAGCACTCGTATGAAAAGATTAACTAAACATCACACATCTCTATCACAAAAATATGAGCTAACACTACCAAACTTATCAACAATGCAACACGAAAGACATTCTATTTATCAAACATGTTATTTACTCTTTTACTAGGCATTCAATTATCAGGTATTATCTAAATTGTTTAGTTACATTAGGTAACAAGGTTGATTACCCTAAACATCTAAACTAAATACATTAGGTAGTATACTTGGTTATCTTAAGCAAACAAACTAATTACACTTAACATCTTTATGCAACAGATTAATCAAAATAAATGGTTTAAATAAACAACATGTAAAATTTAAATGAATTTTATAGAGCAATGCACTTTAAAAGGCTATAAAAATTACTTACCATTGCTTTAGTCTAATTACATTTACTGTAAATTTATCAGGATTTTATTTAAAGAGGAACTATGCCACAAAATTAAACAAGAAAACACATTAAATGATTAAGATACATTTATAACTGTAGTTCTATACTAGATCTGGGGTTCAAAATTTATGGACATGTTCTACTGTACAAGAGTAACATTTCAACATATTATCATAATTATTCATGAACCAGAACTATTGTTCATGAATTTCCTTTGAATCTAAGCCTATATTCATAACTTCCGTTACACTAGGTTTCTGACTCTCAAAATTTTATCATGAACTAAACATGTTGAAAGAATGCTAAGGTTAAATTTTAAGCTACAAACAGGAACGATGCATTTGGAATTAGTTTATGAGGTTTTCATCAACATACATCAAAAATATTCAAACATCATAGCTAAACAATAGATCTGGCCCTACAAATTTTACACAAAGCTATTCAAGATATGCATAACTTATGTTACAAAGTTCAGCTATAGCACAGCTGTGAATCAAAAGATCTAATTAAAGCATCCATTTTCTACTAATTAAATCACAGCACAAGGTACACAGATTCATCTCATGATCATAACACAAAAGTTGCAGTATTTAACCCAAGGATTCAAACCCAACTAGTTTGACATTTTTACCATTTTTCTACTATTTACTACGATTTTCCAAATTTTCAGCCAGAAATTTCAAGAAGGTCCAGCGCAACACTATTCATCTGAGTCATGGGTTGTGCAGATAGGCCCCTGGAATTCTTCCTATTGTTGTGTGGAGTCCCTGGTCGCGATTTTTGGAACAGAAAAAACTCAGTGAGCTCGATTTCGGCGATGGGGTGCTTCCCGGCGGCGAGGGAGAGGTGGGGGAGCCTGAGGGACACAAGAGCTAGCTTTGGATTGGCTCGGTTGAAGCCGGAGTGGCTGGAGGAAGGCCGGCGACGGTCGGGCTTGGTCACGGCGGCGATGTTCCGGCATGCTAGGTGTCAAAGAGGCTCGGTGAGGTGGTCCAGGGGCTTCCTCGAGGTGATGTAGTCCTACTAGAGTGATCGGCGAGGGGTGGGAGCTGCTGGACGGCCGGGTCGACGGGGAGGCCGAAGCGGCGGCAGAGGAAGGTCGACGGTGAACATCAGTGGGACGGTCTGGTGAGGGGTTTGCGCCAGGGTGGAGTCGGGGAGCACCGGTAGGGAGTGGAGAAGCTCGGCAGGGGGGGTCGAGTAGAGCGGGGAGGGGCTGATGATGACTGCCCACGGTGAACAGGGGCGGCGGCGGCCATGGCAGCGGGTGGTTCTGTTCGAAGAAGCAGAAGAAGGAAGGAAAGGAAGAGGAGGGCGAGAGCAAGAGAGTAAAGGAGGGTATGCTGGCACTTGTTTGCGGACATAAGTAGGAGGAGGAGGAGGGCAGGGGCACGGCACAGGTGACAGCGGCGGCGACAGAGCAGTGAGAAAACAGAGAGGAAGAAGAAAGGGAATTTTCCCAAGGACCTGTGCACAAATTTAGAAAATACAGGGGCCTAGGTGTAAAGAAGAATTTAACCACTGTTCTAGAGTTCAAATGAAAAAGTGTTTAAAACAAAAGTTGTGCAACTTTTCAAATCCTACAACTTTGTTTTAGAGTTTAAATTCAAAAACTCAAAGAATGAAGTGTAAATTTAAAACCTTGGACTAAAATCAACATTATAATGTTTTTGTCCTAAAAGGTGTAAATTTCATAACATTTAGGACCTAAATGCAAGCATTTATGACATGTCATGATGACTTGACCTAATGGCAAAAATTTATGACATGTCATGATGACTTGACCTAATTGCAAGCATTTATGACATGTGATGATGACTTGACGTAATTGTAAGCATTTATGACATGTCATGATGACTTGCACCTTTTTACACTTTAGCCCTTAGTACCTTTGAAAGTTACTTTTATAATTCAACTGCGTGCATTAAAGAGCTCATACTTTTGAATAATTACACGTAGGTCCTCATTTTCACAAACTTCACTCAACTTCACACAAATCAACACATACATTACAAACGAAACTTTTGGGTAAATACACATTTTTTTACAGGGGGTAAAGTAAGAAAAACGTGTTAGCAAAACTACCGTTCACTTATTTTGAAGTTACCTCCTATCCAATTATATTTTGCAAAAACAACCCTAGTTTTTCCGTAATTATAAAAATACCCCTTTTACTTGTATTTAAGTTTTTAAAAGCTTCACATAAACACACACAAGGTTTACACTAACACGCACATACTTCACACTAACAAATAATGTGCCTAGCTTGCCAGTACATGAACTATCACAGAGCCTCCGGCCAAAAGGATTTTACAAAGGCGAGGGCGTGGCTGACACACGCGACCGGGGCTTCTGAGAGGAACTTGACGACCTTCTGCGGCGCTCTGCGAAGTCGCTCCAGCAAGGGCCGCTCGCCTGCTTCACCTTCTTCTGGTGGATCCACCATGTCCAGCAGCTCCTGGGCGGCCCCCTGAGGTCCTCCAGCTCCTTTTGCCGCCGCTCATCCTTCTCGCTCAGCGTCTTGATCTGCTGAAGGCTGCCGACAAACTGTTGTTCGGTGTCGGCGATGACCTTCTGCAGTCTCTCGACGTCATCTGTACAGCGATACAGCATATTCTTCACGTCAGTAAGCAGCTCTTCTTTATGTGTTAAGATTTTCCTAAGCTCTGCGGTGAAGATATTTTCAGAATTCAAGACAAATTGCTAAGTGGAAGTACTCGAGGGAAGAAAGGGCTTGCCTTGGTGCGCTTTCTTTTGTTCTTTGAGCTACTCCTGGTGCACCTTCTTTTGACCCTCAAGTTGTTCCCGGAGCTCGGAGTTGGCCCTTTCGAGATTCCACAGATCATTCTTGAGGAGCCATGTCTCCCGAGTCCACTCTGCCTTCAGCTTGTCAAGTTCTCACCGGAGATAAATGTTCTTCGTCAGCTCCTCGGATATGCGCTTTTCCTTGGCAGCAAGCTCCTGGTGACCACTCACGATTGTTTTCAACTTCTTGGATTTCTTCTGTGAGTGCATGATCACGTTCTGCATAGAGGGGGAGATTAAGACAAGCCATTCAACAACGCATACAAGCAGAAGAGTTGTCACGTCTTACCATGGCAAAATCGTATAACTCCTTGTAGGCCTTCTTGAAGGTTTTTATGTTATTGGCCGTCAGCATTGGATCATCCACCAAATCTATGGTGATGACGTTCTGGTACCCGGGCTCGGCCATCAGCAGCTCTCCAGGATTCGAGGTCCCCGCGGCTTCTTCAGAAGGTGATTGCTGGGCACCTGCACATCAGGAGGCATTCAGTACATAATGTCTGGGGTCTAAGAAGCCAGCCGAGGGCGGTCAGACGCTTACCTGTGCCATCCACAAGAGTGGTGTCAGGGGCCTTGACTTGTTCCTCACCACCAGCCCTGGCTTCGGCTTGTTGTGGCTCGGGGGATAGCAGGTCGGGCAGCGTCGTGTCTGCCTCGGGGGCTGGCCCCTGGGGCGTGGGCTCCTCTTGGGCTGCTGGCTCGGGGGCTTGAGTTGCGGCAGCCTGTTTCGGCTTGTGCTTCACAGCGCTTGCAGACCTAATGAAGTCGAGTCAGCTATACCATTACAAATCAAAAAGAGCAGAATGTTCATTATGCAGCAAGATGCAAACTTACGGTGCAGACTTCTTCATGACAGCCTTCTTCACCCTCATAGTCCGTCATGTTTTGGTCGCAATACCTGTTGCTGGCGGCGGGGTTATACCAGCTGGTGGCATGGTGCCTGCCATGGCAACGGTCACCACTCCTGTCGCAGAAGCAGATGGAGCTGATCCCACCTCTTCGCGCTCGGACTCGGAAGGAGAAGCAGAAGGACTGCAAACGGGGGAGTTGTCTCAGTGTGCAACAATACCAATATTTGGCGATTCAACAAGGCAGCAAACTCATACCTGGAGGACTCAACTACTTGTGCTTTCCGCTTGCGCACAACCCGACGACCCTGCGGGACCGTAAGCAGAGTTTCGGTCAACTCCATGGCTGGTCCGGGGGAGTTGTCTCTCCTCGCCTCCCCCTTGGTTTCCTTCTCCGCCAGGGGGCTCCCGTCCTCCGTGGACTCGCTGCTGTGCAGAGCCTTGGCTACTCAAGCCCTCTTTGCTTCGGCAGCAGCGCTGGGGAGAAGGTGGTCCGGGCGAGGGATGTCAGGTTGTGGAGGGTAGCTGCTGTACAATTCTGTCTGCCCCTGCAGAAAGTTTTCAGTTAGCCGTGGTAGAACAGAATTTGTTTTCAACATAAAGTATTCGAATACTTACCGGCTTCGGAGGCTTTTATGCAGTAAACAGCTACGGGACGTAGGGAACTACATTCACATCTAGTAGCACCCGTCCGACCTGGGTGAGTGCAGCTTCATCCGTCAGCTCCTCTGCGCACATGCGAGGAGGATCTTTAGCGCCCTTGTACTCAAATCCAAGTATATTGCCTTGCTGGATTGGCTGGACTCGGCGCTTGAAGAAGGAAAATATCACGGATGCACCGGTCACTCCCATTTCCTTATAAGCTGCTATGGTATCCAGCAACTCTTCGACTTGATCCATGTCCCCCCTGGGAAGTTCGATATTCCACTCTGGTCTTATGACAGGTGGTTTATTTGACTTTTCTGGGAGTTGGGGGGGTATGATTTTCGATGTAGAACCAATGATTCTTCCACCCGGGAATGTTGGAGGGGAATTTGTACGACAAGTACTTGTCGCCGGCTTGTTGTCTGAGTTGGATGCCAGCGCCCCCTACAACAGATGGATTTTTGGAGGTGGGTTGTGGTTTTACTCGGAAGAGAAAGCAGAAAAGATCCCAATGGGGTTCGATTTCAAGGAAGGCTTCACATAAATGAATGAAGATTGCGATATGGCAAATGGAATTCGGGTTGAGATGATGGAGCTCAAGCCCGTAGTAGTAAAGGAGGCCACGGAAAAAGAGCAAGAGGGGAGGGCCAGACCCCATTCAGTAAAATGGTAAAATGTGACGATTTCGTCTACATTTTCCATGGGGAAAGGTTCGCGAAAGGAGGGGCGCCAGTTGACAAGATTCTTATCTTGAAGCAACCCCTCGAAAACAAGTTTACTAAGGCCGTTAAGGGAGCACTTACTGTGCGCCCACTCTCCAGATGGCTGCTGCACCTCTTTCTTCTTCCCATCCTTCTCAGATTTCTTGGGTGCCATTTCCAGATCCGCTCGCCACGAGTTGCTCGGGGGCTGCGGGGAAAGGGGCGGGGAGATTTTGGTTGGATTGGGGCTCTCGAAGAGGGTGAGGGCGGATTGCGGCTCTATTTGGGGGATTTGGAAAGTTCTTGGCTGATTGCAGATTGGAAGCGCGGATTTTACCCCCAAGTTACCGCGGGGTTAAATAACCGGCGGTTGGATTCAGATTTACTGTTCCGAAGGGGACGAACCGTCAAAGGGAATATTCGGAAGCCGAGGGGTCGTTTGGTGGACTCTTGGATAAATTATTCGATTAATCATTTTTCTGGGTCTATTGTCCCGAAAAAAGGGTTTTTTTGAATTCTAAAATCTAATTTCCATCATTTGTACCATCGCTCCAATTGTTCAACGTGGGAACATTTTTTCTCTGCATGCCACGACTTTTGGATCCTTATTTCCAAATTTGAGAGATTTGGATTCAAGGCTCGAGGGCTGCGGGATACGTGGCATCGACTAGTTATTTTTCAAATTTATTTGAAAAGTAAGGAAGATTCCAAACTAATGCGACCCTTAGCCTGATTCTCCGATTCAACCTAAGGCTCGGGGGCTACTCCATATGGAGTGTGATTTTTCAATCGCACACCATATCAAGGATATAATACGGGGCATGAGCACCTCATAGCTTCGATGCAGCCAAGAAGGTACTCGAAGAAGAACTTCAAGACGGAGCTTCAAAAGAAGCCGAAGACTACTTCAAAAGTACTCGAGAAGCCTGCAGTACTCAGCTACGAAGAGCTCGGGGGCTTGTCAGACCTGGGGCCACGGGACTGTGTACATAACATAGTTTCAATAGGCTTAAGAGATAAAGTCTGTCTTATCTCTTATTTATCTCATTTATCTCTTTTTTGTTCCGTATGAATAGGAAAAAAAGCTAGTCAGTACAGAAAGAATCTACTTGAGTTGTATACGGTTACGATTCCTTATCTAGTATTGGACTAGGATTCTTGTAACCCTGACCTCCCGGATATAAGGGGGGCAGGGACCCATTCAAGGCAGAACATCAACACCCAAGGGAATACAAACTACCATACAGGGCGTAGGGTATTACGCACCTCGCGGCCCGAACCTGTCTAAATCTTGTGTTCCTTGCACCTTCGAGTTCCTGATCTCGGCGTCTCCTCACCTAAACTTACCATCTAGGGTATACCCTTCGGTGGGCAGCCGGTAAAACACCGACACCTCTGCAGAGTGAAAACTGATATATCAGCCGTGCTCATGGTTATGAGCGGCTTGGACCCTCACATGATAATTGAACTTGAAGATGAATTAAATCGTGGACCATGTTTATGGTTATGATTATGGTTATGGTTGTGGTTATGCTGTATCTCTCCTATCTCTTTAAATGTGGATTTTGGTATGAACTTATACCTTAGTAATTAGGTGCTAATAAAACTTGACCAACTAAAATTGCTTATCACAGTAAGCCAGTCAGCCTTTCCTTGATTTTGGCCTTCATGTCATATAATTCCCAACACTTGCTGAGTGCCAACCATAAGCGTACTCACGCTTGTTATAATTGTTGTTCAGAGGAGAAAGTGATGTAAAGTCTTTTGAAGATGATGCTAAGTTCTAGGCTTGCGCAACCCCCGATCGATTGCCTGTGAAGTTTAGAGTCTTCGTTTCCAGGATAAGCTGTATAAGTCTGATAATATTTATAGTCTTTTAATTCTCTTTTCGTGATACTGTCGCTGATTATTCACTAATAAAGTCACTATATGTATGGAACTTGATACTGACATACATATAGTTATGCATTCGATTTTGTCCTTAAAAACTGGGTGTGACACAGGTGGTATCAGAGCTGTGTTGACCGTAGGACGCCAGCCTAGATAGCAATGGTCGTTTTCTAGGATCTATTTTGACATAAAAGTCATATTTGACCATATCCTTGACCCTCTTGTTATTTATTCCTCATCCTTCTTCATTTATCTCATCCTTGATGCTGCTTTTATCTAACTCTGTATCCTTTTCCTTTATCCCCTCCTTTCCATTGCGGTTACATTTCATAATCTTCTTGTCCACTTGTACCCTCAATGGCATTAGTTACCTTATATCCATTTGTTCCAACTTACATTCTCTTTGAATTCAAGTTTGGCCACTTAGCTTCTCTCCTCTGGTTACAAACATTAGATTGTCCAAACTTGTGCCCCACACGAAGAATGGAAGTAGCAGTCTACTACAAGAAGTCAAGGCAGAGAAACTGAAGACCGCATTGGACTCATAGGTATTACACTCGAGAAGCCAATGTTCTGCCAGACAAGCTGAGAGAGATGCCTACATCAAGAATGCTGAATCTTTAGGATATGACCCATTCTTAGGAGGTTTCCCTTTTCAGTTGTAAAACGCTAGTTTCGGTTGTTTGATAGTTTGTTTTGGTGTGCTTGTAATGCTTGTTGTTTTGCTCTTGACTGCTTAGACTCCTTGTTTTTGCTCATTGATGTGTTGTGGGATTTCTGCCTGCAATGACATCATTTATCCCTTAGTTTTCTCAATCACGATATCCTTACGTTCCAAAGCATAAGCCAGCAGAAAAGACCCAAACCCAAATTCCATCTTTTTGTCTCGATACCCATCTTGTCATATCGCTTTACTCCTTGTCAGAAGCTCCTTGCCTTAGCTCTCTTTTCTATCTCCAGACTTTACGAATCTCTCGTCAACGCCGTCATCTCGCTCCTTAGCAAAAGTTAGCACAGAAGACCCAAATCCATTTTCTCTCTTTCTTGATACCCATCTTGTTACCTTGTTGCCTCCTTTCAACCACAAGATTTTGTAAATCTCTCATCAACCCCATATGCTTGGAAGCATGTGAAGAAGACCCAATCATCCTCCCTCCTTTTCTTGTTACCCATCTTGCCATCTCGCCTTACTCCTTATTAAAAAAAACCCTCTGTGTTCTATCTTCCCTTCCAAACACCAGCCCTTGCGAATCCCTCATCAACGCCTTCTGCTCAATCCAACTGAAAGCAAGTGAAGATCCAAATCCAAATTCTCCCCTTTCTCGATACCCATCTTATTATCTTGCGCCTCCTTGATGAAATCTTTTGCCCTAACTCTCGTCTTTGTCACTAGCCCTTGCGAATCTCGGGACGAGATTCTGTTTAAGGGGGGTAGTTCTGTCACACCCTAAAATATTCAATTTTAGGATGTGAATATCTTTTACGGTATGTTTATCTACCAATAGGATTTTCCGGGAATTTTAAAGATTTTTCTGGCAATTATTATATTTATCCTAGAGCTAGATCCATTTTTATTTGGAAAGCTCTAAAATTCTTTTTCATGAAGTCCAAATATTCTATTTGGATTCCTCGTGTCCTCAAAATTACCTCCCGAGTTTCCTCAAAAAATTTTGGGATTCTTCCAGATATATTTTTCGTGGTTGGAAATATTTATTTGGACTTTTCTAGATTTATTTTAAACTTAAAAATATGTTCTGGAAAATATTTCTATTTTGATTCTCATCATGGTCGGACCAAGCCATATCTTTATGGTATATCCTTTTAACCTTATCCTCTCAGAATCCATAAGAAGTTTTGTTGAGCTCCCGATCCTCTAACCGTTCTCCCCGATCAGGTCATGCTCGGAAACAACACCTCGTGGCTCGTCTTCAGTGTTTTTTGATGATGTTCGATCACCGTCAGCTCCAACGACTCGGCCTGATTCTTTCCTTCTCTTTTCTAAGCTCTCAAATAACTCGTTCATGTTCAACCAGCACAGTCAGCTCGTTTTCACGTTCGGCCCTCACCCGAACCTGTTTCGGCACATAACCGAACTCGCTCGGTCAATCTCGTTTTCACTTTCCGTTACCTCTTCTATCCTCTCTTTGCTCGGTAAATTGTGGGACCCGCTGGTCAGCCTAATCTCGCCTCCGTGAGCAATCCGGACTCAAGAACGAGTCCCAGCCCGATGCGCCGCTACGTCCTTATCCTCGTTCGAGTTGGAGCCCAGCACGATATCTCCAGGCCTATTTAAACGCGTCTTGCACCACCTGTTCCTCAGTAGCCAGCCCTAATTTTCTCCCCTGCGTCAGCTCCTGCGTGCCCTATAAATTCTCGCGTAACCCTAGGCCGCATCTTCTCTGCTCGTGTTTTCTCCTGCCGCCGCCGTCTGTTCCTGTACCCGTGCACCACCAGGCCAGCAGCCGAGCCCCTGCCTCATGCACTCCTCCTCCTGCACCCGTTTGCACCACCAGAGGTGCCGCCAGCCACCAGGGCGCCTTGCCCCCGCCTCTGCGTCCTCCCTCTAGCGCTGCCCCTTCTCTTGTGCAGCACCGCCGCCCCTGCTCCTCCTCCTCGCATGCATGCGCACCACCAGGAGCTGCGCTCGCCCCTGTGCCCCCCCCGGAACCAGCGCCACCAGAACAGAGGAACCCGCCGCCTGTAACAGACTCGCCGTCGCATCCTTCTCCTCATCCCCCTGCTCCTTCCACGTCTAGTGCCGCCCCTACTCCTCCCCCCTGCGCCATGTGCCCCAGCCGCCCCTGCCTGTGCCTCGTGCACACCTGCACCCCTGCCCCACGCGCCCCTACCCAGGAGCGCCGCCATGCCCCTGCATCGCCATCCCCCAGCGCCACCAGGGTGCCAGCCCGAGCCCCTACAGGCCGCCCTGCGCCGCGCCCTCCCCCGTGCGCCGCGCCCCCCCCCCCAGCAGGCTGCCCCTACCTCTGCAGCCACCGCTAGGAGCAGATGGACGAAACAGACCGCAGCCGCCTCCTTCCCGATCAAAATTCGACCACCACAGTGCACCCCCGCGGTAAGTAAGGTATGGAATGGAATCCCCTCGTCATCCTCTTTCATTTGCCCCGCTTCCCGCGATCTCCCATGCCCAAAATCAATGGAAATTTGAGCTACACTACCCGCCGGCGCCATGGGTGCTGTGCTGTGAAGGTTTTGCGATTAGGTCCCTGGAAGATCTGGTAACCTTTAGATGAATTTCTGTGTCTTGGCCTTTTTGCAGAAGACCCCCTAGATCTATTACATCTTCTCAATCCAGCCCCACCATAGAATTTTTCAGATCTAACCCTAAACTTTTCTGTATTTGCAAGCACTATTTTCTGTATCTTGAATTTCTTTCCTGCTAACCCCCAAAGTCTATAGTTAATTACATATAGGTCCCTGCAGCACTGTTTCATGCGTAGTTTCCGCGTTTTAGATCCGTTTCGATCCGTTCTTTTTGCGTTAGTCTTCTAAAACCCTAAGCTATCATTTAGCAGTGTTGTTGTACAATAATTCCTATTTTTAAAATTAGATATCAATTTAATTTAAATAATATCCTCTCATCTAGTTTTTTGAAATAAAAATCCAATTAAGTCTTTACTCCGGTTTTCATAATTAATGTTAATTTGATTAATATCAACTTAAATGTGTTTGTAATATAATTTGTTTAGTTCAACTCGAATCATAAAGTTTGATATTTAGATGCTCTCATCGATTCTTTCTAATTAGTTGTTTAATTCGGATAATTCGCCCGATGCTTGTGTGACGTTAGAAGGAGCGTGATCCAAGAGTTTTGAAGATTAATAGTTTCAAGAACAAGAGTTGAAGACTCTAAGTAGCTTATCTCTAAAAGAAAGGCAAGTGTTCCCTTGATCATTCTTTTATCCTAATAATCACAATAAATATAACTTTTCTATATGCATGCATGTGTCCTAATTTTGATGGATCCTAATTAAGGATATGACTAGTCTTTATGATCATTCCTTGTCAACCTGGGTTTTACCTTTATGTTGGGTAGCTATTGCTTAGTTGCTATAACTGGTTCTGGTTTGGGAATAATTTATAACCATGATGACAACAATGATGATGTTACACCTGTCCTATCCATGTTCATGCGTTATGCGTTGTTAATACAAGATTATATGTTTAATCGGAACATGGAGAACCACCCAGAAAAATAGTGCAACCACAATACTATATGGCTCTGGTCTTGGCTAATTAATTGGAGACTCTAGCTTATGAATAATCTTACCGAAAGGGCAAGAGGGGTTGCATCGTCGGGGTATAGCTCGGTCCTCTTGAGGATATGATATGGTCCTGGTTAAGGCGTCTGCCTCATTAGGGAGAGTTATGACCGCTTTGACTTGAAACCTTAGCGGATTGTCATGAGTTAGGAAATCTATATAAAGGCCTCGTAGTGAATCCCTTGCCACTCACCTCGGAAGTGTTTAAGAGGCTAGCTACCTTGGGAAAATCGGGAGACACGAATTGTGCGTAAAGTGTACAGCCTCTGCAGAGTGAAAACTGATATATCAGTCGTGCTCACGGTTACGAGCGGCTTGGACCCTCACATGATAATTGAACTTGAAGATAAATTAAATCATGGACCATGTTTATGGTTATGGTTATGGTTATGGTTATGCTATATCTCTCCTATCTCTTTAAATCTGGGTTTTGGTATGAACTTATACCCTAGTAATCAGGTGCTAATAAAACTTGACCAACTAAAATTGCTTATCGCAGTAAGCCAGTGAGCCTTTCCTTGATTTTGGCCTTCATGTCATATAATTCCCAACATTTGCTGAGTACCAACCATAAGCATACTCACGCTTGTTATACTTGTTGCTCAGAGGAGAAAGTGATGTAAAGTCTTTTGAAGATGATGCTGAGTTCTAGGCCTACGCAACCCCCGGTCGATTGCGTGTGAAGTTTGGAGTCTTCGTTTCCAGGATAAGCTGTATAACTCTGATAATATTTATAGTCTTTTAATTCTCTTTTCATGATATTGTTGCTGATTATTCACTAATGAAGTTACTATATGTATGGAACTTGATCCTGGCATACATATAGTTATGCATTCGGTTTTGTCCTTAAAAACTGGGTGTGACAATATATAACCATGATGACAATAATGATGATACTACACCTGTTCTATCCATGTTCATGCACTATGCGTTGTTAATACAAGATTATATGTTTGATCGGAACACGTAGAACCACCCAGAAAAATAGTGCAACCACAATACTATATGGCTCTGGTCTTGGCTAATTAATTAGAAACTTTAGCTTGTAATGGTCTTCCGAAAGGGCAAGAGGGGAGTGCGTTGATGGGGTATAGCTCGATCCTCTTGGAGACTTTGTTTATGTTATTTGGCTAAGGTACCGCCTCATTAGGGAGGGTTATTACCACTGTGGCCTGAAATCTTAGCGGACCATTGCAAGTTAGAGAATCTTTGTAAAGGTCTCGTAGTGAATCCGTTGGCACTCACCTCGGAAGTGTTTAAGAGGCTAGCTACCTCGGGCAAATTGGGAGACATGAATTGTGGGTAAAGTGTACATCCTCTGCAGAGTGAAAACTGATATATCAGTCGTGCTCATGGTTAAGAGCGGCTTGGACCCTCACATGATAATTGAACTTGAAGTTGAACTAAATCGTTGACCATATTTATTGTTGTGGTTATGCTTCTGCTATATCTTTTCTCTCTCTTTTAATGTGGGTTTTGGTATGAACTTATAACTTAGTAATCAGGTGCTAATAAAACTTGACCAACTAAAATTGCTTATCGTAGTATGCCATTCAGCCTTTCCTTGCTTTTGGCCTTCATGTCATATAATTCTCAATACTTGCTAAGTACCAACTATAAGTGTACTCACGCTTATTATAATTGCTGCTCAGAGGAGAAAGTGATGTGAAGTCTTTTAAAGATGATGCTAAGTTCTAGGCCTACGCAACCCCCGGTCGATTGCGTGTGAAGTATGGAGTCTTCGTTTCCAGGATAAGCTGTATAACTCTGATAATCTTTGTAGTCTTTTAATTCTCTTTTCGTGATACTGTTGCTGATTATTCACTGATGAAGTCACTATATGTATGGAACTTGATCCTGACATACATATAGTTATGCATTCGGTTTTGTCCTTAAAATCGGGTGTGACAGTGTTGGAACCGACTGAGACTTCAATGGCAGTGGAGTAGCAGCGAATCCACTACCGTCAGTATTGCTTACCGTCATACTTGGTGATGCTGACTGGTTTGAACTCCCTCGGGTAGTCGCGAGCGGTGATGTTGCGGGTGAAAGCTAGGAAGCGATCACTGTCTTCAAAGTCACGAAACCCGTCACCACGCTCTCGGCATCTTGCATCGATGATATCCTAAGTGTCGCGGTTGTCGTTGATCTTCTGCCTTAGGTCAATTGTGGGCATGTCATGGATGTCTCTGTCGTGGCCTTGGCCTCCCGCGGAGTGGCCCTCAGCATGAGGTCTCGCGATCTGCTGGTTTCCTCGCGGTCGATGATGCTGGTGTACTTCTTGCTCGTCATGGCCACGAGCGGATTGCTGAGCGTTCTGGTTGCCCTGGTTGCCCTAGTTGTGCTGGCGGCCGTCACCCCATCGGGGGTTGGGTCTTCCTCCTGGGGTGCAACTGGCCTAGGGGGCGGTGCTCACGTGACTTTCAGATCTTGACCAGCTATGCTGCACCGAGGGCATGGGGTCTCGTTGGTCCAGCTGAACAATAGCATGCTGCACCAGATGCATCAACCTTTCGGTTTCTGGTTTCTGAGGTAGCCGCTAAATTAGCAGTGTTGTACTCGCGATCGTCAGCCGCTACGAACGCACCATGAAGATTCCTTCGGTGGGGCGAGTTCGGTGCGTGAGCCTCTATGTTCCGCTTACGCTTGGCACGCTTGGTGTTCCTGAGCCTTCGTATTATTCTGCACTCCTCGTCTTCATCCTAAGGAGCATCCGCCGTGCGCTCATCAGCGGAGATGTCCGTGAAAGCTTCGGCGTCATACTTTGGCCCCGGTTCGTTGTCATTGTCGTGGTTGTGGATGGACACCATGTAGGCGGGACGATCTGGAGAGAATTTGCCACTAGAGCTGTAGTCAACTAGTACTATCTCACCCACTCCCTCTTCAGTGATCAGAGGGTGTCGGTGTTTTACCGGCACACCCACCGAGGGATACCCCCGAGGTGGTGAGTTTGTAGGTAGGGTGTTGCCGAGATCAGCAACTCGAAGGTGCAAAGGAACGCAAGGTTTTAGACACGTTTAGGCCGCTGAGTGCGTAATACCCTATGTCCTCTGTAGTTTGTATTGCCTTTGATGATGATTATCCCCGAGGGGGTCCCTATCCACCCTTATATAGTCTGGAGGGATAGGTTTGCATGGAAGTCCTAGTCGGGTACAAGCCCAGGAGTCCTACCCGAGTACTTCTCGGGTAGTTTCCTATTGTGTCCGACTAGTTTCACTACTGTACGAGTAATCCTACTGCATTACGAGTAGTTACAACAGATGTAGGGTGTGGACCAGTCCCATCGTGTATCCTAGGAGAAGTGTGCGATGTGGACAGTCCTGTATGGCTGGGTTTGACAAGCCTCCGAGCTCTTCGTAGCCAAGCACTACAGGTGTCCGAGTACTTCTAAAGGTATCTTCGAGTTCTCCCAAACTCCATCTTGAAGGTGTCCTCCGAGTTCTTCCTTGGCTGTGTCGAGGCTGTGAGGTGCTTATGCCCCGAGTAGTTGTCCAGTCTTCTTTATATGGGGTGCGATTAAACTCGCACTGCATATGGAGTAGCCCCCGAGGCTTACGTTGACTCGTAGAATCAGGCTAAGGGTCAATTTAATCTTGAGTCTTCTATCCTTATCTTCCAGCATATTTGAAAAATAAGTCGCTGATGACACGTGCCCCGCAGCCCCCAAGCCTTGAATCCAAATCCCCAAGTTTTGGAATAAAGGATTTCAAGAATCGTGGCATGCAATAAATGATGGCAAAGATTTGATGGTGAATATGGGCAAATTGGTGTAGTAAATGTGAAAACCTCTTTTTTCAGGATGAGTTCCCTGAAAAAATGGTGAAACAAATAACATCCCTAACAAACACCCAAAATTACCTCTCAAATCAACCTATGTACCCTGAGTCGATGACTAAATAAGACCTTTGGGTAATAATTTGAATAAACCCCTTATTTCATAATAATATCCCTGAAATAATTGTTAACAAACATCTACCCAAGAAGAATCTTAAAAAAGCCTCTTGGATCGGGTATCATCGAATAGATGTACCGCATCTAGCATGTAAGCATGAGAGCTGTCCCTTGAGACACGCTGAGTGCCTTGTCCCATCAAGCCCCCGAGCCAGGAGCCAGATGATGAGCATAAAGTAGTCATAGCAGAACGGTGGCGCTAGCCCCCGAGTTCGGGCATTGGGCAAGTAGCCGTTGATGCTTGAGCAGTCAATGAAGACATCTAGTCGAAATCGGTCCAGACTAGGATTGTAGTCAACACAAGTAGTTGAAGTAGTCGAACATGTGTAGTACTAGTCGTAAACTAGTAATCTTCTTGTCATGGGAGCGAGGCCCCTTCAATAATATAGTGTACAAGTCGAAAATGAGTAATATGTTACTAGAAATAAGGGAGTGAGGCCCCTTCAGCAAACTTGCGCGTAGTACCAGTCGTAAACCAGTAAAACGGAGTTGTATTAGAAGTATGAGCATAGAGCCCCTTCAGTAACCCAAGAAACTAGTCGGAAACTAGTAATTAGGAACTAGAAATATGGGAGCGAGGCCCCTTCAGCAAACTTGTGCATAATACCAGTCGTAAACTGGTAAAACGGAGTTGTACTGGAAGTATCCATCTTCAGGCATCAATAAAAGATGTCACCAGTTGATCAAGGATGAAAATGATGTAGATGCTCAATATCCTAAGAATTTGTTACCTCCTGGCCATCAGGGTACTCTAAGTGATAAGAACCAGGGCTTGTAACCTTGTGCACAATGAAAGGTCCCTCCCATCATGAGTTAAGCTTGTGTAGCCCGGTATCATACTGGATTCGTCAAAGAACCATATCTCCAACATTAAAAGAGCATCGTTGAACATTCCTGTTGTGGTAACGATGAACTCCTTGTAAGTAGCGGGTCGACTGGAACAATGCGTTGCATCGGATTTCCTCTACTGAGTCAAGCTCGAGTCATCTTGCAGTGCCAGCCTCACCCTCTTCAAACATCTCCAGTCGTGGAGACTTCCACATTACCTCAGCTGGTAATATAGCTTCAGACCCATATACAAGAAAGAAAGGTGACTGGCCTGTGGCTTCGCTTGGTTGTGTGCGAAGCCCCCAACTACTGATGAGATCTCATTGATCCACTTGCTGCTCTTTGTGCTATTCTTGTTATAGAGTCTTTTCTTCAATCCATAAGACATCAACCATTGGCACGCTCAAACTGGCCATTGGCCTGCGGGTGAGCCATTAAAACATATTTGACTTCAATGGAACTACGTTAGTAAAAATCCCAGAACTGATGCCAGTGGATGTTGGATCCCAAATCTGTAATGATGGTGTTAGGAAAGCCAAAGCGGTGTAAAATATCACAGATGAAAGTAATCACTCGATCTGTAGTGAGCGTTGCAATTGGCTTGTACTCGATCCACTTGATAAACTTGTCGATGGCCACCAACACGTGTGTGAAACCTCCTATCGCAGTTGTTAAGGGCCCTATCATGTCCAAGCCCCAGCATACAAATGGCCATGAGGGTGGTATGGTGATGAGGTTATGAGTCGGAACATGGGGCTGTTTGCCAAAGAATTGGTAGTTGGTACACCGGCGAACGAGTGCTTCGGCATCTACCAAAGCAGTCGGCCAGTAGAAACCAGATCAAAATGCCTTGCCAACTAGTGTGCGAGAAGCCGTGTGGTTCCCGCACACGCCATCATGAATCTCTTGGAGTATCTCTTTGCCCTCCTCAGTGCTGACACACTTCATGAGTATGCCTGATGCTGATCCATGCTTGTACAAGTTGCCCCCGACTAGAACATACCCTTTGTTGCGCCGTAGTTTGCGAGTAGCTTCAGCGCTTTTTGGGTCGATGCCGAGGGGTAGTTTGTGCTCCTAGATGTAGTCGATGAAGGCCACCCTCTAGTCGACCTCGATCATCAAGACCTCTCAGTCGAGTTCCTTGGAACCCTGAGCGATGGAACTTGAGTCTGGTGCCCTAATGGAAGGGTGATGCAACTCATGAATGAAAACTCCTAGTGGGATGTTAGCTCAATCAGAACCCAGTTTGGAGAGCACATCCGCGCCCACATTGTTGTCACGAACCACATGGTGAATTTCTAGCCCCGAGAACTTTTTCTCGAGCTTGTGTATTTCCATAACGTAGGCGTCCATGGTGTCCTTGTTGATGTCCCACTCCTTGTTGACTTGTTGAACCACCAGTAAGGAGTCACCATAGACGAGTAGTCACTTGATGCTCAGGGAGACTGCCAGGCGTAGCCCGTGCAATAATGCCTCGTACTCGGCTTCGTTGTTGGAGACCTCGAATAGTATTTGAAACATGTACTTGAGCTGATGAAAAGTACTCCCACACCACCACCACCGAGCTTGAGTGAGCCATCAACGTACATGACCCAATGCTCTGGCTGGTTGGTTGGGGCTTCCACTTGGTTTTTTCACCACTCCGCCATGAAATCGATTAGTGCCTGCGACTTGATGGCTGTTCGGTGCTTGAAGTCGAGCATGAGGGTCCCAACTCCATGGCCCACTTGGAGATGCACTCGGTAGCATTCCGATTGTGGAGGATATCCGCCAATGGGAAGTCGGAGACCACCAGGATATTGTATGCATCGAAATAGTGGCTAAGCTTCCTGGAAGTGATGAGTATTCCATAAAGAATTTTCTGAATCATTGGGTAACAAACCTTAGATTCAGAGAGAACTTCGGTGATGAAGTAAACTGGTCGTTGCACCCTGAAGGCGTGGCCTTCTTCCTGTCGTTCTATCACGATTGCCGTACTGACATCATGAGTAGTCGCGGTGATGTAGAGTAGCAGGTTCTCACCTGGTTGGGGAGCCGTCAAGATGGGTGGCAACTGCAAATGGTGCTTGAGATCTTGTAGTGCCTGGTTTGCCTTCTCAGTCCACTTGAACTTGTCGTGGAGCTTGAGAAATTTGAAGAAGGGTTGTCCCCTTTCTCCAAGTCGGGAAATGAATCTATTCAACACTGCCATGCAGCCTGTGAGCTTCTGGATGTCCTTGATCGTTCTTGGAGTGTTTATGGCTGTGATGGTATTGATCTTCTTTAGATTTGCTTCAATTCCTCGGTGACTAAAAATGAACCTGAGTAGTTTTCCTTGTGGCACACCAAAGACGCACTTCATCGGGTTAAGCTTCCATCGAAACCATCGCAAACTGTTGAATGTCTCCTCGAGATCAGTGATGAACTCATCATGGAATCTAGTCTTGACAACCACATCATCCACGTAAGCTTCAACGTTGCGGTGTAGCTGGTCCGCAAGGCACAGTTGGATGGCCCATTGGTAGGTGGCTCCTGCGTTCTTCAACCCGAATGACATTGTAGTGAAAGCATATGCTCCAAACGGGGTGATGAACACCGTTTGGATCTGGTCTTCCTCCTTGAGAGCTATCTGATGGTAGCCCGAGTAGCAGTCGAGGAAAGAGAGTAAGACACAGCCAGCGGTAGAGTTGATGACCTGGTCGATGCGTGGGAGCACGAAGGGGTCCTTCAGGCATTGTTTATTGAGATCATTATAATCCACACACATCCTCCATTCATTGTTATTCTTTTTCAAGACTAGTACAAGGTTAGCTAACTACTCGGGGTGGTACACTTCTTTAATAAAACCAGCCGCGAGTAGTCTTGCTAGCTCTTTCTTGATGGCCTCCCTCTTTTTGGGGGCGAAGCGTCGTAGTCCTTACTTCTTCGGGGTGGCTTTAGGGTCAACTTTTAGGCAGTGCACGATCAACTCCTTGGGCACCCCTGGCATATCTGCTAGTTTCCACACAAATATGTCACGGTTGGCCCTAAGGAAGCTGACGAGCGTGCCTTCCTATTTGTCACCTCAGCCTCCCCCGATCAAAGCAGTCTTGGATCGCCTTCTTGCAGCTTGATGCCGACATTGCTGGGGTTGGGTTTAACCCTTGACTAGCTAGGCCACTGGTTGGAGATCTCCATCTCTGAGTTGGTCAGCTTCAGCGAGACTGCGAGTACTTCTGCAGAGGGCTCTGGCACGCACAATGTCGTGGCATACTCGATTGCCTCCTGGTCGTAGTCATAACAATGTCGTGGCATACTCGATTGCCTCCTGGTCGTAGTCATACGACTTCTTCAGGTCGCCATGGAGTGTGAGTACACCTGTCCTGCCTGGCATTTTAAGTAGCAGGTAGACGTAGTGGGGCACGGCCATGAATTGGCTAGTGCCAGTCTGCCAAGGATGACATGGTATGAGGAGACGAAATCCGCCACCTCAAACTTGATGTACTCAGTGCGGTAGTTGTCGTTCGTCCCAAAGGTGACTGGCAGGACTACTGACCCAAGTGGTGTAGCCGCGTTATCCGGGACGATGCTGTAGAAAGGAGCTTTGCTGGGAGTGAGCATCTTGGAGATGTCCAGTCCCATCTTCTTCAGGGTACCCGCAAAAAGTAGGTTGAGGCTGCTCCCAACATTGATGAGTACTCAGGTGAGCTGTGAGCCCGCCACGACAGGGTCTAGGACGATCGGGAATTTTCTTGGCTCGGAGAAGCTGGTCCATTGATCGTCCCTAGAAAAGGAGATCGGGACCTCGCTGTATCTCAGAGGCCTTGTCATGGCTGGCTCCAGAGAGAGTATTTCATGCACGGTTAGCTTCTGCGTGCTTGGAGGGGAATCCGCTGTCTCCGCCGAAGATGACGTTGACGATGTTCTTCAGATCCTAGAAGTCTTGAGCCCCTGACTTGTCACCTCCTTCATCATCCTCCTTATCTTTTTGCTTTCCTACTTGAGGGAGGGGTGGTGCATTGAGTGATTTGCGGATGGTGACGCACTTGAAGAGAGTGTGCCGCGACTCTAGGTGTATCGGGCACTATTTGTGCATGACTTTCTCATATTCTGAGTTGTTGTTCCCTGACTTCTTGCCATGCGGATTGCACTTGACAACCGCGACTTCATGGTCTGGCTTGCACTTTCGGGTATTCCCCGAGTGGTTCTGCTGGCTTTTGTCGAAGTGGTCATTGCCTTTGCCTTGCTTATCGTGGTTGCGCTTGGGGAAGCGGTCGTTTTCCTCGTCCTCCTGGTCAGCCCACCATTCCATCATGTCATGAAGCTCCACGGCAGTAGTTGGGTGGTTACACCCGAAGTCGTGGTACGTGTTCTTCGAGAAGAGGCCATTTTGGAAGCAATGAATGACGTCCTCATCGGTGATGTTGGTGATGGTGGTGCGCGTCTCGAAGAAACACCATGTGTAGGACCTCATGGTCTCGTTCATCTCTTGCTTCACCTGGGACAGGTCGTGGTGAGTGCCCCCTGATCATGGATCCATAGAAGTTGTTGACGAAGGCCCGCTTGAGGTCCTCCCATGAGTCGATAGAGTTTGGCTTGAGGCTTACAAGCCACGTGAGGGGTACAGACTGTCATACTGGTTACTTCACGGAAATTATGCCACTACTTCGAAGAATACCAGATCACTGTGATCACAGACTTCCCGCTGGCGGATATCCTACACAATCAGGACGCCACGAGCCGCATCTCAAAGTGGGCAGTGGAACTAGGGGCTTTGTCGATCAACTTCAAGCCACGCACTGCGATCAAGTCCCAAGCTCTAGTCGACTTCATGGCAGAGTGGAGGGAAAATCAAGTTCCAATCCCAGTCGACAAGCCAGAGCATTGGACCATGTATTTTGATGGTTCTCTCAAGCTCGACGGCGGTGGCGCTGGCATGTTGTTCATATCCCCAAGAGGCGAACAACTCAAATACGTCCTCCAAATCCTCTGGGAGGTATCCAACAATGAAGCCGAGTATGAAGCCTTGCTTCACGGGCTTCGTTTGGCAATATCACTAGGGATCAAGCGGCTACTTGTCTACGGTGATTCTCTTTTGGTCGTTGAAGCGTCCCCCCCATCAGGGGAGACTTAAAAGTGTTGATTTATCAGTCCCAGGAGGCTGATAACACTTTTATTACATCAGATGGTACATCACCGTACAACTCTACGCGGTAATGGGCAGTGAAGCGCCACTATCGCGAGGATTACAACCAGAACCCACACAACTACACTAGCTACGAACAAAGGGTCATCAGAGTCTTGCGCCATGCGGAATCCAACGGTGGCCTCAACCACAGGCAAGACTGGGTGCAGGACGAAACCCTACTCGTTGTCTTCGGGGATGTAGTCTGGGTCTTCCACTGTAAAAGTAAGAGAGGGGTGAGTACAAACGTACTCAGCAAGTCCATTCACACCCACGGAGGGGGGTATAATAGAAATTTATGCAAAGGACAATCCAAGGGTACGGATAGGGTTTGTTTGCGGAAAACTCGGTTATATGCAAGGGTTCATTTTGAAAACATTTTCACAACAAGTTTTTCCAAATACCAAGGAGCACACGATTTTGATCCATACAGGATCCAAGTTTTAAACTGCTACCGGACTCCCCGTCCGCCGTAGCACACGGCACAACTGCCGGACACTTTCCAAACAACTCACGCCAGCCCATTCATTCCCAGAGAGAATCACTAGTTATGTGACCACACCGTAACCTGCCCAATACCGTGGGCACGGCTATTCGAATAGGTTTTAACTCTGCAGAGGTGTGCAACTTTACCCACAGGTGGGGTACCACAGCACGAACACCTTAGTGCCGGTGCAGATCCCAACAAAGCCATTACCCACCTTAGCTAGACCTGACTAGCCACCACGGGATCCATCAAGGGGTCATTCGACCTATCACCGAGGTTTAACCGGGGCATAAGTCACACAGAGCTTATCCCGTCTCCTTGATCACCCGTTGCTCTCAGCTCTCCTGATGGCTATCAGGCTAACTAGTGGGATTTATGCTAAGCCGTTGCCCATACAACGGTCAAGTGGTTCGCACGACAAGAAGCTAGGTGAGATGTCACATCAACTCGGTCCTTAGGGGTGACAGGATGGATATCTCCCTTCCTCGCTCAACCACACAGGTACGAGCACACCAACGGCAATTCACACAGAAATGCCATCCATCCCGTCTAACTCGTCTTTCAAAACCACATTGTATCCCTTCCCACACACACACACATTTTCTTTATAAAATTAGGTGGTCAAGGTAGGGTTATCTCAAACAAGGGTGGCTATCCTACCATGTTTTCAGCACGCAAAATCATGCAATTTTATAAAACAGGCCACTGGGTTGTGTTTATAAAAACTAGGACAGAAACATGCATCAAAGGGCGGAATTGAACTTGCCATCGTCAAACTCTTGCGAGAAGTCCTGATCGAAGCACTGTCCCTCGGGCTCGGGGTCGCGGTACTGGTCCTCGTTCGCTTGGTCACAGTCGGGACCTTCCTCGTTCACTCCGTATCCTACGACGCAATCAAACAGGCACACCATCAAGCACAAGAAGTAATAGCTTTTATCGTCGAGCTTGAATCGGAAATAATTTAGTTACGGAGGTAGGGGTAATATTTTTGGGTGGTTTCTTGATGGCAGGGCTAAAACTATACTAGAAGCGGAGTGGTAAAGTTTCGGGTCAATCGGAGGTCGTTTCGCACATAAAATGACGCGCTGAAGGTGGTTTCAGGGCTTAAACGGGGGTCCAGGGGCTTGGTCGTAATTATCTAAAGAGAGCAGGGGTTTATTTGCGAACCCTAGAGATATCCAGAGTATGCAAAAAGGATGTCGGGCGTAATTGGGTTTACGTAATAAAGGACTTGGTTTGAAATATCAAAAAGAGTAAGGTTTATTTAGTAAAAAGGAGTAACTAAGTGAGGGGGGGGGTTTCTTTGGGGTAATACAGGAAAAGGGGAGGGGGCTTTGGGCAAAAGCGCCCCTTCTTCCTCCTCCCCCGCACAGAACAGAGAGGGGAAAAGGGCGCGCCGGCGGCGGCCAATTCCGGCCGGCCGGGGCCCGGGGCGGTTCGGGGCTAGAGGGAAAAGAGGAAGGGGAAGAGGGGGTTTCGATCCCCGGCCTCACCTCGGGCCGGGGTGGCGCGTGGGAGCGGGACGACGGGCGCAGGCGGCGGCGGGTGCAGAGCGCGGCAGGGCGGCGCTGGGGCTTCGGGGGAGGCGCGGCTAGGCGGCGTGGCAAGTGGTGGGGGTGCCGGGGATGCCGGGGGGCCTATTTATAGGCACACAAGGGCGGAGGTGGTGGAGGCCGGCGGAGGGGGGGCCGGCGAGCGGCGCGGCGCTTTAATGGCGCCCGTGTCGCGGAGCGGCGGCGCGGCCGGCGAGGCCGGAGCGACGCGACGGCGCTGCACGCGCGCAGGCACAGTGCGGCACGAGCGGGGCGTCAGCGGCGGGGCACAGCGAGCGCGCGCAGGGGAAAGGGCCGTGGCGGCGCGTGTCACGGTGTGCGCACGTGGGACGGTGGCTGGGTACCAGCGGGCGGCGCGACGTCGCGGCCGTCCGGTCGACGAGCGGCGCGGGCAGCTGTGCCGCGCGTGGCATGTACAGGGAGACGGGCGGCGGCGAGAACGGGGTGCCAGCGACGGCCGACGCGGCCACGCGTAAGGAGGAGCGTGAGCGTGCCCGGATGTCGCGGCGTGGTGCGGGCCCGAGGCACGGCGCGGCGCGCGGCCACGCGGTGCGCGTGCGCGCGTCGCGGCACGGCCGGGGCGGGTGGCGCACGGCGCGAGCACGGGGGGGGGGGCTGGTGGTCGTGGCTCAAGTGCTCGGTGCTCGGCGTGCGGGAACAGGGAAGAGAGGAAAAACAGGAAGGAAGGGAGGAGAAAGGAAAGGGAGGGAAGGAAGAAAAGGAAAAAAAAAATAAAGGGAAGGGAAAGAAAAAGAAAAGGAAGAAGGGAAGAGAAATAGGGAGAAAGAGAGAAAAGAAAAAGGGGGGGGAAGGTGCCGGCGCCGATCGCGACCACGCGCGCGAGATTCTCGCGCTGCGCGAGAAAGGGATTGCGCCGGCGCTAATCGCGGCGGCGGCCGCGGCCGGTCGGCCACGCGCGCACGCTGCACGAGACGAACCGCGTCGCACCGGCGCCGATTGCGGAACACAGTCGCGCGTGGATGGTGCGGAGATGGGACGACGGTCAGGCTCGCGTCGGCCGCCCGTGTGGCGGTGAAACGGACGGAGTCAGGGTTTTACAACGAATAAGTTTTCGATCAGGACGTCTTAACGCGTAGTTTAATTTTGCGATTTTCAGGGTGTCACAAACCTACCCCACTTAAATGAATCTCGTCCTCGAGATTCGGCTGGCTCCTAAACAGATGGGGAAATTCCTTCTTTAGAGCCTCCTCACGTTCCCAGGTGGCTTCCTCTTCTCCGTGTCTGCTCCACTGAACTCTGCATATCCGTACTTCGGAGTTTCTTGTCCTTCTGGTGACGGTGTCCAGAATTTTGACCGGCACTTCCTGGTACCGCAGATCCGGTTGCAGGTCTATTGTTTCTACCGGCACGTGTTCTCCCTCGGGTACTCTTAAACACCTTCTTAATTGCGAGACATGAAATACTGGGTGTATATCTGACATTTCTTCTGGTAACTCCAGTCGGTATGCCACTGCTCCGACTTTCTTCAGAACTCGATACGGTCCAATGTACCGAGGGGCCAATTTTCCCTGTACCTGAAATCTCCGCGTTCCTCGGATAGGCGAGACCTTGAGATAAACAAAATCTCCTGGGTTGAAACTTATTTCTCGCCTTCTCTTGTCTGCGTAGCTCTTTTGTCGGGATTGAGCCGCTCTCAATTTCTCGCGGATTTCCGCTACTTTTTCCTCTGCCTCTTTTATGAGTGCGGGTCCAACTAGGGTACGTTCTCCAACTTCTGACCACATCAAAGGGGTTTTGCACTTCCTTCCATAGAGGGCTTCGAATGGCGACATGCCCAAGCTGGTTTGGTAACTATTATTGTACGAAAATTCTGCGTAAGGTAGACTTTGCTCCCAATCATTTCCATAGGTCAGGACACATGCTCTCAGCATATCTTCCATAATCTGGTTCACCCTTTCGGTTTGGCCATCCGTCTGTGGGTGGTATGCGGAGCTAAAGTCTAGCTTAGTACCCATAGCTTTATGCAAGCTTTTCCAAAACCTAGACGTAAATTGGGTCCCTCTATCTGAGACAATTCTGCTAGGCACTCCATGTAACTTTACTATATTCTCCACATAAAGCTTTGCCAGCTTTTCTCCACCGTAAGTGGTTCGTACAGGTATGAAATGAGCCGACTTAGTGAGTCGATCCACTATTACCCATATGGAATCGTGTCCTTTCTGTGTTCTGGGCAGTCCCACTACAAAGTCCATGCCTATCTCATCCCATTTCCAAACTGGAATAGGTAGGGGTTGCAATAATCCTGCCGGCTTTTGATGTTCGGCCTTGATCCTTTGGCAAGTATCACACTGCGCCACAAATTGCGCAATATCCGCTTTCATTCCATTCCACCAATATTTTTGTCTTATGTCCATATACATCTTAGTGGATCCTGGGTGGATGGAGTAGGCCGAGTTATGGGCTTCGTCCATGATTATCTGCCGGAAGTCTCCTTCCTGGGGCACACAAATCCTATTCTCGTACCACAACGTTCCCTTATCATCTACTCTGAAGCCCGGCGCTTTGTTTTCTCCAGTTTGTTTGCAGACCTTCATTAACTCTTGATCCGAGCTTTGAGCCTCTCTAATTCTATCCTCTAGGGTTGATTGAACGCTCAGCACATGGCTCGAACCTCGAGGAACAATGTGCACATTTAATCGTACCATTTCCTCGCGCAGGTTATCATCCTTGGGTCCATAAGTCTTCCGGCTCAGGGCATCGGCCACCACATTCGCTTTTCCGGGGTGGTAATGGATTTCCAAATTATAGTCCTTGACTAGCTCTAACCACCTTCTTTGTCTTAGGTTCAAATCTGACTGGGTGAAAATATACTTCAGACTCTTATGGTCAGTGTAAATCTCACACTTATTCCCAATCAAGTAATGCCTCCAAATTTTGAGGGCATGCACTACGGCTGCTAATTCCAAGTCATGGGTCGGATAATTCTGCTCGTGAGTCCTGAGCTGGCGGGAGGCATAAGCAACGACTTTCCCGTCTTGCATCAGCACACATCCTAATCCTTGTCGGGACGCGTCACAGTAAATGACAAAATCCCGATGAATGTCCGGTAGGGTCAGCACTGGGGCGGTTGTCAACCTTTGTTTCAATTCTTGAAAACTTCTTTCACAACCTTCCGTCCAGGCGAACTTCTTCTCCTTCTTAAGAAGTTCCGTCATGGGTCGGGCTATCTTGGAAAATCCCTCGATAAATCTCCGATAGTACCCGGCTAACCCAAGGAAGCTCCTGATTTCACTAACGTTAGTTGGTCGCTGCCAGTTGGAGACTGCCTCGACCTTCTCTGGGTCCACGGCTACGCCTTCCGCGGTTAGGATGTGCCCAAGGAAAGCTACTCTCTCCAGCCAGAATTCGCACTTGCTGAACTTGGCATATAGCCTATGTGTCCTTAGCTTTCCCAATACTACTCGCAGATGTTGCTCATGTTCCTGAATACTCTTGGAGTAGATAAGTATGTCGTCGATAAAGACTACAACAAACTTATCCAGTTCGTCCATAAATACCTTGTTCATGAGGTTCATAAAATAGGCAGGGGCATTGGTTAGTCCGAAGGACATTACGGTGAACTCAAATTGCCCGTAGCGAGTGACAAAAGCTGTCTTAGGGATGTCACTTTCCCTAATCTTGAGTTGAAAATATCCTGACCTTAAATCGATCTTGGAAAAGTACTTGGCTCCTTTTAGCTGATCGAACAGGTCATCAATCCTGGGGAGGGGTACTTATTCTTAATGGTAACTTCATTCAGTGCCCGGTAATCCACACACATCCTCATGCTCCCGTCTTTCTTTTTGACAAACAGAACCGGGGCTCCCCATGGCGACGAGCTTGGTCTGATAAAACCAATCCGTTGTAGTTCTTCTAGTTGCTTCTTTAATTCCGTCAATTCCGAGGCCGCCATCCTATAGGGTCTCTTGGCTATAGGGAGGTTCCGGGGTTAAGGTCGATGACGAATTCTATATCCCTGTCTGGTGGCATGCCGGGAAGTTCCTCGGGAAAAACATCTGGGTATTCGTTCACTACCGGGACTCCTTCTAAGGGCTGGGCTTCCATGCTAAACACCATGGGGTCAAATTTACTATCCCGGGTATGGCAGATCACTTGTACTCCTTCAGGGTTTGTTAGGTGTACCACTTTGTCAGTACAGCCTATGAGACCATTGTGTCGGCTTAACCAGTCCATCCCAAGAATCACGTCTATTCCCCCAGACTTAAGTACTACCAAATCTGCTAGAAATTCTACCCCACTTAAATTGATCCTTACCCATGGACAGCCTAATTGACAATTGATGTCGCCTCCAGGCGTCCGGGTTAATAGGGGTGTATTTAGTAGTACTGTGGGTATTTTGTGTTTTTCCACAAAGCTTGAGGATATGAACGAGTGCGATGCTCCAGAATCAAATAATACTGTTGCTAGGGCTGAGTTGACTAGGTACTCACCGAGCACTACGCCCTGAGCTTCTTGAGCCTCCTGCGCGTCGATGTGATTGACGCGGGCTCGTCCAAATGATTGCTGCTTCCCCTGCTGGCTGCCGTCGTTGTTGCGGGCGGGCACTCGGTTAGCACCGGTCAGGGCCGGTCTGGGTCCATTCACCGAGTTGGAGAAGGCTGATGTGGCCGGCTTGTTCTTGGCATAAGGGCAATTGGCAATATAATGCCCTATCTCACGGCAGTTGAAGCAGGCCCTAACATTGTTGTTGTCGGGGGCGACCTGGCTTGTATTGCTCTGCGGGGCCCTTGTGGTATTCTGGCTCCTGGGTGGGGCCTGTGATCCTGTCACCTGAGACTGGGTCCTATACTGCATCGGGGCCTGTGATCTTGGTGTAGTGTAGCTGGAGTTTCTCGGCTTTTTGGAAACGGTCCTGCTGGCGGGCCTTGCTTTCCAGGAATTTGCGTTTGTTGTCCTTTCTTTCTTCAGCCTTGGCCCTTTCCGTAAGGATGGCCTTGTTCATCAGAGTGTTGAAGTCAGGGTAGATCTGAGGGGTGAGCAAGGTCCGGAGTTCTGGGCTCAATCCTTTCTTAAACATATCTTGCTTTTTGTCGTCATCGTTCACCTCTTCCGGCGCGTACCGGGCTAATTCAATGAATCGGTGGGTGTATTCTTCCACCGACATGCTTCCCTGTTGTAGTGCGCGGAATTCATCCGCCTTGCGCTTCATGGTAGCCGAAGGAATGTGATAGCGGCGGAACTCCCTTACGAATTCTGCCCAGGTGATGGTAGAGGCATCTTCGGCTGCGGCACAATAGTTTCCCACCAGGATAACGCTGTCCGGTGAGCTGGTGGGCTGCCAGAAGGACTTTATCCCGGTCCTGACATTCGAATGGTTCGAGCTTCCTCTGAATTACTCGCAACCAGTCGTCAGCATCCAACGGGTTGCAGGATCCGGCGAAGGTAGGTGGCTTGGTCCTTAGGAAGGCCGTCAGCTTGTCGTTCATATTCTGCCCTCGTGGCTGCCGGTTAACGAGGGCATTCGCCAGTGTCTCCAGAATGAGGGTCTGGTTATGGATGATCTGCGCCAGGTCTCCGAGAGGTGGGGGTGGTGGTAGTTGTTCTCCTTCTTGACTTCCCCCTCGGTTCTGGCTTACTTCCTGTCTCCTTGGGGAAGATCTTGTTCAACGGGATGTGCTCCGACACTAGCAGCTACGGGGTTCCGGCCACGGGAGGCCCTCGCGACGTTCCGGGGGGTCACCTGTTGATTGGGTAAATCGGGGTTACGTTTATGTGATGTTTAGGTTGTTTAATACGTATATGCGGCGGAATCTACTTCCTGCCAGTAGTTATATAAACAAGCAGCACACAACAACACAGCACACAATCATCACAAACAACAGGCACAAACACTTTATTACTGCGGAAAGGGGGTACAGCTTGGGGTAGGGCTAGGTCTCGCACTACCCGTCCAGGATCATGCCCGAGGGCACGATTTAAACAAAAGGGCCTGGGTGACACCGCTAGGGTGCGTCGGTCATTCTACTCGCGGAGCAGGCCTTCCTCTGGGGCGGAAAGCGTGAGTGATCCTTGGTCGCCATCCTCTGGATTTCCATCGGTCGAGGGTTGCGCCGCCGCATTTTCTTTAGCGGCAGCAGCGGAACTTTCAGGGTTCTTGGGTGGGGCTTGTGTGTTTCTGAAGAGTGTCCCCCATCCTATGACGGGTGTCCGAGTAAAACATGGTCTTCCCCAATTGCCGGGACTGGTGTTCCACTTTGGGTCCAATCTTGCATACGCCGGTCTCGGGCCTGCCTGAGGCTCTCTTGAGCGACTGCTTCGTTACTGACCGCGGCTGCGGCTCTTGCCTCGGCATGGCGGCTCGGATCTGCTGTATCCTCACCGCGAGCTCTGCTTGCTCGGCTCGATGGGTCTGCTCCCTTAGAAGGTTGGCTTGCTCATCAAAGAGTTGGTCCAGGGCGGCTAGGTAAGTGGCCACTTGGTACAGGGGGCCTTCTTCGTGGCGTCGTCGCTCCAGGTTTCTCATGCGTGCTTCCCAGACTGGGGTCCTGATGGCCGGCGGGAAGAACTTCGCTGGCGTGGGGGCGAGGTGTTCTTCAAAAATCTGGCACAAATAACGGAGTGCTTTTCTGATGGCCAGGGGGTAGGTATCTTGGTGTCTAAATCCTGTGGCGGTCGCTCGCCAAGGCTGGATGTCGGGGTAGCGGTTGCTCCTGGCGATGACCAGGATCACCCTGCAGCGGAGGGTACCATGGTGCTCGTACTCTCGGCTGTAGTACCTTGGACGCTCCATAACGCCAAGGTCTCCAGGGTGTTGATCAAGAGGCTGGGGAATCCAGGAGCAGCTTGGCAATCGCCCTGGGTCCATCCTTCCTCAGCCATCTGAAACAGAAGTAGGGTAAACAACCTGGTACAGGTGCAAAAGCGAGTAGATGATATTTATTATTACAACAAAGGTGGTACAGTTTTCATGGATACGTGGTCACTAGGGTAGGGTTTTTGCTAGGGGTGCTAATCCTATCATGGGGATTCTTCCTCGGTCCTGATAGAGCGCTTCTTTATTGGAAGGAACCGATCCATCTCGTTTTCGGTCTGTACCCTTATCCCAGTGGGTTTCCATGGGTTCTTCTTCTTCTTCTTCTATCCATCCACCTATTCCGTTGCGGCTCTCGTACTCTTGCATCTGGGCTTGGAGGGCGGCTGAGGAGTACTCGGCGTTTGCGGCTCTTGTCCGTTGTTCCTCCAGCTCCTGGGTTAACTTTTCAATTCCATGGATTAGCTGCTTCAGTTGTGCCGCCTGTTCGCGGTAGAGTGCATCCAAGCCGGTGAGGTAGATGGACAGGTGGGAAACCGTGTCTTCCAGGTCTTCTTCTTCTTGTCCAAGTCCCCTCATTCGGGCAATCCAGGTGCGTCCTCGTCCCTCAGCGGGTGGGAAAAATCCCATAGGAGTCCGCTGAAGGTGGTGCCTGTAAGCACACGCAGCCGTCGCAGGGCTTTGCGGGCGGCCTTTCGATAGGTGTCGGGGAAACGGAAACCAGTGGTGGAGATGAACCAAGGGTCCACATCAGGGTGGCGGGTGCTTTTCTCCACAAAAACCATTACGTCGCACCGAAGGGTGCCTCCGGCGATGTACTCACGGTAGGCATACTCCGGTGGTTCCATAATCCCGACGCGTTCCAGGCTGAGCAATAGTAACTTGGGGAGGCCGGGCTCTGCGTGGCAGACTCCGCTGACCCATCCATTGCCAGCCATCTGGAACAAGGCAAAAGACCCGTGGTGAGTGTTTGTGCAGAAAGTTTCTCAACCGGGATTTCTAGGGTCTGAAAAGGGGTCTCGTTCCTAGGGTCACGTCCTACGGCCAGCCTACGGCTCTGATACCACCTGAAGCGTCCCCCCATCAGGGAAGACTTAAAAGTGTTGATTTATCAGTCCCAGGAGGCTGATAACACTTTTATTACATCAGATGGTACATCACCGTACAACTCTACGCGGTAATGGGCAGTGAAGCGCCACTATCGCGAGGAT